>NC_041389.1:129214194-129223566 GCF_002162155.2 Triticum dicoccoides
CGGCCGCCTCCGCCCGGAGCTCGCCGCGCCGCCCGCGCCCGAGACCGCGCCACCGCCTCTCCTTCCTCTCCTCCCCCGGCCTTGCTCCGGCGAGTGTCTCCGGCGACGCCTCGGCGTCCGTGCGACCGGATCCGGATCGGATCTGAGAAGACCTAGGTTGACTTCTTCCCCGAAATTCATCTAAGTCCTTATTTGTCATTAATTTTGTTGCATGTTGATCGCACCACAACTTTGCACCCGTGGCTCCGTTTTGTGTGTGTAGCATACCGAATTGTTCGCCTCGAAGAGTACATCATTTCATCTCATTGCATCAGTTTCTTTTGAGCTCATCTTGATGCCCGAAATGCTGTTGGAAGAGTGCTTCATAATATTAGTTTTAGATTCTTATCAGAACATGCACTTTTGCCATTTTTGCCATGATTGATGTGTGCATCCTATGTACTTGAGCCCTACATGGGAATTGAACTATGCCATGTCTTCTTTGCAGAGGTACTTGCCATGTATTTTTGTGATCAATGTGGTGACTAGCACAAGCATGCAAACTAGGCTTCGTGATATTGCTGATTTTAGTCCCTGTTCTGCTGATATTTTGATGCCATGTAAACATGATGCTACAGAGAGATCCATGCATATTTTGAGATACTTAAGTAAGGGTGTTTTGAACATATGGTTATGCTCTATCCATCCATGCCCCTGGTTGCAATTATGGAGTAGTCTAGCATGTCATTTTCATGCTCTACTTTTTATTCAAAATGTTTCCTCGCAGATTGTTTACATGTTATTCAATTTTGCCAAGGTTGTTGTAGTTGATCAGTGTATGCTATAATGTTGCTATTGCCATGTATAGCTTCTATGCCATGTCTTCTTGATGGATGTATGCTTAGTTTATCATGAAGTGCTCTGTAGTGAGTGCATCGAGCTCACGAAGGTGCCTTCTTAATTCTGTTAATGCCATGCTTTGTTTGCTGAATCTGTTAACGAAACTTGCTATGTTTACATGAGTGCCATCATATTTTCTGATCCTTTTTGGCTTATGGTCAGTAAGGGACTTTTGATCTATGCTTTGAGTAGATTCATGTCACTCCTTGTTTTGCTATTATAAGTTCCTGTAGCATGTTGATAACTTGCTCTGAACATCGCTTCGTGATGCTGTTTATGCCATGACCAACCTGATATTTTTTTGCACTTTCACCATGCTTGTTTGAACCTATTATGATGTGATTTAGCCATAGCTCAGTGTTCCTTTTTGTTAAGCATCTCCTGTAGATCACTTCCATATGTTTTGTTTTTATGATGGGGTGCTGTAGCATAGTTTCTTGTTGCATGCTAAGTAGCATCGTGCTGTTAATCGCAGCTTTGTGCCATTCTTGTTTTGCTTGCCATTTGCAAACCGTGCATCCGTTCCCGGTGATCCTTATATCGATTTCAACTGAAATCATCTCATCTTTCTAGTGGCATACTTGGTTTTCTAAGTTCATGCCTTGTTCATCCTTTTTCCTCCCAAAGCACGCATATGCATTGCATATCACATCTCGCATATCATGACATGTATTGCATCATGTTGCTTGTGCATTGCACCGTGATTTATTGTGGTTCCTTTGCTTGTGTTCTTGCTTTGGGTAGAGCTGGGAGACGAGTACGTGCACGAGGAACCTGTTGAGTACGCTAACGAGGATCAAGCCTTCGATAACTCTGAGAACCTTGCAGGCAAGATGACCATACCTTCGATATCACTTCTATCTTTGCTTGCTAGTACTCGCTCTATCGCTATGTTAGTTCTACCTGCCACTGTTTACCATGCCTCCCTATTGCCATGTTAAACCTCTAACCATCCTGTCCTAGCAAACCGTTGTTTGGCTATGTCACCGCTTTTTCTCAGCCCCTCTTATAGCGTTGCTAGTTGCAGGTGAAGATGAAGTTTGTTCCTGGTCGGAACATGGATATTTTGGGATATCACATTATCTCATGTTTAATTAATGCACCTTATATACTTGGTAAAGGGTGGAAGGCTCGGCCTTATGCCTGGTGACTTGTTCCACTCTTGCCGCCCTAGTTTCCGTCATACCGGTGTTATGTTCCTTGATTTTGCGTTCCTTAAATGGTTGGGTGATTTATGGGACCCCCTTGACAGTTCGCTTTGAATAAAACTCCTCCAGCAAGGCCCAAACTTGGTTTTCCCATTTGCCACCTAAGCCTTTTTCACTTGGGTTTTCGCGAGCCCGAGGGTCATCTTTATTTACCCCCCCCCCCCCGGGCCAGTGCTCCTCCGAGTGTTGGTCCAAACTAGAGCCCTTTGCAGCGCCACCTCGGGGAAATCGAAGTCTGGTTTTAGTTGTACGGATTGCTCATCCGTTGTGCCCTGAGAACGAGATATGTGCAGCTCCTATCGGGATTTGTCGGCACAGTCGGGTGGTCTTGCTGGTCTTGTTTTACCATTGTCGAAATGTCTTGCGAACCGGGATTCCGAGGCTGATCGGGTCTTCCTGGGAGAAGGTATATCCTTCGTTGACCGTGAGAGCTTGTGATGGGCTAAGTTGGGACACCCCTGCAGGGTATTGTATCTTTCGAAAGCCGTGCCCATGGTTATGAGGCAGATGGGAATTTGTTAATGTCTGGTTGTAGATAACTTGACACTTGACTTCATTAAAATCCATCAACCGTGTGTATAGCCGTGATGGTCTATTCTCGGCGGAGTCCAGGAAGTGAACACGGTTTGAGTTATGTTTGACGTAAGTAGTTTCAGGATCACTTCTTGATCACTACTAGCTTCTCGACCGATGCGTTGCTTCTCTTCTCGCTCTCACTTGCGTATGTTAGCCACCATATATGCTTAGTGCTTGCTGCAGCTCCACCATATTACCCCTTTACCTACCTATGAGCTTAAATTGTCTTGATCTCGCGGGTGTGAGATTGCTGAGTCCCCGTGGCTCACAGATTCTACCAAAACAAATGCAGGTGCCGAGGATACCAGCGCAGATGGCGCAACTGAGCTGAAGTGGGAGTTTGATGAGGCCCTTGGTCGTTACTATGTATCATTTCCAGATGATCAGTAGAGGAGCCCAGTCGGGACAATCGGGGATCTAGCATTTGGGGTTGTCTTCTTTTCATTTGGATTTGACCGTAGTCGGTCTATGAGTGTATTTGAATGATGTATGATCTTAAGTTATGTCTTGTGTGAAGTGGTGATTGTAAGCCAACTCTCTTTATCCCATTCTTGTTCATTACATGGGATTGTGTGAAGATGACCCTTCTTGCGACAAAACCACCATGCGGTTATGCCTCTAAGTCGTGCTTCGACACGTGGGAGATATAGCCGCATCGTGGGTGTTACAAGTTGGTAATCAGAGCCATCCCCGACTTAGGAGCCCCCTGCTTGATTGTTTGCTGGCGATGTTGAGTCTTGAACAAAAATGTTTTGAGTCTTAGGATTATATATATTGGAGAGTAGGATTCTTTTTACTCCTCAGTCCCTTCGTCGCTCTGGTAAGGTCTCCTGACGTAGATGTTTTGACTGTCCTCTTCTCAAATTTCACTAAAAAAAATTTAAAATCATGCGGGTATCTTGGAATCGTGCCGATGGTTTTGTGACGAGAACATTGTTCTTGGTGCCTCCTGTCTATTATGTGGCTTTGACCCGGGGAGTTGAGCTCCGAGGTGTTGTCATCACAATTTTATCGTTGCAGTTCTAGAATACCTGAGTTTTGCTGACATCGAAAATCTCTTTTATGCAGTTGTTGGTGAGATAACCTCGACGCCACCCAGCACTGGGGCGGGAGTTCGGGAGTATTGCCATAACTCGTATAACGGATGCTTTTCGAAGGTTGAGGTACACAATTTCCGAAGGTTTCTTGGTTATGTGTTGAAGGATGGATACAGCTGGATGTAGGGATTGCTAGTTTGGGTGAGATATATTGCTTCCCCTATATCCCCAACACCTGATTGCATAACCAGAAAGTTTCAGGAGTTTATAGGTGGGATTCAAGTAGCTCTAGCATTTCTTCCCGCAGATATTTGGTTTGTGATTGGGTAATCCTTACCACTTATTTGTTCCAGTTGTACCTTGTTTATTTCATTCATCAATATCTTATCAAGTGGCTTCTCACCTTAATGGATGTGTGATGTTTGCTTTGGAATTCATTCATTCATCCTTGTTCGAATGTTTATTGTGAAGACTATATGTTGCAATTTCTATCCGTTGATTCAACTTGTCTATCTGTCTATCAAGATGCTAACGGATGTCACCCTCTTTAGGATGGCTCCGCCAACGCGTCAGAATCCGGAACGCAATGATGGAAGTCAGGCGAACCCTCCACCTCCACCTCCGCCTCCGGAGGCATGGCAAGCTTTGATGGCAGCCACAAACACCAATGCCCAGATGATGATTCAGCTCATGCAAGATCGCAACCAAGGCCAAGGCAACCAAGGAAATCAAGGTCAGGGGCAGTTCAATCATCAGCCTCTATTTCCTACCCTCAACCAATTTCTTGCAAATCAGCCGAAGTCTTTCAGCTACTGTGTCGAGGCCACAGACACCGATGATTGGCTCGTGGATATCAACAAGCATTTTGAATGCAGCAATGTCAGGCCTGAGTACTACGTCAAGTTCGCTTCTTTTCAGCTCAAGGATCAAGCAGCTGATTGGTTCCAGCAATACAAGGATTCCAGAGGAGGTCGAGTGATTACTTGGACTGACTTTTGTCGGGACTTTAAAGCTCACCATATTCCTACCAGTGTTGTTGAGAGCAAGCGAGAGGAGTTCCGCAATCTCAAGCAAGGCAACATGTCAGTGTACGAATACAACAAGCAGTTTCAGAAACTTGCTCGCTTTGCTAAACAAGATGTTCCTGATGAGAAGAGTATGATCTATCAATTCAGAGGTGGCCTTAGAGAGGATCTGCAGTTAGCTCTCGTTCTTGTTGAGCCTACTCAGTTTGATCAATTCTACAATATGGCACTCAAGCAAGAAGGTGCTCAGCTCAAGTGTGAGGCTTCTAAGAAGAGAATCAGGGATGCAGTGCAATCTTCTTCTTCCTCACAAGTGGCAGCTAAGCAGCAGAAGTTCTACCTTCCTCCTCCTCCGTTTCGTCAGCCTTACCAGCAGAAGAACTCAGGTGGTCGTGGATCTTCCCACCCACCCAACCCAGGCTATCAAAACAAGTCTCAACCTCAAGCTCCAAGGTCAAATGCTCCTTATCATCGTCCGCTCTTAGAAGTGACTTGCAACATGTGCCGGCAGAAAGGTCACTATGCGAACAAATGCTTCAATCAAAGGCGCCTTCCTCCTCCTCCTCTTGTGAGATCTTCAAGCAATGCAGTGGTCAAGCATAATCCAAAGCATGCAAAGCTGAACATAATGAATGCAGCTCAGGCAGAGGATTCTTCTGACGTGATAATGGGTAATCTTCCAGTTAATGATATTCCTGCAAAAGTCTTATTTGATACTGGTGCATCGCATTCTTTCATTTCAAGACCTTTTGTGGCTATGCATGATTTGGTTACTCAAGTATTGCCGAGTCCTTTGTCTATTGTTTCCCCAGCTCGGCAAATGACTTCTCGAGCTTTGGTTCCAAATGTCGGTATCAAGATGGGCGACTATAAATTTCTGTCTTCTCAAGTTGTTCTTGGCGACTCTGATATTGATCTAATTCTCGGGATGGACTGGCTTTCTAAGCACAAGGCTCAGCTTGATTGTGCTGCCAGGCAAATTCAATTGACACACCCTTCTGAGGATGTTATCATCTATGCCGCTCGCGATGAAACCATTCGGTTGTTTTCTCTCAATGAGAAGGGCGAGTTGGATGCTATTTCTGAAATTCCAGTCGTTTGTGAGTACCAAGATGTCTTTCCAGAAGAGCTTCTGGGTATGCCTCCTCATCGGCCAGTCGAGTTCGTTATTGATCTTGAGCCTGGAACGGAACCCGTTTGCAAGCGTCCACACAAGCTTGGACCCAAGGAGCTGAAGGAATTGAAGAAGCAGCTCGATGAACAAGAGCATTTGGGTTTGATCAGACCGAGTTCATCTCCATGGGGTTGTGGAGTTCTTTTTGTCTAGAAGAAGGATGGCACGGACCGACTTTGCGTCGATTACCGTCCATTGAACAAGAAGACAATCAAGAACAAGTATCCACTTCCCAACATCAATGAGCTTTTCGGGCAACTCAAAGGTGCTAAAGTATTCTCCAAGCTTGACCTTCGTATGGGTTATCATCAGATTCGCATTCGTGAATAAGATATTCCCAAGACAGCATTCAGAACAAGCTATGGTTCTTATGAATATACTGTCATGTCTTTCGGCCTTGTCAATGCTCCTCCAACATTCTCTTGCATGATGAACTTTATCTTCAACCCCTACACCAATGAATTTGTCCTGGTGTATCTCGATGATATTTTGGTCTTCTCCAAGAATAAGTCGGATCATGCCAAACATTTGTGATTGGTGCTCGACAAGCTCAGAGAGCATCAATTCTATGCGAAGTTTTCAAAATGTGAGTTCTGGCTTGATGAATTTCTTTACCTTGGTCATATCATCTCTGCCAAGGGCATTGCTGTCAATCCCGCGAAGGTGTCTGCTGTTCTGAATTGGGAACCTCCTCAGAATGTCAAGCAGCTCCGCAGTTTTCTTAGTCTTGCAAGCTATTGCCGAAGATTCGTTGAGAACTTCTCTAAGATTGCAAAGCCTCTTTCCAACCTCCTCCAGAAGCATGTCAAGTATGTCTGGACGCCTGAGTGTGACGTTGCTTTCAACACCCTCAAAGAGAAGCTAGTCACAGCTCCTGTCTTGACTCCTCCTGATGAATCCAAGCCATTCGAAGTATTCTGTGATGCTTCCCTTCAAGGTCTCAGTGCTGTGTTGATGCAAGAGAAAAAAGTTGTGGCCTATACCTCTCATCAGTTGAAGCCCAACGAAAAGAACTACCCCACTCACGATCTTGAGTTGGCGGCAGTTGTCCATGCATTGATAACATGGAGACATCTCTTATTGGGAAGGCAAGTGGACATTTTCACCGATCACAAGAGCCTCAAGTATATCTTCACTCAACCCAACCTTAACCTCAGGCAAAGTCGATTGGTCGAAATGATTCAAGAGTACAATCCGAGTATTGAATATACTCCTGGCAAGGCGAATGTGATTGCAGATGCTCTGAGCAGAAAGGCTTATTGCAACAGTCTAATCCTCAAGCCATTTCAACCAGACCTTTGTGAAGCCTTCCGCAAGCTGAATCTTCAAGTTGTTCCTCAAGGATTTCTTGCCAACCTCATAGTCTCTCCTACTTTGGAAGATAAAATTCGTGAGGCACAACTCCTGGATACCATGGTGAAGAAGGTGAAACGTGGTATCGACAAGGGCATTCCCAAATACAAGTGCTATCGCTTGGATGACAAAGATACTCTTTTCTTCGAGGATCAAATTGTGGTTCCAAAAGGTGATTTGAGAAAAGTCATCATGAACGAGGCACACAATTCCCTCCTATCCATTCATCCTGGAAGTACAAAGATGTACCATGACCTCAAGCAGTCGTATTGGTGGACTCGAATGAAGCGAGAGATTGCTCAATTCGTGAATGAATGTGATGTCTGCAGAAGAGTGAAAGCAGAACACCAAAGACCAGCTGGTCTCCTCCAACCTCTTGCTATTCCGGAATGGAAGTTTGACCATATCGAGATGGACTTTGTGACTGGTTTTCCTAAGTCCAAGCATGGAAATGATGCTATCTTCGTTGTCATTGACAAGCTTACCAAAGTGGCTCATTTTCTTCCTATCAAAGAATCTATCACAGCAGCTCAGCTGGCAGAGCTATACACCTCCAGAATTGTCTCCTTGCACGGTATTCCACAATTGATATCTTCAGATCGCGGAAGCATCTTCACTTCTAAGTTCTGGGAATCCTTTCAGAAGGCCATGGGCACCAACATTCGTTTCAGCACAGCTTTCCATCGTCAAATAAGTGGCCAAGTCGAGCGAGTCAATCAAATCCTTGAAGATATGCTCAGGTCTTGTGTCATCTCTTTCGGTATGAAGTGGGAAGATTGTCTTCCATATGCCAAGTTCTCCTACAACAACAGCTTCCAAGCGAGTTCGGGCAAGGCCCCATTCGAAATTCTCTATGGCAGAGAGTGTCGTACTCCTCTCAATTGGTCCGAGACAGGTGAACGCCAACTTCTTGGCAACGACTTGATCACAGAAGCCGAAGAAATGTGCAAAGTCATTCGTGAGAATCTCAAAGCCGCGCAATCGCGACAAAAGAGTTACTATGATAGCAAGCACCGTGACTTGGCTTTTGAAATCGAAGACCATGTCTATCTCCGCGTCTCTCTAATGAAAGGCACTCGTCGCTTCGGTATCAAAGGGAAGCTTGCTCCTAGATACGTGGGTCCTTTCAAGATCATTGGCAAAAGAGGCGATCTCGGCTATCAACTTGAGCTTCCGTCCAACTTTGTGAACGTGCATGATGTGTTTCACGTGTCACAGCTTCGCAAGTGCTTCAAGACTCCTGAGCGCACTATCAACTTCGAAGAAATCGACCTCCAAGAAGATCTCTCTTATCATGAGCACCCCGTTGCTACTCTCGAAGTAACCGAGCGCAAGACTCGCAACAAGTCAATCAAATTCCTGAAAGTGAAGTGGTCACACCATTCAGACCGTGAAGCCACCTGGGAGCGCGAGGATCACCTTCGTTCCGAATATCCGGAGTTCTTTCAGTCCTAGATCTCGAGACGAGATCCTCTTGTAGTGGTGGAGTGTTGTAACACCCCGGATGTAACTTTCCATCTTTGTATCTCCAACTCTTGCCATTTTCGGCTATGTGATATGATATCCCCTCCGTGGTTGGGTTTTGTCTTTTCTTTTGCATTTTATTCATGTCATGCATCTCATATCATGTCATCATGTGCATCTCATTTGCATACGTGTTTGTCTCATGCATCCGAGCATTTTCCCCGTTGTCCGTTTCGCAATCCGACACTCCCACATGCACCGGCGCACCCCTCTTGTCTCTTTTCGTGTGCGGGTGTTAAATGTTCTCGGAATGGACCGAGCCTTTCCAAGTGGCCCTGGTATAGCACCGGTAGACCGCCTGTCAAGTTTCGGGTCATTTGGAGCTCGTTTGGTACTCCAACGGTTATCCGCATAACCGCAAAGGCCTCTTTTGAGTTGCAGCCCAACACCCCTCCAAAACAGCCCAATAACCCATCTAAGTCACTTCCATGCTCTCCGTCGTCGGATCACGATCGTGTGGGCAAAAACTACACCTCATTTGGACACTCCTAGCTCCCTCTACCTATATAAACACCTCCCTCTCCGAATTCCGGATCAAACCCTAGCCCCGCTCCTCTCCCCGCTGCCGGACACGTCCGGACGGAGCCGGACGCGTC
>NC_041389.1:129223956-129226197 GCF_002162155.2 Triticum dicoccoides
GCCCCGGCCGCCTCCGCCCGGAGCTCGCCGCGCCGCCCGCGCCCGAGACCGCGCCACCGCCTCTCCTTCCTATCCTCCCCTGGCCCTGCTCCAGCGAGTGTCTCCGGCGACGCCTCGGCGTCCGTGCGACCGGATCCGGATCGGATCTGAGAAGACCTAGGTTGACTTCTTCCTCGAAATTCGTCTAAGTCCTTATCTGTCATTAATTTTGTTGCATGTTCATCGCACCACAACTTTGCACCCGTGGCTCCGTTTTGGGCGTGTAGCATACCGAATTGTTCGCCTCAAAGAGTACATCATTTCATCTCATTGCATCAGTTTCTTTTGAGCTCATATTGATGCCCGAAATGCTGTTGGAAGAGTGCTTCATAATATTAGTTTCAGATTCTTATCAGAACATGCACTTTCGTCATTTTTGCCATGATTGATGTGTGCATCCTATGTACTTGAGCCCTACATGTGAGTTGAACTATGCCATGTCTTCTTTGCAGAGGTACTTGCCATGTATTTTTGTGATCAATGTGGTAACTAGCACAAGCATGCAAACTAGGCTTCGTGATATTGCTGATTTTAGTCCCTGTTCTGCTGATATTTTGATGCCATGTAAACATGATGCTACAGAGAGATCCATTCATATGTTGAGATACTTCAGTAAGGGTGTTTTGAAATATGGTTATTCTATATCCATCCATGCCCCTCGTTGCAATTATGGAGTAGTCTAGCATGTCATTTTCGTGCTCTACTTTTGCTTCAAAATGTTTCCTGGCAGATTGTTTACATGTTATTCAATTTTGCCAAGGTTGTTGTAGTTGATCCGTGTATACTATGATGTTGTTCTTGCCATGTATAGCTTCTATGCCATGTCTTCTTGATGGATGTATGCTTAGTTTATCATGAAGTGCTCTGTAGTGAGTGCATCGAGCTCACGAAGGTGCCTTCGTAATTCTATCAATGCCATGCTTTGTTTGCTGAATCTGTTAACAAAACTTGCTATGTTTACATGAGTGCCATCATATTTTCCGATCCTTTTTGGCTTATGGTCAGTAAAGGACTTTTGATCTATGCTTTGAGTAGATTCATGTCACTCCTTGTTTTGCTATTATAAGTTCCTGTAGCATGTTGATAACTTGCTCTGAACATCGCTTCGTGATGCTGTTTATGCCATGACCAACCTGATATTTTTTTGCACTTTCACCATGCTTGTTTGAACCTATTATGATGTGATTTAGCCATAGCTCAGTGTTCCTTTTTGTTAAGCATCTCCTGTAGATCACTTCCATATGTTTTGTTTTTATGATGGGGTGCTGTAGCATAGTTTCTTGTTGCATGCTAAATAGCATCGTGCTGTTAATCGCAGCTTTGTGCCATTCTTGTTTTGCTTGCCATTTGCAAACCGTGCATCCGTTCCCGGTGATCCTTATATCGATTTCAACTGAAATCATCTCATCTTTCTAGTGGCATACTTGGTTTTCTAAGTTCATGCCTTGTTCATCCTTTTTCCTCCCAAAGCACGCATATGCATTGCATATCACATCTCACATATCATGACATGTATTGCATCATGTTGCTTGTGCATTGCACCGTGATTTATTGTGGTTCCTTTGCTTGTGTTCTTGCTTTGGGTAGAGCCGGGAGACGAGTACGTGCACGAGGAACCTGTTGAGTACGCTAACGAGGATCAAGCCTTCGATAACTCTGAGAACCTTGCAGGCAAGATGACCATACCTTCGATATCACTTCTATCTTTGCTTGCTAGTACTCGCTCTATCGCTATGTTAGTTCTACCTGCCACTATTTACCATGCCTCCATATTGCCATGTTAAACCTCTAACCATCATGTCCTAGCAAATCGTTGTTTGGCTATGTCACCGCTTTTGCTCAGCCCCTCTTATAGCGTTGCTAGTTGCAGGTGAAGATGAAGTTTGTTCCTGGTCAGAACATGGATATTTTGGGATATCACATTATCTCCTGTTTAATTAATGCACCTTATATACTTGGTAAAGGATGGAAGGCTCGGCCTTATGCCTGGTGACTTGTTCCACTCTTGCCGCCCTAGTTTCCGTCATACCGGTGTTATGTTCCTTGATTTTGTGTCCCTTACACGGTTGGGTGATTTATGGGACCCCCTTGACAGTTCACTTTGAATAAAACTCCTCCAGCAAGGCCCAAACTTGGTTTTACCATTTGCCACCTAAGCCTTTTTCCCTTGGGTTGTCGCGAGCCCGAGGGCCATCTTTATTT
>NC_041389.1:129226350-129328112 GCF_002162155.2 Triticum dicoccoides
GCTCCTCCAAGTGTTGGTCCAAACTAGAGCCCTTTGCAGCGCCACCTCGGGGAAACTCGAAGTCTGGTTTTAGTTGTACGGATTGCTCATCCGTTGTGCCCTGAGAACGAGATATGTGCAGCTCCTATCGGGATTTGTCGGCACAGTCGGGTGGTCTTGCTGGTCTTGTTTTACCATTGTCGAAATGTCTTGCGAACCGGGATTCCGAGGCTGATTGGGTCTTCCCGGGAGAAGGTATATCCTTCATTGACAGTGAGAGCTTGTGATGGGCTAAGTTGGGACACCCCTGCAGGGTATTGTATCTTTCAAAAGCCGTGCCCGCGGTTATGAGGCAGATGGGAATTTGTTAATGTCCGGTTGTAGATAACTTGACACTTGACTTCATTAAAATCCATCAACCGTGTGTGTAGCCGTGATGGTCTCTTCTCGGCGGAGTCCAGGAAGTGAACACGGTTTGAGTTATGTTTGACGTAAGTAGTTTCAGGATCACTTCTTGATCACTACTAGCTTCTCGACCGATGCGTTGCTTCTCTTCTCGCTCTCACTTGCGTATGTTAGCCACCATATATGCTTAGTGCTTGCTGCAGCTCCACCATATTACCCCTTTACCTACCTATGAGCTTAAATGGTCTTGATCTCGCGGGTGTAAGATTGTTGAGTCCCCGTGGCTCACAGATTCTACCAAAACAGATGCAGGTGCCGAGGATACCAGCGCAGATGGCGCAACTGAGCTGAAGTGGGAGTTTGATGAGGCCCTTGGTCGTTATTATGTATCGTTTCTAGATGATCAGTAGAGGAGCCCAGTCGGGACGATCAGGGATCTAGCATTTGGGGTTGTCTTCTTTTCATTTGGATTTGACCGTAGTCGGTCTACGAGTGTATTTGAATGATGTATGATCTTAAGTTATGTATTGTGGGAAGTGGCGATTGTAAGCCAACTCTCTTTATCCCATTCTTGTTCATTACATGGGATTGTGTGAAGATGACCCTTCTTGCGACAAAACCACCATGCGGTTATGCCTCTAAGTCATGCTTCGACACGTGGGAGATATAGCCGCATCGTGGGTGTTACACATATGTTCGGGTGTAAGAAGTGACTTTCTCCAGTTCATGTGCATCTGATGCAAGTTGCCGCCGTGACCTCGAGAAGTCAACGTTGCCTCCTCTGGAATCGTCCCAAGTTAGTCATGCATGTGCGAAGTACTCTATGGTTTGATAGGTTGGCCGCCTCCATTCTATATGGGTTTCCTAGCACACCAAAGCACTGATTGATTTGTTCAAGGGAAAAGGAGTTGTTGTGCGAATACTAGTTCATGCACAAGACTTCATTATCCTCGTTGATGGTTCCCCACCTGAACTCGATAGTGTTTTATTATAAGACTACTATGTGGTCATGCTTGTCTGCGACAACGTGTTCACGTGTATGTAGCAGAGATGGCTCATGTTTTGGAGTTTACTATCGTAGTTCATCCCCCGAGAATCTCGCAACGTCATCTCGTCGATTTGTGTTGCAAACTTTCGTTTTTCCTTCTAGACTTGATGGGTCTGGAATATCCTAACACCAACCAGATCTGAATCTCAGGCAGATATGATGGTTGGAACATTTCCCAAGAACTATAATATTGGTCTCTCCATAAACGGTAAAGTGGATGTCGTGGCCAATACACCCAGCCGGAAGACCTATTATTGTAGTATCTTGTTTGAGAAAGTTGGCCACCTCCCCATAAGGATTTCGTAGGATCTACTCCCTAGTTGTTCCTTATGGATTTTTGTGTTCCCGAAGTCCGACCTTTTACTTGATGTTCTAGATATCAAACCGTCTTTATGAATGGGTTACGCTAGCACATCAAGGAGAACATTAGAAGCGGAGTGCTAAATGTCTCTCGGTCGATCATCCAGATTTTGTTTCCTTGGCCATGCTAAGGTGAAATCTGAGAAGGTGTTATCTTCCTTTGCATCTAAATCATCCATCACTATTCATCATGGTAGTATGATGTGTCGCGAGGATCCTCGGCATGGATGTTGGTAAGACCCTGATGAATATGGAAATGCTCAAGTTCTTGAGGGCATGCTCAGATACTAGGTTATATCCTCGGTATCAATTGGAATGTGCCTTCCATTTGTCGAGTTGTCTTATAACTCAAGTTTTCTCTCCAAACTGAGTATGCCATTTCTTTGAACTCCTTCACACGGTCGTTTGTGATTTTTCCTTAGGCTGGTTTAGAGAATTTCAATGATCTATGCATCAAAAGTAATTCTTTTGCCACTTAAGGGAATAATTCTACGGGTCACCTCCCCTGAGGTGCCCTATTGTGAGATCATGGCAATTATCTCCTCGTTACTTTGAAACCATGCACCATCTTACTCAAGCGTGGAAATGTTGCCTACCAACTTGAATACTTGTCATCTACTTCTTCCCATTGCACCTGATGTGTGGTTTATGTCTCAGCTCAAGAGATGATTCAACATCTCATTCCGTGAGTTGACCATGATTTGCTTGATCTTTGTGAAGATTGATTCCTCTAGAGTTTCTTTTTGTCATCATCACGTTGAATGAAGATCTCGAGAGCAAAGACGTCAAGACCAATTTGGAGCAATGAATCAACATCTTCGAGAAGGGTAGTTGGATCATGAAGATTGTGATAGTTAGTATCCCCTCTTCCTCTTACCCTACGCTTGAATCTCGGGACGAGATTCTTGTTTAGTGGGGGCGAGTTGTCACATCCCTAGTCCTGGTATGCAGTAGGCTAGCCCTTCATGTGTGCATCATGTTTAACTTTTGAATGAACTTGAAATGGGGATTGCTCAAACCCTAGCATTAAAGGAATTCACTAGGTTCACCTAAAATATTTTGAGTAAGTCCAAATAGCTTTCAAAAATGTTCATGATTTTTGACAAAGGTGAAAACCTCTACCAAAAATGATGCCAATATTGTTAGGCCATTCTGGATTTTTGAATTAAATCATATAGTATTTGCATTTGGGCATTTAAATGCTATAAAATATTTTAAATGCTCAAATAATCCCAAACTGAAATGTTTACTGTAGGATATATTTTCAACAGTGGTCATGAGTAGTTGCATGATTTTTGGGATTGATTTAGTATTTTTAATAAAACCACAAAGTTGCAGAAAAATAGAAAACAGTAATTAAAATAGAAAACGGAGAGAGAGAGAGAGAGAGGAAACTACCTGGGCCACTTACCTGTCCAGCCTGGCGGCCCAAGTGGCCGGCCCAGCCCACCACCGCCTCCTTCCCTGTCGTCTTCCTCCTGCCAGTAGGAGCAGCTGCGTGCTCGCACGCGCGCGGCCGAGGAGGCCAGCTCCTCCCTGCCTGGCTGCCTCCTCCTCCCCCTGGACGTCTCCCGCAGCGCCACGCCACCCCCTCGGACCCCTCTCACTCTCTTCCGTACTCCTCCCCCCGTGCTCATCCCCTCCCCTGTCCCTCTCGCGCACACCCACCCGAGCGCAACCGCAACCGCCGCTCGCCGTCCGCGCGCTCACCGCCGTCGCCATGCCCCTTCGACCCGTCCCCGAGGTCCGCGTCGATGTATTCTTCCTCTTCAATGAGCTGCACGAGCCCGGACGCCCTGTGGAGCCGTTTTCGCCCTCGTCTTCCTCCTCGGGCATCCGAGATCGCCGGCGACCGCACCTCGTCTCCAGCCCGTCCCCGAGCCCGCTGAGACCGCCATATGACTCACTGTGAGCTCCTGATTCTTTCCCCTTGCTCGCCCCCTCCGTTTCTGTCCCCTAGCTCCGTCTTCCACCACGGCGAAGCTCGCGGCTGTCGTGCCTCGTCGCTGTCGTGGCCAGAGCCTCTGTGGCTCGAAGCCGGGCACACCACCGTGCTCCACACCTCACCAGGAGCACGTAGCACACACCAACGCCTCCCCCGGCGCCCTGCATCGCCTAACCCGCCGTTGGCCGAACTCCGGCCGCCACCGCGAGCTCGCTTCCAACGAGCTCGGTCCACCCCAGCTGCTCCCGCTTGCCCCGTTAGACGCGCCTCGTCGCGCTGCACCCGTAGAGCCTCTCCGCCGCCCATTTGGACACCTGTGGGGGATTTCCGAGCCGCGCCGCCGTATCGGGCCTCGCCGGCGTCGAGTCGCCGGCGAGTTTGACCCCACTGACCCTGTTTGACCATGGGTGGGGCCCACTTTGACCCCCCGGGTCAATGACAGGTGGGTCCTAGCACTGCTAGTTAATCTAGGGTTAGTACTAATTTAATTAGTTAGACTAATGACACTGACACGCGGGACCCACTGGTCAGGTTTGACCTGGGCCACCCGTTGACCTGCTGACATCACTAATATGTCATGCTGATGCAGTAAAGTATTTCTGGAATTAAAATAAATCAGGAAATGATTTATAAATTTCAGAAAATACCCAAAACTTCTAAAAATCATAGAAAAATAACCGTAGCTCAGATTGAAATAATTTATATATGAAAAATTATCAGAAAAATACAATCTATCCATATGTACCATTTTCATGCATGTTATAACAACTTATGACTACTGTTTAGGACAATTCAATTAAATGGCATTTAAATAACCACATGTGGAGTTTGAATTTGAATCTTGAATTCAAACCAACTTCATTTAATCTGGTTTTAGTTGCATTAGCACAAACCACAGCATATTGCCATGTCACATTCATGCATCATATTGTTGCATTGCATTGATTGTGTTTCTTCTTTGTTTGTCGGTGCTTGTCCCCTCTCAGTAGACGTGTACCGACGAAGTGATTGTTGTCAGGACCCCGACTCAATGCCACATCGATCTAGCATGTAACACCTCATATCACTTTGCGACCTCACGCACGGTATCCCCACGGGTGTCGCCTTACCTATGCCCGGGACCGTTTGCGCCTTTTGGCACACGTATATGACAGTGTCGCTAGCATCCATATGATAAGGAGCCCGGGCTGACATGGCTAGTCGTAAACCCAAAGTGGCACATACTTACAGGGACAGGCATCCATGACCCAGCATCGGACATGTCGGTCATCAGCGAATGAATCCAGGCTGTAGCACTGGGCTAACAAGACTCCGGTAAACCGGGCTGTAACAGGCTAACAGGACTCCGGTAGACACCGCGTGACATTTCCCCGAAGGGACAGACACAGGAACGAAGAAGGACACATGCCGGCCAGCCTAAGTGTTCCAGAGCAGTAGCAAGCTACCAAGGCTCAGTGGAAGCACTAGGAGACATTTCCCGGTAAGAGAGGCTACCAAGGATAAACAACTAGATAGTCAGATCCCACACATACCAAGCATTTCAATAACATACACACAATATGCTCGATATGTGCAAATACAACATGGCATCACAACATGACTCTACATCTCAAGTATTTTACTCAATAGGCTCCAAGGAGCGAGATATTACAAACATGGGTCTCATGACCCAGCATTCAGAGCACACAAGTCAAGCACAACCGGAAGCTTAACATGTCTGAGTACAGACATCTACAAATGAAAAAGGCTGAGAAGCCTGACTATCTACCAGATCCTGCCGAGGGCACAAGATCGTAGCTGAGGTAACAAGCTAAACGTCGAAGTCCACGCGGTACTACTAGCGAGACTGAAGTCTCTCTACAAAAACATAAATTAAGCAACGTGAGTACAAATGTACCCAGCAAGACTTACATCAGATCTAACTACATATGCATCATTATCAACAAAGGGGAAGGTGGGGTTTAACTGCAGCAAGCCAGCTTTGACTCGGTGGCTATCCTGAACTACGACTGCAAGTAACTCTTTTGAGGTGGCGCACACGAATCCACATATTCACCATATCAATACACCACTATGGACCCGCTCCCGTCTCCCTACGAGAGCGCCATCCATAGCACTCACGCTTATCTTGCGTATTTTAGAGTATCCACTTTCACTTGTCTATGAACTGTACAGGCAACCCAGAAGTCCTTTACTGCGGACACGACTATTCGAATAGATCATATTAACCCTGCAGGGGTGTACTTCTTCACACACGCTCTCACCACTTACCGTCGTTTACACGACATGTACTCGGCAACCTTCAAGCGGAAGCCCAGCGAGGGTGTCGGCCATGACCTGACTAACCCCACAAGTCTCTCGTCCAGTTTTATCGCCTATTCAGGTTCCATCCGCAAGGAGATCCGGCCGGGGTGTCGCTCACGGCCCCAAACGATGTGTGCAGGGTTCCCAAGTCCACCATCCGGGTGCCACTTGGTACACCGGGCCACTGTGCCTAGTCTGTCCCAAGCCCACCTGTACCGGGTGCCACTTGGTAGACTACTAACACTACCTACAAACACCAGAAACTAGTTGCAACTCCTGGACAGAGATCAAGTTGATTAATAAGCCGAGAGGGGCCGAGTTACTGGAACCCCATGTGTGGTAGTAACTGTTCATGGATCACAAACACAGAACTCAGTTCCTGAGGACGGCTGCAATGAGACAACCCACCATGTACTCCTACATGGCCTCTCACCGCTACCTTTACCAAATCGTGTTCACACACTTAGCTCTCAACAATAGGACATGTTCACACACCTCTGATTCATCCCCGATGAATCAGACCTGACTCGACTCTAAGTAGTAGCAGGCATGACAAACAAGCATGAATGAGTAGGCACAACAGGGCTCAAACAACTCCTACTCATGCTAGTGGGTTTCATGTATTTACTGTGGCAATGACAGGTCATGCAAAGGATAAAGGGCTTCAGCTACCGCAGCAAGTAACAGATGAATCGGTGTTGTCCTAATGTAGTAAAAGAGAGCAGGAGCGAGAGAGTAGGATTGTATCGGAATGAACAAGGGGGTTTTGCTTGCCTGGCACTTCTGAAGATAATAATAGTTCTTCATCGGTGTCATCGAACTCATCGTCGGTACGTCGTCTACTGAGAGGGGACAAATACCGGCAACAGAGAAGGAACACAATCAATGCAATGCAACAGTATGATGCATGAGTGTGACATGGAAATATGTTGTGGTTTGAGCTAATGCAACTAGCAACCAGATTAAATGAAGTTGGTTTGAATCCAAGATTCAAATTCAAACTCCATATGTGGATATTAAAATGCCATTTATATGATTTGTGCTAATCAGCAGCTATAAGTTGTTCTAACATGCATGAAAATGGTACAGATGGATAGATTGGATTTTTCTGATCATTTTTCATATATAAATTATTTCATTTGGAGCTACAGTTGAACTTCTATGATTTTAAGAAGTTTAGGACATTTTCTGGAATTTCCGGAATTAAAACTAATCCAGAAAATGAGTTATGGCGTCAGCACTACGTCACTGTGACGTCAGCAGGTCAACGGGGCGGTCCAGGTCAAAGTGACTAGTGGGTCCCGCATGTCAGTGTTATTAGTCTAACTAATTTTTAGTTAGTCCTAATCCTAACTTAATTAGCAGGTGGGTCCCATTTGTCATTGACCCAGAGGGGTCAAACTGGGCCCACCCGGGGTCAACTTGGTCAACAGGTCAAACCTGCCAGCGTTGAGCCGCCGGCGAGGCCGAGACGGCGGAGAGCGTCGGAAACGCTGCCCCGGCCACGGTTCGATGCGCGGGTGGGTGCTGCGGGTAGCTGGCGGTGTGGCGCATCCAACGGTGGCGGTGGTTGGTGCTGGGGTGGCCGGGAACGACGACGGCGTCGAGCCGGGCGGCGGCCAGAGCTCGGGTGTTCGCGGGACCGGCGCTGCGGTGTGCAAACGAGCGCAGCGTGGCGCTGGGAAGACTCTACGCGCGACTGTGAGCATGTTGGGCGCACGCCCAGGACCAAATGGTCTCCGGAGCGTCACCGGTGACGAACGCAGGCGGCGGCGCGTGCGGGTGAACGCGGTGCAGCAGCTACGGCGTGCGAGAGAGGGAGCGGAGAAGGGAATCAGGGGAAGGAGCTCACAGGGAGGACGATGAGGTGGTCAGCGAACTCGGGGGCGTCTTCGGTGCTGCGAATTGAGCGGTGGCGATCGCCGGCCGTGGCGATGAAGACGGCGGAGATGGCGTGGCTTCAGGGCACCCGACGTCGCGTGCGTCGTGGTAGAGCTTCTCGGATACAAGGCGGAGCTCCTAGGCACATCAGAGGGGCGAGGAGGTGGCTCTGGGCGCGGCAATGGTGAGCGGCGGCAGCGGCGGCTCTCGGTCGGGAGAACAGAGGAGGGGGGAGAGATGCAGAGAGGGGAATCACCACGGGAGAGAGAAGGAGAGGGCCAGGGGCGTGCGTGGCGGCTTTAGCCGGTCCAGGGCGTCGGCAGAAGCAGGAGGTGGCCGGGGCGCGTGGACGCGCGCGCGGGGCACACGCCCGGCGTCCTTCTGTCCTAAGGAGGAGGAGGAGTGGCAGGTCCAGGTGGTGGGCTGGGCCAGCTACAGGGGTTTGGCCAGGTATTCTCTCTCGCTCTCTCTTTCTAATTCTTTCTGTTTTCTATTTTTCTGCAACTTTGTGGCTTTATTAAAAATACTAAATCAATGCCAAAAATCATGCAACTGATCATGACCACTGTTGGAAATATATCCTACAGTAACCATTTCAGTTTGGGATTATTTGAGCATTTAAATTATTTACTACCATTTAAATGCCCAAATGCAAAGTACATATGATTTAAGTCACTGACCAAATATGTCATGGAAAAATGTGCAACACCTCTGGTTATGGTTCTAGCATTTTCCAGAAATGATGAACATTTTTGAAAGCCATTTGGATTCACTGAAAATATTTTTAGGTTGAACCTATTTGAATTCCATTTGGTACTAAGGTTTGGACATCCCCATTTCAAGTTTCTTTCAAAGTTTAAACATGATGCATACATGAATTTAGCCTAGTGCAATGCCAGAGCTAGGGATGTGACAATTGTTGACACCAATGAAGAACTATATTATCTTCAGAAGTGCCAGGCAAGCAAAACCCCTTGTTCATTCCGATAAAATCCCACTCTCTCGCTCCTGCTCTCTTTTACTGCATTAGGACAACAATGATTCATCTGTTACTTGCTGCGGTAGCTGAACCCCCTTTCCTTTGCATGACCTGTCATTGCCACAGTAAATAGATGAAACCCACTAGCATGAGTAGGAGTTGTTTGAGCCCTGATGTGCCTACTCATTCATGCTTGTTTGTCATGCCTTCTACTGCTTAGAGTTGAGTCAGGTCTGATTCATCGGGGATGAATTGGAGGTGTGTGAACATGTCCTACTGTTGAGAGCTAAGTGTGTGAACATGATTTGGTAAAGGTAGCGGTGAGAGGCCATGTAGGAGTACATGGTGGGTTGTCTCATTGCAGCTGTCCTCGGGAACTGAGTTCTGTGTTTGTGATCCATGAACAGTTACTACCACACATTGGGCTCCGGGCACTCCAAGCTCTCTCGACTTATTAATCAACTTGATCCCTGTCCAGGAGTTGCAACTAGTTTCTGGTGTTTGTAGGTAGTGTTAGTAGTCTACCAAGTGGCACCCGGTACAGGTGGGCTTGGGACAGACTAGGCACAGTGGCACGGTGTACCAAGTGGCACCCGGATGGTGGGCTTCGGAACCCTGCTCACGTCGTTTGGGTCCGTGAGCGACACCCTGGCCGGATCTCCTTGCGGATGGAACCCGAATAGGCGATAAACCTGGACGAGAGACTTGTGTGGTTAGTCAGGTCGTGGCCGACACCCTCGCTGGGCTTCCGCTTGAAGGTTGCCGAGTACATGTCGTGTAAACGGCGGTAAGTGGTGAGAGCGTGTGCGTGAAGAAGTACACCCCTGCAGGGTTAATATGATCTATTCGAATAGCCGTGTCCGCGGTAAAGGACTTCTGGGTTGCCTGTACAGTTCATAGACAACTGAAAGTGGATACTCTAAAATACGCAAGATAAGCGTGAGTGCTATGGATGGCATTCTCGTAGGGAGACGGGAGCGGATCCATAGTGGAGTATTGATATGGTGAATATGTGGACTCGTGTGCGCCACCTCAAAAGAGTCACTTGCAGTCGTAGTTCAGGATAGCCACCGAGTCAAAGCTGGCTTGTTGCAGTTAAACCCCACCATCCCCTTGTTGATAATGATGCATATGTAGTTAGATCTGATGTAAGTCTTGCTGGGTACATTTGTACTCACGTTGCTTAATTTATGTTTTTGTAGAGAGACTTCAGTCTCGCTAGTAGTTCCACGTGGACTTCGACGTTTAGCTTGTTACCTCAGCTATGATCTTGTGCCCTGGCAGGATCTGGTAGATAGACATGCTCCTCAACCTTTTTCATTTGTAGATGTCTGTACTCAGACATGTTAAGCTTCTGCTTGTGCTTGACTTGTGTGCTCTGAATGCTGGGTCATGAGACCCATGTTTGTAATATCTCGCTCCTCGGAGCCTATTTGAATAAATACTTTGAGTCGTAGAGTTATGTTGTGATGCCATGTTGTATTTGCACATATCGAGCATATTGTGTGTATGTTATTGAAATGCTTGGTATGTGTGGGATCTGACTATCTAGTTGTTTATCCTTGGTAACCTCTCTTACCGGGAAATGTCTCCTAGTGCTTCCAGTGAGCCCTGGTAGCTTGCTACTGCTCCGGAACACTTAGGCTGGCCGACATGTGTCCTTCTTCGTTCCTATGTCTGTCCCTTCGGGGAAATGTCACGCGGTGTCTACCGGAGTCCTGTTAGCCTGCTACAGCCCGGTTTACCGAAGTCCTGCTAGCCCAGTTGCTACAGCCCGGATTCACTTGCTCATGACCGACACATTCGTTGTTGGGTCATGTATGCCTGTCCCTGTAAGTTAGTGCCACTTTGGGTTCACGAGTAGCCATGTCAGCCTGGGTTCTTTGTCATATGGATGCTAGCGGCACTATCATATATGTGAGCCAAAAGGCGCAAACGGTCCCGGGCCAGGTAAGGTGGCACCCGTGGAAATACCGTGCGTGAGGCCGCAAAGTGATATGATGTGTTACATGCTAGATCGGATTGACTTAGGATCGGGGCCCTGACACCCTGTGCTTGTCGGGCCACGGCAACGATGCTGCGGTGTGTGCTGGCATGCATGAGGCCACGCGGAGGGCTAGGGAGTGTTGGGCGGCGCAGAACGGCGTAGCGAGCCGGTGCTGGCTCCGTTGGCCGCCACGGGTGGCTCTGCCACTTCAGAAGGTGCCGGTGTCGGCGATGCTCACCGCCATCGACACCTGCATCCGTCCAAGAGGGCGTGCGGTGCTCTGGTCAGGGAGAAGGGGCCGTGCGCAACGCGCCAGAGTGCACGGGTGATTGATGACAAGCCACTGATGAAAAACGACACTGAAGATAACTCTGAAACTTCTAAATTTTTCTGAAAGCGTACATGAACAGTGCCGGCCAAGTGTTTGATGAAATGATTCGAGCATGAGAAAATTTTATCTGGGGATGATCTCTGGTGTGGTGGTCTCTCAAAGCATCTGGGGGCTGCCTGAATTTTGGTGGAATTTTTGGAGAAAGGAAAATATGAATTTCACCAAAAATGATGAATCTGGTCCAAACTTGCAGAGGTTGAAACTTGAAAATTTTGAAAAGAGGAAGAGTGGATCTTGATGGGTCCAGGTTGTGGGTGCTAGGGACTATCCAGAGGAGTTGGTTTGAGATCAAAACTCAAAGTAAATTAGGCATTTCCTTCGTAAAGCATCTAGGCTTAGAATAAATGACAGAATTGTTTTGGGGAGAAAAATAAATGGATTAAAATCCAAAAATGGATTGAACTTGTTGGACAGAATGTTTGGATTACCCCAAAGTGGAGGGAGGGGTTTTGGGAGAATTTACCACATGAGGCATGGTAAAACCAAGGATGGTTCAAAACAAAAGAGTAGCTCCAAAACCCTTAGGGTTTCTTTTTAAAATAAAATAAATTCCAAGAAATGTTTTTGAGAAGGGAAAATCAGAAGAAAGGTTTTTAATAACCAAATACCAGGGTTGCAGAAGATACAAAAATCAAAGTCCTTGCCAAGGGGAAAAGTTATGAGAGAGAGAGGTTTTAGGAAGGATTTAAATGGCCTTCTTCAAATCCAACAAGATTTTTGGTGAAAATTAAATAAAAATTTTTGGAGTGTCACACTAGACTACTCTACACATGAAACTGCGACACGAGCGTCCGGGCTGCGCTTGGCTCTTTGCCTCTTCGGGAAGTCGAACAATGATGGAGTACTACTGCACTGGAGGAGTACTACAGTACGCTTCTGGCCATCTGACACCGATTGAACTGCTGCATGTCCACCGCATGCGGGAGGGAGAGCGGGTAGCGAAAGCTTCTCCTAGTCTTGCCAGCCACCACGCTCATGGGCGAGGGAGGGACGCTCCTGCCTTTGCGTGTATGATAGGTGGGCCCGACAGGTGGGTGTCCAACCTGTCATACAGCCAAAGGAAGGTGTAGTTAAGTCCGCGAGGGAGAGGATAATCAAACTTCTTCTTGATGTACGAGTTGACGCGACACATCAAAGCTCTGCACTGGATATATTTCAATAATTTGCATTTACCGATGCATTAATTACAACGCATGCATGCATGTCGTGACTCTCCTTTTGATCTTGCATGTGTTGATTTAACGCACCTTGAAGTAGTATAAAATATGTGACGGTAAAGCTTTGTAATGCCCCATCCCAAGCGAGAGATGGTTGTGCATGAGGAGGGCGAGATCATGCAGACGGAATTGGACCCGACGATGGAGCTCTCTAAGGTCTCGGTGGACCTCACCGTGCTCCACTGCCCCTTGTGCCTCCACCCCTTGACACCTCCAGTGTATGAGGTTTGAATACACCTCATCCGTTCGGCTGATTGAGCAAGGTGCAGGTTTCTTGATTGATGTGTTGTTCAATTGATTTCTGCAGTGCAAGGGAGGGCACCTGGCCTACGCGGACTACCGCGTCGAGCACCCCGAGAACCAGCGGCAGTGCCAGAAGTGTGAGCGCGGTGGTGGCTTCGACGTGCGGAACACAGCGGTGGACGTTGTCCTTTCGTCAGTGAGGGTGGAGTGCCCACACGAAGGCTGTGGGCTCTACGTCACTTACCACAAGCTCGCCGATCACCAGAGCGTGTGTCCGCTCATGCCCTGCAAATGCCCCGTGCCCGTCTGCGGCTATGAAGGCCCGCCGCCGGTGCTCTACCACCACATCAGCACCGCGCATCCCATGGCCATCCACAGGATCCAGTACGGCAAGGTGCTCCAGTTGTAAGTGCCACTGTCGGAGCCACGGCTCTTGCTGTTCACGGAGGAGGACGGCGGCGCGTTTTTCTTGGTCGGTGGCGTGCTCTACATCGGTGCGCCCATCACCGTGTCGGTCGTCTACATCAGAGTCGGGGCGTCCCCACAGCCGCACTACGTGGCCAAGCTATGGGCGAACGGCCCGCCAGGGAAACCCAAAGGCACGACCGACGCCAACAAGGTGGAAATGGAGGTGACAAGCAGCAAGGATCCCGGCGACGTCGCCGTGCAGGAGCTGACCTTCTTCATAGTTCCGCCCAAGCTGCTGGCCGGGCTAAGCTGGTGTCCCTCCACATTCAGATTGACAAGCTCACGTCCTAAATGTTTCTACAGTGCCTTTTGTTTATCTTAGTAATATGCTAATGGAGGGATTACCTCGATCTACTTTAGCTTAAGAAATGGTGGGTTTTGGTGGCGATGCAGAAATTACTTCGACATCAGATCAATAATTTCCAACAGTCGAACGGATATTTTGTGTGTGTTGGATATAAAGTTCCTTTGGGTAAGAAGTACTACTTGTCATCAAAATGGATAAAAGGAGATGTATGTAGACATATTTTAGTTCTAGATACGTCCCTTTTTATCCATTTTGATGACAAGCACTCCCTCCGTTCCACAATACATGCCTTCCATTTGTCAAAATATAGATGTATCTAGACATGTTTTAGTATATAGGTACATCCATGATAGAGCCAATCGGATGGTTGAGAACACTACAATTCGTAGCTACAGATGCGTATGTGACTCCCAGATGCAGAGGACGGGGGTCATCATCCTCCTTTTTGAGAAAAAACAGATGCGTGTGTGGGAGGACGAGTGTGTGCGTGCACCTCTTCTCTTCCTGTATAACGTAGTAAACTCAGAGTACAAGTTTTTGTGGGTGGCACGATGGTGCGTGCGATAAGTCCCGAGAGATAGGGTTAATGCGTCTGAAAGAAGACTAGCCTATAGCTCGCCACACGACTATTCCTGTCGAACGCTCCATTAACCGTAAGATATGTATACGACTGTGCCAGTTATTGCACGTACACAGCAGTAGAAAAAGAACTACCATGGCATATGCTACACCACGGCCGAGAACACGTGCCCATGTAACGCCATCCGGGAATAGTGCCGCACTTTGAAACTAGAACTGTCAATAAATTTTGAGCTTGCGTCTCATCACATTCCAAATTACTACTACTACCACGCTATATTGAATTGCAAACTTGTTCACACCGATCGCAACCTAAATGGTTTCCCACTTAGGAGCGTATTAGTACTCGGTTATAAATACTACTATGCCAAGATGACTGCACATTCCTCCTCAACTCGTCATCCACAAAAACAAACAAGTCATTCAGCATCCTTCCCTTGCGTCTGCCATGGCCAGCGTGAGTTCTGGGTCGAGAGATTACCACCAGGGAGAGGCGGGCATGGAAGCGGAAGTACGAGAGATGTCCCGCCTCGCTGCAAAAGCAGCCGACATGTCCCGCCGCGCGGAAGTAGCAGCACAGAGTTCCTGCCACGCCGCCGAAGCAGCACGGAGGTCTCGCCGCGCTGTCGATGCAGCAGACTAGTCCGGCCGCGCCGCGGAAGCAGCAGAGATGTCCCGCCACACCGTGAATGCAGCAGAGATGTCCCGCCGCGCCGTGGCGGCCTGGGAAAATGTCTCGCGGGCAGGCGACGACTCTTACAGGCACATGCATGCGATCGTCCATAGCGAGATGGATCAAATCTCCGGCTGGGCAAGGTTGTAGGACGACATGAAAGCCTCGTTTGAACAGGCTACCGGCGTCATCCGGCAACTAAGGGAGAGCAATGAGAGGCTTCGGGCCGAGCGCGACCTGCTGAGGGCGAAGATCGTCGGAAGTGTGACACAGCAGGAGGAGACCACTCCCTTGTTGAAGAGGACGGGCGTCATAGTCAAGAAACTTATGGACGAGAATGCCATGATCCGAATCGAGCGCCAAAGGCTGGTGGAGGAATCCGTGGATGTTCTCAAGCAGGGTCTTGAGGACACAAAAGAGCTCATCGCCGCTCACCGCGGAGACTAGTTCCCGCGGCCTGCAGCAACACATCAAGAAAGTAGAGATCAGCGAGCCAGATCCTTCTCTTCCTTCTTCTTTTGCCCTTGTGTATTTCGGGCGTAGCCGCATGTGGCTTTTTTAATTATCTTCCTAATTATGTAAGATAATTAATCGTCCTTATATATTTATCAGTCTTGCTATAAGTCGTAGTAGATGCTATATAGGTCCGTCGGATCTTACATCAAGATCCGTGCTTTCAGATTTTCTTTTTTTTCTCTCTTAAATCTTAGTCGAGTGAGACATAGCCACGCCATTAAATAGAGGCTCGGGTGTCAGGACCCCGACTCGATGTCACATCGATCTAGCCGGTAACACCTCATATCACTTTGCGGCCTCACGCACGGTATCCTCACGGGTGTCGCCTTACTTTTGCCCGGGACCGTTTGCGCCTTTTGGCTCACGTATATGATAGCGTCGCTAGCATCCATATGATAAAGAGCCCGGGCTGACATGACTAGTCGTAAACCCAAAGTGGCACAGACTTACAGGGACAGGCATCCATGACCCAGCTTCGAACGTGTCGGTCATCAGCAAGTGGGTCCGGGCTGTAGCACTGGGCTAGCAGGACTCCGGTAAACCGGGCTGTAGCGGGCTAACAGGACTCCGGTACTCAAAGCGTGACATTTCCCCGAAGGGACAGACACAGGAACGAAGAAGGACACATGCCGGCCAGCCTAGGTGTTCCAGAGCAGTAGCAAGCTACCATGGCTCAGCGGTAACACTAGGAGACATTTCCCGGTAAGAGAGGCTACTAAAGATAAACAACTAGATAGTCAGATCCCACACATACCAAGCATTTCAATCATACACACAATATGCTCGATATGTGCAAATACAACGAAGCATCACAACATGACTCTATGACACAAGTACTTTATTTAAGGCTCAGAGAGTCATACATAACATACACAAAGGTACGGGTCTCACGACCCAACATACAAGTCATACAGTCATACAAACCAGCAGCGGAAGTAACTTGTCTGAGTACAGACAACTAGTAAAATAAAAGAGGCTTGGGAAGCCTAGCTATACTACAAGGTCCTTCACAAGCTCAGGGTCACCACCTGGGTCTTTAGCCTACTCGTTGATGTCAACGTCTACATAGAACCCATCAGAAGGGGTTGCAGCGTCTTCTGTAAAAATGTAAATTATAGCAACATGAGTACAAAGGTACTCAGCAAGACTTACATCAGATCCTACATACATGCATATTATCAAGAAGGGTTGGTGGAGTTATTGCAGCAAGCCAGCTTTGACTCTTGGCTAGACTATCCTACGAGACTCCAACTTGAAATGGTTTTGCGCACACGAGTCCACTACTCACCAATTCAATACACTACCGAGGATCCGCCTCCGTCTTCCTACGGAAGAGCCATCCTCGGCACTCACACTTATCTTGAGACTTTTAATAGTTTCCATTTACTTGTCTATGAACTGTATAGGCAACCAAGTAGTCCTTTACCGCGGACGCGGCTATTCGAATAGATCATGTTAACCCTGCAGGGGTGTACTCCTTCATACACGCTCTCACCACTTACCGTCGTTTACACGACATGTACTCGGCAACCTTCAAACGGAAGCCCAACGTGGGTGTCGGCCACGACCTACCTAATCACCTAAGCCTCCAGTCCAGGTTTATCGCCTATCCAGGTTCCATCCGCAGGGAGTCCGGCCGAGGTTTCCCATACGGCCCCGAATGATGTGAACAGGGTTCCCGAGATACCTAACGGGTATTCGGTACACCGTGCCACGTACCTACCGCATCACAGCCCACCCCTACGGTCAGCGCTGTCCACGGCCTCCAGTAGGCTACAAACACCAGAAACTACTTGCAACTCCTGGACGGAGAACTAGGGTGAATAAGAAGCCGAGAGGGTCCATTGGTTTCGGGCCCAATGCATGGTAGTAGCTGATTCTTAAATCACACATACAGATCTCAGTGCTTAAGGTCGGCTTCAATGAAACAACCCACCATGTACTCCTACATGGCCTCTCATCGATACCTTTACCAATCGTGTTCACCACACCACTCTCATTACCGACATAAACATTTCACTCTAGCCCATCACCCAGATGAACCAGACCTGACACGACTCTAAGCATAGCAGGCATAGCAAGGTAGGAACAACACATACATATGGCTCAGACAACTCCTACACATGCTAGTGGGTTTCATCTAGTTACTGTGGCAATGACAGGTCATGCAGAGGAAATGGGTTCAACTACCGTAGCACACAGCAGTTTGAAACGCGTTGTCTTAATGCAGTAAAAGAGAGAAGGAGCGAGAACATGGGATTGTATCGATATGATCAAATGGTTGGTTGCTTGCCTGACGGGTCGGTGCACTGGTATTGCTCTTCGTTAGGGTAATCACGGTACTCCTCGGAGGCAGAACCTGCCGCAGAGAGCACCGATACACAAACATTACCAAACAGTATGCAACAATATGATGCGTGCATGAGACATGGCAAAATGAGTGTATTGGGCTAATGCAACTAAAACCAGAAGGGTTTGAACAAATTTGAATCAAGGATTCAAATTTCAAATTCAAATATGGCCTTTTAAAGTGCTTTTCCTTGTTCTGCTTAAAACATCAATTTAACTTGTTTGATCATGCATGAAAATAGTACAGATGGATAGATTGGATTTTTCTGATCATTTTTCATATATAATTTGTCCAATTTGGAGTTACAGAATAAAAGTTATGAATTTTTGAAGTTTAAATAATATTCTGGAATTTCCTGATTTAAATTAAATCCAGAAAATCAATTACTGCGTCAGCCTGACGTCAGTGTGACGTCAGCAGGTCAACGGAACAGGTCTGGGTCAAACCTGACAGTGGGTCCCGCATGTCAGGGTGATTATTTTAATTAAAATTGAATTAAAACTAATCCTGTTTAATTAACAGGGCTGGGCCCCACCTGTCATTGACTCAGGGGAGTCAACCAGGGCCCACCCGTGGTCAAAGTCAAAGCCAGCGACGCCGGCGTTTAGCCGCCGGCGAGCCCGACGCGGCGGCGGGAGTGGTTTTGGCCATTTCGGCCACCAAATGGGCCGCGGAGACCACCGGAGGGGAGCTGAGGACAAACCGCAGCTCTTGGCGGAGTCCGTTGAGGTCGGGGTGGCCGGAGTTGGCGCCGGCGACGACTTTGGCGGCCACCGGGGCTCGGTCGGAGGTGAACTTGGCGCTAGAGGGGTCGGTGAGGCTCGTGGAGTAGCTAGCTAGGTGTTGCGGGACTCGGTGAGTAAGATGGACACCATCTTGTGGCCGGAGTGTGGCCGGAAGCACGTCGGCGACGAGGTCCGCGGCGGTGCGGGCGTGTGATCCTCGTGCGGTGGCTACACGGCTCAGGAATGAGAGAGAGAGAGGGTCGGAGGAGTAGCTAGGCTCACAGCGCTCCCGTAGAGGCCACCGGTGAGGTCGGGGACGAGCTGAGGCGGCGACGGCGTTGAAGGGGATCTCCGGCGACGGTGAGCTCGGGCGAGGTCGGTGCGGTGGTCTCGGGCCGCACGAGCACACGGGGCTCGGCTAGCTCGATGAAGTGGACGGCGGCGGAGCTCCTGGACACGGTGGCACGGCGTGGGGTGGACGGAGGGCGTGGCTACGGCGAGGGGGTGGCGGCGATGGCGTCGGCCATGGCTGGGGCGTGCGAGGGGGAGGAGCTGGAGAGGAGAGGGGGTGTCTGGGGGGTTCGGGGGAGAGAGGGAGGCCGATCCACGGCGTTAGCTGGGCGAGGGAGGCGGCGAGGCGGCGAGCAGCTGCGTGGCGAGCTGCGGTGCCGCCGCCGAGCACCTTGGCTGCCTGCCTGGCGAGCCAAGCAGCTCGCTGGAGCGGTGGCCGGGCTGGGCCGGCCAGGTGGGCTGGCTGGTGGGCCTGCGGTGGCGCCAGGTAAGTTTTCCCCTTTTTTTTGTTTCTGTTTTTTTTAATATATCTGCAACTTTGTTGAATTTAATAAAATACCTAGGCAACTTCAAAAATCACCAAATTACTCCTGGTCCATAGTTGGATTATTCCCAACATGAAACATTTTAGTTTGGAGATATTTGAGCATTTAAATATTTTATATAATTTTAAATGCCCAAATTCAAATATTTATGATTTAATTCAAAAACCCTAAGATGGCCTAGGAAAATGTGCACCACTTTTGGCAGAGGTTCTGAACCAAGACGAAAATGATGGGCATTTTAGAAGGGCATTTCAGGTTCATTGAAAAAGTTTTTAGTAACCCTAGTTGGTTTCAGAGGGGACTGGGGGTTCTGTCATCCCCATTTCAAGTTTCTGATGAAAAAGTAAACATGATGCAACACTCTAATGCATGGCTAACTAGGATGTGACAACTCACCCCCACTCAAAAGAATCTCGTCCCGAGATTTGGGTTCCTCCGGGAAGAAGGCGGGATACTCGAGTCGAAGACGATCCTCCCTTTCCCAAGTTGCTTCATCCTCAGAATGGTGCGACCATTGAACCTTGAGAAACTTGATATTATGACGTCGAGTGATACGCTCGGCCCGATCGAGGATACGAATGGGGTACTCTCGGTATGTAAGATTATCTTGGAGATCAAGCGTTCCGTGGTCCACTCCACGGATAGGATCCGAGAAGCAACGCCTGAGTTGAGAAACGTGGAAGACATCGTGGACTCTGGAGAGATGCGGAGGTAGTTCCAGCTGGTAGGCAACTTCTCCTCGTTTGGCGAGAATGCGAAAAGGTCCAATGTAACGAGGAGCCAATTTGCCTTTGGTACCGAAACGATGGGTTCCCTTCAGAGGGGTGACCCGAAGATAAGCCTTCTCGTCAACCTCGAAAGTCATAGCCTTATGTTTTCGGTCATATTGACTCTTTTGACGAGATTGGGCTGTTTTCAACTTTTCACGAACGATGCGAACTTGTTCTTCTGCTTCCTGAATCATATCCGGGCCAAAGAATTGTCTTTCCCCGGTCTCTGACCAGTTAAGGGGTGTTCGACACCGTCGTCCATAGAGAACTTCAAAAGGGGCTTTACCCAAGCTAGATTGATAGCTGTTGTTGTAAGCGAATTCGGCAAATGGAAGGCACTTCTCCCAGTCCATTCCGAATGAGATAACAGAGGCTCGAAGCATGTCTTCTAGAATCTGGTTGACGCGTTCCACTTGACCACTCGACTGAGGGTGGAAAGCAGTGCTGAAGGAGAGACGGGTTCCCATAGCATTTTGGAAACTTTCCCAAAATCGAGAGGTGAAGAGACTTCCTCGATCCGAGTTAATTTCCAAAGGAACATCATGGAGAGACACTATTCGGGAGATGTATAAGTCTGCCAGCTGACTAGCGGTTATACTCTCACGAACAGGTAAGAAATGGGCTACTTTGGAAAGACGATCGACAACGACAAAGATAGCATTATTCCCTCTCTTGGTCCTGGGAAAACCGGTAATGAAATCCATACCAATTTTATCCCATTTCCATTCAGGAATAGCTAAGGGTTGAAGGGTGCCAGCAGGCCGTTGGTGCTCTGCTTTTACACGACGACAGACGTCGCAATTTGCAATATACTGAGCAATTTCTCTCTTCATCCTAGTCCACCAGAACCTCTGGCGTAGGTCCTGATACATCTTAGTGCTACCGGGATGAATGGTGAGAGGAGATTCATGAGCTTCCTTAAGGATCAAACACCTCAGGTTTCGCACTTTGGGAACCACTAGTCGATTCCCGAAGTATACGACCCCTTGATCATTAATGGAGAAGCAATTCGCAATTCCTTTCTGAATGTTTCTCTTGATGCGGGAGATTCCCGGATCTACCTTCTGTGCTTTGATAATCTGATCCGTAAGGGTAGGTTTTGCCACCAAGGTGGAAAGAAAACCTTGAGGAACAATGTGAAGGTTAAGCTTCCGAAATTCCTCATGGAGAAGCGGTTGACTTTGTTGTAGCATCAGATTGTTACAATAAGATTTACGACTTAGCGCATCAGCCATGACGTTGGCTTTCCCTGGGGTGTAGGTTATCCCTAGGTCAAAGTCTGTGATCAACTCAACCCAACGTCTTTGCCTGAGATTCAGATCCGGTTGGGTGAAAATGTACTTCAGACTTTGGTGATCAGTGAAAATTTCGCAACAATTACCGAGGAGGTAATGTCGCCAGGTCTTAAGTGCATAGACTACAGCTGCAAGCTCTAGATCATGAGTAGGATAATTCTCCTCGTGTGGGTGCAATTGCCATGAAGCGTAGGCAATTACGTGTCGATCTTGCATGAGAATGCAACCTAGTCCTTGTCGCGAGGCGTCGCAGTAGATAACAAAGTCCTTAGAGAAGTCTGGCGGTACCAGTACGGGAGCAGAAGTCAGGCGTCTTTTCAGTTCCTGAAAGCTGTGCTCACATTGTGGAGTCCACTCGAACTTCTTATCTTTCTTGAGGAGTTCGGTTAGAGGTTTGGCAACCTTGGAGAAATTCTCGACAAAGCGACGACAATAGCTCGCTAAGCCCAGAAAGCTCCGAACTTGCTTGACCGATTCAGGTGGAGTCCAATTAAGGACGGCTTGAACTCGCTCAGGGTTAACAGCAATACCTTTACCAGATATTACATGACCCAGATAGGTCATTTCTGACAACCAGAATTCACATTTAAAAAATTTGGCATAAAGGCGATGCTCTCGAAGTTTCTGCAGCACTAGCCTTAGATGCTCGGCATGTTCTTCCTCGTTCTTGGAGTAGATGAGTATATCATCGAGGTAAACCACGACGAATTTATCCAAATACTCCATGAAGATTGAGTTCATTAACCGAGAAAAGGTGGCTGGAGCATTGGTTAATCCGAAGGACATGACGGTGTACTCGTATTGGCCATAACGAGTAACAAAGGCCGTTTTAGGAATGTCCCCGTTTCTGATTTTGATTTGATGGTAGCCCAACCTCAAATCCATCTTGGAGAAGATTGAGGATCCAGCGAGCTGATCGTACAGGTCGTTGATCCTGGGAAGTGGATATTTGTTCTTGATTGTGACCAAATTGACAGGTTGGTAATCTACAACCATCCGGTCCGTACCATCCTTCTTCTTGACGAATAGGACGGGACAAGCCCACGGAGATGAGCTAGGTCGGATGAAACCCTTTTTCAAGGACTCATCGAGTTGTTTCTTAAGCTCGGCTAGTTCTAGGGGGGCCATCTTATAAGGTCTTCTAGCAATCGGAACAGTTCCGGGGATGAGGTCTATTACGAACTCAACATCCCTGTCAGGTGGAACACCTGGCAATTCCTCTGGGAAGACATCCGGGAAGTCACGGACTACCGGCACGTCCTCAAGGTCTGGCAAAGGGCTGGCGTTAAGAGAATATAATTGTCGCTTGGCTATTCGGGTTAGGACATTGACTATCTTGCCCGAAGGGTGAGTGAGTTGAACAGTCCTAGAGAAGCAATCAATTTTGGCTTGATGAGCTGACATCCAGTCCATACCCAAAATGATATTAATATCTGAAGATTTAAGGGCTATCAAAGACGCGAGGAAAACAAGTCTGTCGACTTGGATTTCATTTCCATGGCTTACTCTAGAAGTTTGCCATTTGGATCCCGGAGTTTGAATTACCATGGAGGTTGGCATATCACCGAATGCGACGTTATGCAAACGAGCATAATTTTCAGATATAAAAGAATGAGAGGCTCCTGTATCGAAAAGAACAGATGCCGGATGGCAATTAACAAGAAGCGTACCGAGAACGACGTTGGGATCCTCTTGAGCTTCTTCGGCAGAGATACAGTTGACATGGCCACGTGAAGCGGTGACCGGCTTGGCGTGGAATATTTTCCCTGTCGGCTTGCCACGGCCAACAGCTTTAGCAGACTGGTTGGGGTTGGTCTGGGGGCACTCACGCATATAGTGACCAGATTCCCCACACTTGAAACAAGTCACGGAGCTGGTACGTGGAGGAACATTGTTGGTTGGACCCCCATAGGGCTTGGCCGGTGCAGACTGTTGAACGGGGCGAGGCGCCTGGAAGGATGGCCTCGGTGTGAACCTGGGTGGCAGGGCGTTGTTGGGTACCCACACGCGGCGCTTCTGAGGACCAGCACCGGATGAGGAACCCATGTCACGGCCATGCTTGCGTGTTGCGTCATAGTCAGTCTGACCAGTTTCAGCACTGATGGCTTTGTTGACAAGTTTCTGGAAGGATGTGCACTCATGCAGACGGAGGTCGCGGCGAAGCTCAGGACTAAGGCCCTTACGGAACCTTGCTTGCTTCTTGGCATCAGTAGACACTTCCTCAATTGCATATCGTGCGAGATTACCAAACTCCCTGCTGTAAGCATCCACAGAAAGTCGGCCTTGGGTGAAACTGCAAAATTCTTCACGTTTACGGTCCATGAGACCCTCCGGAATGTGATGTTCACGGAAAGCCTCACTGAACTCAGCCCAAGTAGTGACATGGCCCGCCGGGCGCATAGCTCCATAATTCTCCCACCATAGACTGGCGGGGCCTTCGAGATGATATGCAGCAAAGGTGACCTTGTCAGCCTCCGCTACCAGCGCGGAACGCAGTTTGTGAGAGATACTGCGAAGCCAGTCATCAGCATCGAGAGGCTCGACGGAGTGGTGGAACGTGGGTGGATGTAATTTGATAAAATCACTGAGTGACACCACGCTAGTCCTCTGATGGTGTGCTGTGTTCTGTTCAATACGCTCCAACAAACGGTTGGTCTCCCGCTTGTTTCTCTCAGCTTCCATCATAACCTCGGGTAGTGAAGGAGGATGAGGCAGATTTGCATCCCTGGCTGCACTGCCTTCGGCCTGCTCTTGAGAAGCAGGGTTAGCGCGCGTGTTGACCATCCTAGGTAAACAAGACAATGATTTAGTCAGGATGATAAAATTCCGACATAGGGTAGAAATGTAAGGAATAACTCGAAATGCAAGATGATCATCCGTATGACATGGTAGATACAGAAACTGCTTCTTTATTCCATCGTCATACACACCATACAGGGTTTAGTACAAGACCAAACAAAGTACTATTACGGTGAAAGAGGATTACATCTCATCGGAGGCATTCCAAGCTCCTATACATTATTTTTCTACACCTCCGGAAGGAGTACAAACTAGGTCATATCCCACGAGTCACGCGGGACGATAGAAGACACAGCTAGTGCGAACTAGTGATACTACCACTAACTCAGACCGATCCGTAGTAGTCCTCGTAGAAGTCACCTCCATAGCCTGGAAGCTCAACATGATCATCCGGAAACAGACGATCTCACGAAGCTTGTGGACCATAGGGGCTAGGATGAGGCCTTGGACCAACAGACGGTGGCCTGCGGGGCCCGCGAGGTGGGGTGATGCCTCCTACATCACGCCAAACCATCACGTCTGGCAGAGCAGATCTCACAGGATAGAGATCGCGCATATCTGAGAATCCAGCTTGCACCGCCGGTGCGAACCGAGTCAAAGTGGCCCAGTGGTCAGCACGGGTATTGAAGAGCTCTAACCTCAAGGCCCGATTTTCACGGTCCTTATCCTCGAGCATCTCAGCAGTGGTGCGAGTCCGTGAATCCTCCTGGGTGGGGTCAGCATAAATAGCCTGGAGATACCCTTGTGCTCCCGGAAGTGATCCTGGCATATACCGGAAATCAGAGTCCCGAAATAGACCAGATCTGACTCGCATAATGGTCATCATAGAGTAGGCGGCGTCCTGCACAGCCATCTCAATGGTAACCCCGAGTCCATAAGAGCAGTGAAGAGGCTCGGTGGATCCAGGATAAGATGGAAATATCCTGACAGTGCAGAGATACTGGCTTTGATTAAAGTCTCGGAATTGCTCTTCGACCGTGTACTCAGGATACCAGCGGTATCCAGCCTCAGTCATTACCCTGACCAACTTGGCAGTATGGCCGGGTACATCTAGGCATCGAGTCAGGCGAACCACTTGATTGAGGTTGCGGGTGGCCATCTGAAAGCACAATCATAATGCAAGGGCATTAGAATTCTAGCGAAATTTCGGCAGCATAACAGCTGTAAATGCTCAAGAAGGATTTTGAGACATTTGACAAAGGATTTCATACACACTCAACATCATCATATCAAAGTTCTGAATCCATTCTAGCAACATAATATGGTAGTATAACTGAACTAGGCTTGTATCCATCAAACTTATAAGGTACTACTGATTAGTAACACGTGATCCTAATAGAGAGAATAGATCCTAATTCCTTAACCCCCGGTAGAAGAATGGACTGACTCAGATCAGAATGTCATAAGATAAAGGAATAAAAAGAGCCTTACGTTCCAACCCACAAACAATTCCCCTACATATAACTAAAGAATTTCTAGACTCAACATCGACCAGTTTGGCTTGGAGAACCTACAGGCAGTCCGGCTCTGATGCCAACGCTGTCAGGACCCCGACTCGATGTCACATCGATCTAGCCGGTAACACCTCATATCACTTTGCGGCCTCACGCACGGTATCCTCACGGGTGTCGCCTTACTTTTGCCCGGGACCGTTTGCGCCTTTTGGCTCACGTATATGATAGCGTCGCTAGCATCCATATGATAAAGAGCCCGGGCTGACATGACTAGTCGTAAACCCAAAGTGGCACAGACTTACAGGGACAGGCATCCATGACCCAGCTTCGAACGTGTCGGTCATCAGCAAGTGGGTCCGGGCTGTAGCACTGGGCTAGCAGGACTCCGGTAAACCGGGCTGTAGCGGGCTAACAGGACTCCGGTACTCAAAGCGTGACATTTCCCCGAAGGGACAGACACAGGAACGAAGAAGGACACATGCCGGCCAGCCTAGGTGTTCCAGAGCAGTAGCAAGCTACCATGGCTCAGCGGTAACACTAGGAGACATTTCCCGGTAAGAGAGGCTACTAAAGATAAACAACTAGATAGTCAGATCCCACACATACCAAGCATTTCAATCATACACACAATATGCTCGATATGTGCAAATACAACGAAGCATCACAACATGACTCTATGACACAAGTACTTTATTTAAGGCTCAGAGAGTCATACATAACATACACAAAGGTACGGGTCTCACGACCCAACATACAAGTCATACAGTCATACAAACCAGCAGCGGAAGTAACTTGTCTGAGTACAGACAACTAGTAAAATAAAAGAGGCTTGGGAAGCCTAGCTATACTACAAGGTCCTTCACAAGCTCAGGGTCACCACCTGGGTCTTTAGCCTACTCGTTGATGTCAACGTCTACATAGAACCCATCAGAAGGGGTTGCAGCGTCTTCTGTAAAAATGTAAATTATAGCAACATGAGTACAAAGGTACTCAGCAAGACTTACATCAGATCCTACATACATGCATATTATCAAGAAGGGTTGGTGGAGTTATTGCAGCAAGCCAGCTTTGACTCTTGGCTAGACTATCCTACGAGACTCCAACTTGAAATGGTTTTGCGCACACGAGTCCACTACTCACCAATTCAATACACTACCGAGGATCCGCCTCCGTCTTCCTACGGAAGAGCCATCCTCGGCACTCACACTTATCTTGAGACTTTTAATAGTTTCCATTTACTTGTCTATGAACTGTATAGGCAACCAAGTAGTCCTTTACCGCGGACGCGGCTATTCGAATAGATCATGTTAACCCTGCAGGGGTGTACTCCTTCATACACGCTCTCACCACTTACCGTCGTTTACACGACATGTACTCGGCAACCTTCAAACGGAAGCCCAACGTGGGTGTCGGCCACGACCTACCTAATCACCTAAGCCTCCAGTCCAGGTTTATCGCCTATCCAGGTTCCATCCGCAGGGAGTCCGGCCGAGGTTTCCCATACGGCCCCGAATGATGTGAACAGGGTTCCCGAGATACCTAACGGGTATTCGGTACACCGTGCCACGTACCTACCGCATCACAGCCCACCCCTACGGTCAGCGCTGTCCACGGCCTCCAGTAGGCTACAAACACCAGAAACTACTTGCAACTCCTGGACGGAGAACTAGGGTGAATAAGAAGCCGAGAGGGTCCATTGGTTTCGGGCCCAATGCATGGTAGTAGCTGATTCTTAAATCACACATACAGATCTCAGTGCTTAAGGTCGGCTTCAATGAAACAACCCACCATGTACTCCTACATGGCCTCTCATCGATACCTTTACCAATCGTGTTCACCACACCACTCTCATTACCGACATAAACATTTCACTCTAGCCCATCACCCAGATGAACCAGACCTGACACGACTCTAAGCATAGCAGGCATAGCAAGGTAGGAACAACACATACATATGGCTCAGACAACTCCTACACATGCTAGTGGGTTTCATCTAGTTATTGTGGCAATGACAGGTCATGCAGAGGAAATGGGTTCAACTACCGTAGCACACAGCAGTTTGAAACGCGTTGTCTTAATGCAGTAAAAGAGAGCAGGAGCGAGAACATGGGATTGTATCGATATGATCAAATGGTTGGTTGCTTGCCTGACGGGTCGGTGCACTGGTATTGCTCTTCGTTAGGGTAATCACGGTACTCCTCGGAGGCAGAACCTGCCGCAGAGAGCACCGATACACAAACATTACCAAACAGTATGCAACAATATGATGCATACATGAGACATGGCAAAATGAGTGTATTGGGCTAATGCAACTAAAACCAGAAGGGTTTGAACAAATTTGAATCAAGGATTCAAATTTCAAATTCAAATATGGCCTTTTAAAGTGCTTTTCCTTGTTCTGCTTAAAACATCAATTTAACTTGTTTGATCATGCATGAAAATAGTACAGATGGATAGATTGGATTTTTCTGATCATTTTTCATATATAATTTGTCCAATTTGGAGTTACAGAATAAAAGTTATGAATTTTTGAAGTTTAAATAATATTCTGGAATTTCCTGATTTAAATTAAATCCAGAAAATCAATTACTGCGTCAGCCTGACGTCAGTGTGACGTCAGCAGGTCAACGGAACAGGTCTGGGTCAAACCTGACAGTGGGTCCCGCATGTCAGGGTGATTATTTTAATTAAAATTTAATTAAAACTAATCCTGTTTAATTAACAGGGCTGGGCCCCACCTGTCATTGACTCAGGGGAGTCAACCAGGGCCCACCCGTGGTCAAAGTCAAAGCCAGCGACGCCGGCGTTTAGCCGCCGGCGAGCCCGACGCGGCGGCGGGAGTGGTTTTGGCCATTTCGGCCACCAAATGGGCCGCCGAGACCACCGGAGGGGAGCTGAGGACAAACCGCAGCTCTTGGCGGAGTCCGTTGAGGTCGGGGTGGCCGGAGTTGGCGTCGGCGACGACTTTGGCGGCCACCGGGGCTCGGTCGGAGGTGAACTTGGCGCTAGAGGGCTCGGTGAGGCTCGTGGAGTAGCTAGCTAGGTGTTGCGGGACTCGGTGAGTAAGATGGACACCATCTTGTGGCCGGAGTGTGGCCGGAAGCACGTCGGCGACGAGGTCCGCGGCGGTGCGGGCGTGTGATCCTCGTGCGGTGGCTACACGGCTCAGGAATGAGAGAGAGAGGGTCGGAGGAGTAGCTAGGCTCACAGCGCTCCCGTAGAGGCCACCGGTGAGGTCGGGGACGAGCTGAGGCGGCGACGGCGTTGAAGGGGATCTCCGGCGACGGTGAGCTCGGGCGAGGTCGGTGCGGTGGTCTCGGGCCGCACGAGCACACGGGGCTCGGCTAGCTCGATGAAGTGGACGGCGGCGGAGCTCCTGGACACGGTGGCACGGCGTGGGGTGGACGGAGGGCGTGGCTACGGCGAGGGGGTGGCGGCGATGGCGTCGGCCATGGCTGGGGCGTGCGAGGGGGAGGAGCTGGAGAGGAGAGGGGGTGTCTGGGGGGTTCGGGGGAGAGAGGGAGGCCGATCCACGGCGTTAGCCGGGCGAGGGAGGCGGCGAGGCGGCGAGCAGCTGCGTGGCGAGCTGCGGTGCCGCCGCCGAGCACCTTGGCTGCCTGCCTGGCGAGCCAAGCAGCTCGCTGGAGCGGTGGCCGGGCTGGGCCGGCCAGGTGGGCTGGCTGGTGGGCCTGCGGTGGCGCCAGGTAAGTTTTCCCCTTTTTTTTTGTTTCTATTTTTTTTTAATATATCTGCAACTTTGTTGAATTTAATAAAATACCTAGGCAACTTCAAAAATCACCAAATTACTCCTGGTCCATAGTTGGATTATTCCCAACATGAAACATTTTAGTTTGGAGATATTTGAGCATTTAAATATTTTATATAATTTTAAATGCCCAAATTCAAATATTTATGATTTAATTCAAAAACCCTAAGATGGCCTAGGAAAATGTGCACCACTTTTGGCAGAGGTTCTGAACCAAGACAAAAATGATGGGCATTTTAGAAGGGCATTTCAGGTTCATTGAAAAAGTTTTTAGTAACCCTAGTTGGTTTCAGAGGGGACTGGGGGTTCTGTCATCCCCATTTCAAGTTTTTGATGAAAAAGTAAACATGATGCAACACTCTAATGCATGGCTAACTAGGATGTGACATCGGGTGCCATTAATGGAGACCTTGGGAGAGAGGTGGGCGGCAGATGGAGGTCAAAGGGCTCTCCTCCCGATAAGCACGCGCAGGGGTCTGATCGCACGCCTCTCGTACTCAAATAGCTACCCTGCACAGTGCCTCCTAGCTAATAAAAAAAGGGGACGCGTGGCGGCACATAAATGGTAGTAAATAGAATGCCCACGATTTCAATAATACTTGTGTTTCCGATTGTAACATGACAGCACTTGTTCCAAAATGACTTTGTTGATTGTTAATGTGTGCGCCTTTGCAAATCGGACTGCAAAATTACCACAACATGTTGGTGCCATGTCATGGCACCAAGCCAAGTTTCATAATTTGCATGCATGTTCTGGATTTACAGGAATTAAAAAAACTAAGTTTCTCAATGTTTTTAGCCCAGCCATGATGCCCAGAATTTTTAATTTCATTCCCATTTCTTGCATGGAACCTACAAATTTACCCGAGGACACACATGTGATTTTTCAACCAACTTTGGTGCACTGGAGCATGTGCTTGTATTTCAAATTTGAATTATGCACACAAAGGTGACGCGTTCCCTCTCAGAACCACGAGCCTTGTTGAGAGAAGCTCCGGTTTGCAAGAAGCTTATACCAAAATTTGTTCCTATTTGGCCAATTTTTTTTACCGCAGCATGGTACTACCATGACTTGACACCATGCCAAGTTTCTTGATTTTAAAACCAAGTTTCTCAATGTTCTCCACCGAGTCACGATGCCCAGAGGTTTGAATTTTATTCTCATTTCTTGCATGGGACCTAGATATTCACCCGAGGACAGAGATGTGATTTTTCAACCAACTTTGGTGCACGGGAGCATGTGCTTGTAGTTCAAATTTGAATTATGCACATTAAATGGCCAAAAACTCAATTAATGTATAAAAAAGGCCAAACGAACCCGGAATAATTCCAAAATTTAACAGGGCACTCATGTAGTTTTATGTTGCCTTTGTAAATAAACTCAAGGGGGACAGCGTATATCATTTAGCACTCAAAGGTGGCACGTTCCGTCTTAGAACCACGAGCCTTCTTGAGAGAAGCTTCAGTTTGCAAGAAGCTTATACCAAAATTTGTTCCTATTCGGCCAATTTTTTTGACACAGCATGGTAGTACCATGACATGACACCATGCCAAGTTTCATGATTTTCAAACGTGTTTTAGATTTACAAGAATTTTAAAACCAAGTTTCTCAATGTTCTCGACCGAGCCACGGTGCCCAGATGTTTAAATTTTATTCTCATTTCTTGCATGGGACCTAGAAATTCACCCGAGGACACATATGTGATTTTTCAACCAACTTTGGTGCATGATAGCATGTGCTTGTAGTTCAAATTTGACTTATGCACATTAAATGACCAGAAACTCAATTAATGTATAAAAAATGACAAACGGACCCGGAATAATTCCAAAATTTAACAGGGCACTCATGTAGTTCTATGTTGCCTTTGTAAAGAAACTCAAGGGGGGCAGTGTATATCGTTTCACACTCAAAGGTGGAACGTTCCCTCTTAAAACCACGATCTTCCAAATCGGCCCAATTTTTTGCCACAACATGTTAGTGCTATGACATGACACCATGCCAAGTTTCTTGATTTCCAAGCGAGTTTTGGATTTACATGAATTTAAAATCTAAGTTTCTCGATGTTCTCGGCCGAGTCACGGTGCCCAGATGTTTGAATTTCATTCTCATTTCTTCCATGGGACCTAGATATTCAACGAAGGACACACATGTGATTTTTCAACCAACTTTGGTGCACCGGAGTATGTGCCTGCAGTTCAAATTTGGATTATGCACATTTAAAGTCCAGAAACTCAATTAATGTATAAAAAGGCCAAACGAACCCGAAATAATTCCAAAATTTAATAGGGCACTCATATGGTTCTATGTTGCCTCTGTAAAGAAAATCAGGGGGGAGGCAGCGTATATCGTTTCGCACACAAAGGTGACACGTTCCCTCTCGGAACCACGACGCTTGTTGAGAGAATCTCCGGTTTTGCAAGAAGCTTATACCAAAACTTGTCCCAATTCAGCCAAAAATTATACATATGAAAACAGGGTTTAGATTATCCCGAACATCTCGCTACCTAGACCAATAATGTACTATGATTTGAATTCAACATAAAATGGATACAAATATTTGAATTGGAGATCATATGGTACATGTAGTTCATAGTGAAATATGATTACTGCTATATGCATGTTTTTTGTTATCAAGATAATATTTAAATTATTGTATAACTTGACAACAATCGTATTCAAATAAGGAAAATTGATTCAAATTTAGTCCATATGGTAGATGACAATATATATGTTCACATGGTGGAGTAAAATGTTCAGATATGATGGAAGATCAAAATGTACGACAACATCAATTATAAACCGCAAGGTCACCGAACGATATATTCGAATTCAACATAACGTGGATTCAGAAATTGAAATTTGAGATCCTGGCATTTGTAATCATATAAAAAGGGACATTACTCTTTCTTTTGGTGGGAATTAATTTGTTTTTTGTTTTTGTTGAGGGAAGCGTGAATCGATTTGGTATTGTACAGGGTAATCTTGTTCTCCCGATTTTTTTACATTTTTCTTGTAGTTTTTTCAATGGCGTCTATAGCAATATAGTAAAAGGGGACATGACTCTCTTGTGTCTTGTATGAATTATTATTTTTACACGTTAAGTTTTTCTGCCGAACAAGGAATCTGCACCTTGTTATCCCAAAATTTTCAAGCTCAAGTATCTTTTGTCCCACCTGCTTTGAAACTCCCGCCTCTTCAACCCGCGCCGTGCCTTGTTATCCTGAAATTTCGATGCGCGTGAAAACTCCCTCCTCATCCGAAATCGGTCCTGCAGCCCAGACACGCGAAATCCCCCTTCTACCCCTTAGCTGGAAATGAAGCTCCACGTCACGGTGTCAAAACCTGTGGGGGTACGTTGGTAACTTACCCTACATTTCGGACAAGCGCGTCCCTAAGCTTGGCTCCCCCTCCCTTCCCCTTCACCCCCCCATTCGTACACCGAGGCCACCAAAACCCACGAAACCCCACGCTCCTCCATCGGCCTCCCGACTGCCGCCCATCCGGAGACTCTTCCCCGACTATGTCATCCACCGCAATAGCTCGCCGTCCCTCATCCACCGCACCGGATGAGGATCCGTCGTTGATCTCGTCATCCCGTCAGATCAACCGCCCCGTCCTCCACCTCCAAGGAGCTGCCCCGATGTTCGCCTCGTCTATCGCGTCACCTCAATCCCCATACCGCCGTCTTGACCTGCCCCACCAGAACCGCAGCACCCTCACCAATTCCTCCGGTGAAGCCGAGGCCAACTCGGCGCCACCAAGGAGGTTCTGCACTCACCGCTGCATTTTATCTTTTATTCGATCTCACAGGGCTGCCGGTGCTCGATACCGAGAAGCCATGGCGGGTCTCCATCGACGGCGCCGTCGCCGTCCACATCATCCACGGCATCTCTCCCCCATGTTGTTGCTTCCTCGGCGGCGACTTCCACACCGGCACTAGCTGCAGCTGCTCTGGCTCTTGCTCGCGCAGCGGCTCTGTTCTTGCTGTCGGTCTCGCTGCTACACTGCTCTTGCTTTCGTTCGTGCTGCTGCTCTGCTCTTGCTCTCGCTTGCGCTGCTGCATGACCTCCAACAGCTATGGGAGTTGCTGCTTTAGCACTCACTCGCGGTGCTACTGCATGACTTGCTCTCTGCTAGTTCATTCCCTGCTCGAGCGTCTACTGATTTAGATCACTGATTCTCTGCTACTAGTGCTGGAATGCCCTAAATATCTATTGCAATGCTCTGCTACTAGTTCAATCAATTTCGACAGTAAAATTCAGTTTCGACTGTAAAGTTCAGTTTCTTCAGTTAAGTTTAGAGTGAACAGTACTTACAGCATTTGTCGCAGCGGCCATGGCGCGGTTGATGCATTTTACATCTAGCACTTTTTGGTGATGTATTTTACATCATCTATTGCAGATGATATTAGGGTCCCACTTTAGATTAACATTGTCTGTCTTATCCTGCTTCAGCCTCGCCGCCGTACACCTCACTGGAGCCGCTCCAACGACGGAACCGTCCATCACAGCGGAGCAGTACCCTCGACGCCATTTCCAGAGGCCTCGGATCTTCTTCCCCTCCTCCGACAGTCACACCAGCATCGCCATCCTCCACGTCCAGCCAAATGATGCTGAGGTCCACAAGGCTATGCCAAAGAGGTTGTACACTCATCGCATCACTTTGTTACTCTACATTCATGTCGATCCCTCAGGGATCCTTTGCTATGGAACTACTATTCGTGCATTTGGTTAGAAGGAGTGGAGCAAAGCAAAACTGGAGGATTTTTCCTTTGGTGTCTCTTTTGAAGATAAAACGTAGGAATTTTAATATTCACTTGGACGTCCTTTTCAAATTAATATGCATGATGAACAGAACTAATTCCATTACTGGCATAATAAGATTCTTATTTTTTTTCATTTTGATGTGTTTGACTTTAATTTGACCATGTTTCTCCATTCCTGTGTTCTTCCAATTCATGTGAACCAAACACCCAGGTTGACTGAAATCCTATGTTTCCAAATGCTCTATTTTGCATGTGCATTCCTATCCTATTCCTATGTTTTTCCTGTCCCTGCGTTTATAGAATCCTCCAATTCTAAGGAGCCCTTACAGATTTACTTCATTTTCAGATAGACGTCAAAGAAAACTCTGTGTGTTATGTCCTACTCCTGTCGTGCCATCATCCACCCTACCTGAGGTGCACCATCGAAAGAAGCATTCACTGCAGCAGAGATCCCCCCTGCAGACTTCCTTTCGCCGCCTCAGATCATCTTCCCCGTTGCCGGCAGCCACAGCAACTGCATTACCATCATCGACTGAGCAGCTGAACCTGAGGACTACACAGTTCTGGAAGAGAGGTCGCAGTCTTTCATGTTTGCTTATGTTATACATCGGTTATTATTACCTGCTACTTTATCGTTCAAACTTGAGTTTTGAAATACCCGTGGGTCTCATATTCAAGGTAGCAACAAATAGTATCTGTCTACTATCTGGTTCATCTGGGGTCTTCTATCTGATTCATGTTGGGAGGGCAACAAACAATAGATGATCCATTGTCTATCTTTTTAAACTGAAGCTATAATCTACCTGCTATCATTAGTTTTGGATCCATCCACTCATTTGCTACCATCAGTCTTGATTTTTGCATGCACCCCTTAGGCCTTAAAAAATCTAACTATTTTTTTATTATGCATGTCAGATATTGTACACAATCGTACTGAACATGTAGAGAAAAAGAGAAGACCGATGTGTGGCAATATAATGTCATGCAGACGCCGCTCCATGGTGAGCGAAGTGCCCCCTGCATTTCCAGATTGTATTCCAGAGGAAGATAACTGTTCAGATGGGGATTCAGAAGGAGCCGACCACGCCTGTTTACCACCTGAGGTGTTTGCTCTAACCTGGCATGCTGATGTTGGTCATATCATGCATATGGTGCCTCGCATTTCTTACATTATACATCTTATATATCATCAGCTTAGTTTATATTTGCTTTGTGTGAATGCCACCTGTTTGGTTTCTATATCATACTCCCACCATTCCTAAATATTTATCTTTTTAGATATTTCAACAAGTGACTACAAACAGAACAAAATGAGTGAATCTACACTCTAAAATATGTCTATATACATCCGTATGTGGTAGTCCATTTGAAATCTCTAAAAAGACAAATATTTAAGAATGGAGGGAGTATATGGGAATTATGCAATGCCATCTTCTTTAGCGAGGCATCATATACGTGAATCATGCAATGCCATCCTATTTAGCCAGTCATCATATATGTGAATAGTATCATGCCATATTTTTTCCATAATGTATTCCATTTGTCAACAATGTTTATACATTCATCTACTCTTCCTGTGCATCAGCCATTTGAGTCAGTCATGGGAAAATCTGGAGTGAAAACAAGGTCTTCTGAGCAGTCAGTGCTGCCTGTCGATGCAGATTTCTTGCTGGTTAAAGACAGCTCCTCAGAGGAGGATTCAGAGACAGATGACCAGTCGTATCCACCCCCCAAGGTGCATGCTCTAACTTAGCTGGGTTATATTCCTCATATCATGCATATGGTGTCAGTGGGAAATGACACCTATGGGATCACTGGAATCCCTACTACAGTTGCGGGGCGCGAGGATCGTGAGAAGAGCGGGACTAGTAGACAGCACAAAAGGGGATTTACCCAGGTCCGGGCCGCAAAGATGCGTAAAACCCTACGATCCTGCTTTCGTGGATGTATTTAGTGTTCTTGAGCTCTTGAACTAGCTCTGGGTGCTGCTAGATTCGAAAGAGTTGAATCCTTCTCTAGTGCGCCATGGGCCTCCTTTTATAGGCAAAAGGAGCTGCCAAAGTGGCACACGGGAGCTGGAAAGTGCTATAGCGCTGTGAGCTTATCGCTAGTATTACAGGACAAAGTGCATTTAATGCGAGGCTTAGGTGTCCCTTCACTTTATCGGGGGCGGGAGCGAGGCCCGTCCCGTCCGTTGCCGCTCCTCCTCGCTTCGACATGCGCCCTAGCTAGCGGTGCATGCGGTGCCATGTAGGCAGGCAGGCAGCTGAGTTGGCACGGTGGTGCAGCCTCCACAAAGGGTTGTATGTTGCCACGCAGGTGCCTGCCCAGCTGGTTGGGTCGGCAGCTGCATGCGAACGGCAGCAGAGACTTGGCTGGTGTGGACCTGGCAGTGGCCCTGCTGGCGCGCTTGGCGAGGGCCTTGCCGGGTGACCCGGCAAGGGTCTTGCCGGGTGGCCCGGCAAGGGTCTTGCCGTGGCGCGCTGGCGTCCTCGGCAAGGATCTTGCCGGGGGTCTTGTGGGTTTCTTCGGTGAGGATCTTGGTGAGGATTGTTGCCTTCCTATCCTCATTTAATCTTGACTATTCTTTGTCTTCACAAAGATCTGCATGCCACCACGGAGGTGCCTCCCGAGCCATGTCCCACTGCGTTTGTCTAGCTTTGGTGGGCTCAAAGGTGGCTCGCTCGGCTGGTGGGGGTGAGCTCCCCCGACAAGGGTCTTGCTGGGGCCGCTGAGGCTGCCCCGGCAAGGGTCCTTACCAGGGAAACCTGCGTCGTCCATCCGATCTTTGTGGCCTTGGTCCTTGTTGTTGCTTTGTTTGTCTTGTGCCTTCGGCTTCTCTCCGGCTTCCCTTCCCTGCCCTGTTATGCGTGGCCGTGGAGGGTGGCTCTTGACTGCGCGTGCACAAGTAAAGGGGTCAAAAGCAGAGCCCCTACTTTTGTACACCGATAGGAGCCCCGGGCCTAGGCCATACATAAGCACAGCATGCTGTTGGGCCAGGCCCAGAACGGTGCGCGGGCAGCTTGGGGCGGATTTTACCGCGGTAACTGCTCCGTCCACTGCGCCTCTCCACGACCCGCGTTGAACGCGCGACGTGGGGGTCGGACGCGCGCATGATGGAAGCATGCTGGCGTCATCTCGTGGTGGATAGTAGAGAGGCGGCTTGCGTGTCTCTTTGAGACTGCAGGGCCGCTGCTCATTTACTACCCTCGTTTGGGAACCGTTGCTCCACGCGTCCCACTGCGCCTGTCCCTTGCGCCACGTTCGCTGCATGCATAACGCAGAGCGAATGACAGGCGCGCGGGATGAGGGAAGTCGTGCGCGTGCGTGGGTTGATTCCCACGCGCCTTCAATGGAGTGGGGAGGGCGGTCGACGGCCCCGCTTCCTGTCACTCCAACGGGCCGGATTGGCCGAGAGGGGGCGGCTGAGCCTCGCCCCCGCCCCTTTATAAGGAGGGGAGCGGGAGGAACGGTGCCTCTCAACCCTTCGCCATCTGCCTCTCCCCATTCGTGCTACCTTCTTTCTTCTGCCATGGAGAGGGGGCATGGCGTCGCTTCATCGGTGGCGGCGAGGGTCTCGGCTCGACAGCACATTGCTCCTCCCCCAGAGCCCGCGGTGGCAGAGCCGCCTGTTAGAGGGAGGGGGAGGGGGCGAGGTCGAGGCTGCCGTGGTGCTCGAGGGAGAGGAGGACGGGGTGGCAGATCGGCTTCGCCTCCGCCAGTGGCCCTCTTTTCGATGGAGGGCCACGTCGGGGACAACCCTTGCGAGTTCTTCATCAGGCTGCGCCAGCCACCGTGTTGTCGTCTTCGCCTCCCGACTCCATTTGCTCGGGAGATGGAGCTGGATCCGCAGCAGGTGTTGCGGCTACATATGAGGGATTGCGGGAACAGCGTCACGTGGGCTGATGTCGATTTCCCCGCCCCTCACGCCATGTATCTCCGTCGAGGGTGGAAGACCTTCGCTCGCATCCACAGCTTGACGGAGGGGCTCACTCTCCATTTCAAACTAATGGTGGGTGGCCTCCTCTCTGTCAAGATCTTCGGGCACCTCGGGACTCACGCGAGGTGCTGCGTGGAGAGTTCTTGTGATGATGAAGATTCCTCCTCAAGCGAGAGTGGTGAGGAAGACAATGGCAGCGACGATGAGGGCAGCAGGCGGTAGGATGACGGGTCCGACTTGGTGTCGGGCGCCGCTCCGGGTGGCACCGGCGACCCCATCATCCGTGTCGCCGGCTCCTTGAACTTCTCGGGGTCGCCTCCTTGGGCGGCTGGCGTGAGGAGGCTGCGGAAGAGGAAGAGGGTGGGCGGCAAGGCCGTCAAGTCGGAGTACGCGGGCACCGATGCCTTCGTCGCATATTGACGTCCTGCCGCCATCACCATCTAGCGCTCGGACGGCCACCGAGATGTTCTCTTGGTGTCTTCTGCCACTCGTAGCTCGCCTAGGCGCCCCTTTTGCCCTTCTGCTTTCTTGTTCCATTAGCTGAGGAGAGGGACAAGAAAGGGATTACGGGCACCTTATCTCTTTTTAATCTTGTAAGCCTTCGGGCCTTTGTTAACTTTATAACTTGTAATCCCCTTGCTCATGTTTTGCATTTTGTATGAACTGTATCTGTACGGGATGTTTCTAATAAAAAAGGGATGTTTGCCGGGTTTTTTGTTTGCGGGTGGAACCCATGACAAGGAGTGAATCCTTGTTATTTTTTAAGACAAATGTTTTTCGCCCGGCAACAGGCCTTGCCGTCTTCCCACTTCGCTCGACCTTTCTCACGCCCTTGGTGGAGGCAGGGATGAGGTGGGCTTAGGCTCCTCGTTCCTCTTCTTTGTTGACGCGGCTATGACCAAATTCAGATCTAGGGGATAATCCTTGGGTGCCAAAAAACAGGAGCACGGTAGCTCAGAGATAGAATGGGGTTTCACGAATCCGAGTCCATAACGAAATGCATGATAGAGGATAGCGAACTTATCTGGATCTGCAGCCCCTGGCAACCTTGTCAGTTCGTCCCCTTTCTTTCATAATAGCTCGGCAGGGATATTTATGTGTCCTGCAAACCAAAGAAGACAGAGAAGAACAGAGAGACGCGCACTCGTCCTCTAAGCTAGGGGTTAGCCGCCACTAAGCACTATCAACCCTAACCAAGGAGGAGACTCAACCTAGCATGCATGCTATAACTTAGGGCGCCAGTGCTTCATTTATTTATGCTCAGGGTCTGTGCCTGGCTTTGTACAAAGGGTTACATGCCTTGTCGGCAAGGCTTGTACAAAAGGGTGCCTTGTCGGGAGGCCCAGCAGCCGCGCCTTATGGGTAAAACTTGCGGAGATGCTCGATGTTCCAGGAGTTGCTCACTAGAACGGCATCTTCGGTCTCCAGCCGGACTGTGCCGGGCCTGGTGACTCGCGTTACCCGATAAGGGCCTTCCCACTTCGGCGTCAACTTGTTGGAATTCTTGGCCGGCTGAATGTGCCGAAGAACAAGGTCACCTTCCTCAAAGCTCCGGGCCCGAACCTTGCGGCTATGGTAGCGGCGCAAGGCTTGCTGGTAGCGTGCTGCTCTCACAGCCGCCCGGAGACGATCTTCCTCAAGGAGCGTCGCGTCATCTTGCCGCAATCCCTCTTGCTCAAGCTCATCATAAGTGAGCACTCGAGGTGACCCGTATATGAGTTCTGTGGGGAGAACTGCTTCTGCCCCGTAAACCATGGCAAAGGGTGTCTGACCGGTGGCTCGATTTGGCGTCGTTCTGATCGACCAAAGAACCGCCGGCAACTCATCAACCTAGCGCCGTCCACTCTTGCGCAGCCTGTCAAAAGTCTTCGTTCTTAAGCCCGCAGGACTTCAGCATTTGCTCTCTCCACTTGGCCATTGCTCCGTGGATGTGCCACGGAAGCAAAACAGACCCTGCTGCCGAGATCCTCAATGTATTGCATGAAGGCATGGCTTGTGAATTGTGTGCCATTGTCGGTGATGATCCTGTTGGGCACCCCAAAACGGCATACTAGTCCCTTGAAGAACTTGATGGCTGACTATGTTGTCACCTTCCTCACTGCTTCCACCTCTGGCCACTTTGTGAACTTGTCAATTGCGACGTACAAGTACTCAAAGCCCCCGACAGCATGGGGAAGGGGCCCAGTATGTCGAGCCAGGAGACCGAGAAGGGCCAGGAGGGAGGGATAGTTTGAAGGGCTTGAGCTGGTTGATGAAGCTTCTTCGAATGGAACTGGCACGCTTCACACTTGGTTACTAGTGTCGTCGCATCCTGGAGGGCGGTGGGCCAGAAGAAACCTTGCCGGAAAGCCTTGCCGGCAAGGGCCCTCGACCCTATGTGGGAGCCACATATGCCTCCATGTATCTTTGCCAACAACTTTAGTCCTTCCTCCCGGGAGATGCACTTCAATTTCACCCCATTTAGTCTTTTTCTGTACAATACATTATCAATGAATTGGTACAGAGCAGACCGGCGGGCTACTCTTTCCGCCTCTTCCTGCTCCTCAGGAAGCTCTCCTTTTTGAAGGAATCAGACGATGTGTTGCGCCCATGCCGGAGCCTGCGGCTCAACGACAAGGACCAAATGCATCTCTTTTGCCACGGGAGCGGCCGCCTCCACGGCCTTCACCTGAGGTCCTGCCGGAGTCGCTTGTCCCGCGGCAGGATCGGCATCCATGGCAACATCTTCGCCGGCGGCTCCGGGGAGCTCGGTGGGGAAGTACTTGCTGGAGCCTAGCTTCCTCCGCTTGTTCTGCCCGGTCGACGGCTCAACGGATGGTTGAGTTAACTGAAGCACAAAAGTACCTGGTTCCACAGGTAGCTTGAGGGCAGCACGCTTGGACAGGTAGTCGGCGATGTCGTTCTTTGTCCGAGGGACATGCTCCGCTTGTATACCGTCAAAGCACTCCTCCAGTTTCATCACCTCATCTACGTAAGCTTCCATCAACGGGCTTTGATAATCTTTGTTGACCTGCCTGACGACAAGTTGCGAGTCGCCCCTGACGATGAGCTTTTAACTCTGAGGTCCGCCGCGATCCTGAGACCGGCAAGCAAACCCTCGTACTCGGCGGTGTTGTTGGTTGACATCTCCCGGGGAAAGTGCATTTGGATGACGTACTTGAGGTGCTCTCTGGTGGGTGCGACAAGAAGCACACCGGCACCGGCGCCTTGCAGCAAAAAGGCCCCATCAAACTACATGATCCAGTTGTCGCTTGTTTCCTCGCCGGGGAGAGTAGTCTCCTGTACCTCTTCGTCATGCGTCGAGGTCCATTCTGCAACAAACTCCGCCAAGACTTGGCTCTGGATCGTCGAGGTACTTTCAAACTTTAGACCAAAATTCGACAGCTCCAGGGCCCATTCCACGATCCTTCCTGTTGCATCTGGGTTATGCAGTGTCCGTTGCAACGGAAGGCGGGTAACCACGGTGATCTCGTGCGCTTGGAAGTAGTGGCGCAGCTTCCTCGAGGCCATAAGGAGGCCGAAGAGAAATTTTTGCACACCTGAATACCTCGACCTAGCTCCCTGCAAGAGGTAGCTGACAAAGTAAACCGGGTGCTGCACCATCTTCTTCCTTTGCGCCACTTCACCTGGCCGTGCGGGTCCTGTCGTACTTGCGCCAGTCTTGCCGGGACCGAACCCTACCAGGGACTCAGTCTTGTCGGGATCGAGCCCTGCCGGGGAGGTTTCGGGACCGCCAACCGTTGACCCTGCCACTGCCGCTACCTTCTCGTCGACCTCTCTCTGCGCCACTAGTGCGGCACTAACCACCTGATTTGTTGCCGCTAGATAAAGCAGCAACGGTTCTTGTTGTTTGGGCGCAACCAGCACTATGGTAGAGGAGAGGTATTTCTTCAAATCTTGCAGCGCTGCTTCAGCCTCAGGGGTCCACTCCACTAGCCCTGCCTTCTTCAAGATCTTGAAAAGAGGAAGGGCACGCTCCGCGTACTTGGAGATGAACCGGCTCATGGCAGCGACGCAGCCAGTGAGCCGATGCATGTCCTTGATCCGTTTGGGTGCCTCAATCTGCTCGATGGCCTTGATCTTATCTGGGTTTGCTTCAATCCCGCGCTAGGACACAAAGAAACCGAGAAGCTTGCCAGACGGGATGCCGAAGACACACTTCTCAGGGTTCAATTTGAGGTTGAAATTTGAGGTTGATCTTGCGCAGGTTTGCTAATGTTTCCTCCAGATCTTGCACAATGGTTGCTTTGTCCATGGTTTTGACCACTATGTCATCCATATAAGCTTCCATATTTCTATGCAGTTGGGGCTCAAAACCAATTTGGACCGCTCTTGCAAAGATTGAGCCGGCACTCTTCAACACGAGAGGCATCCGTAAAAAGCAATACGTACCACATGGGGTGATGAATGTTGTCTTCTCCTCATCTTCTTTCATCATGAAGATCTGGTGGTATCTCGAGTAGGCGTCGAGGAATGATAAAAGGTCACACCCGGTCGTGGAGTCAACAATCTGGTCAATGCACGGTAACGGGAAGGGATCCTTTGGACAAGCCTTATTAATGTTTGTGTAATCAATACACAGCCTCCACTTCCCATTTGCCTTGCGCACTACTACCGGATTGGACAACCACGTCGGATGGAGTACTCCTCTCACCAGGCCTGCCGCCTCTAGCTTTCTGATTTCCTCCGTGATGAACTCCTGCCTCTCCAAAGCTTGTTTCCTAACCTTCTTCTTGACGGGTCGTGCATGAGGACAGACAGCAAGATGGCGCTCAATCACCTCCCTGGGAACGCCGGGGATGTAGGAGGCTTGCCATGCAAACACATCGACATTCGCCCGCAGGAAGGTGACGAGCTCGCTTTCCTATTTGCCGTCGAGGGTGGAGCTTATGGTAAAAGCTCCCCCCGTGCCATCCTCCTTGATGGGCACCTTCTTGGTCTGTGGTGGTGTGGCTCTGGACTTCTTGCTCTTGCCGGCAGAGCTCTCTGGCACGTTCTCAACGGAAGCGCAACACCCCGAAGAGGTGCGCTTGCCGGAGTGGGTGCAAGGGGTCTCGCCGGTCTTCTCCTCTCTGGGGCTCCGTTGGCAGGAGCAGGTGCCTTAGCGGCAGCTGCTGCAACTGCTTCCCGATAGAGTTGGTCGACGCAGATCAACGCATCTTTCTTCTCGGAGGGGACGGTGATGATGTTCATCGGCCCGGGCATCTTCAGCATGTTGTAGGTGTAGTGTGAAGCCGCCATGAACTTGGCTAGTGTCAGGCGGCCGATGATCCCGTTGTAAGGCAAGGGGATCTCAGCTACATCGAAAACAATCCTTTCCGTCCTGTGGTTTAGCTCGCCTTCGAATGTCACGGGCAGCATGACCTTTCCCTTTGGCTGCCTCCTCCCCGGGTTAACCCCTTGGAACGTGCCTGTCTCCTCGAGGTCTCCATCAGGGATCTGCAGCCTTTTGACCACAACAGGCGAGATAAAGTTCAGGCCGGCCCCGCTGTCAACCAACATCTTTGTCACCTTGAGGTTGTAGATTGTTAGTGAAACCAACAATGGCAAGCACCCAACCGCAGTAGTGCGGTCAGGGTGGTCCTCGATGTCGAAGATGATGGGCGTGCTGGACCATCTCAGCGGCTTTCGTGCATTGAACGATGGCTCCACCGCCGTGATCTCACGCGCCCACTGCTTGAGTTGGCGGTGGGATGTATGCAGCAAGGCGCCACCATCGACGCGCATGGCCTTTGTGGCTTTTTGAAACTTGTGGTCGCCGGACTCGTCATGATCATCGTCTTCCTTCTTCTTGTCGCGGCCCCGGGCGGGCCTCTCCTGCTGATTATCCTTGCCGCGGCGGCTTCCTTGGCTGCCACGTTTCTTGCCAGATCCCTCGGCACCATATGGGCCTTTCTCCTTGTACCGCCGCTCATACTCGGCTTTCTTCTTCTCGGTGAGCAGCTCTACCTGCCGGCAGTTTTGGAGGTCATGGCCCTTGGTGCGGTGGATCTTGCAGTACTGCTTGTCAGAGCCTCCTGGCTTGTCGGCAGCCGCCAAGGCCCGGCAAGCGACACACCTGGCAACCTCCTTGACGGGGTCGCTCGCCTTGGTCTTCTTGGTGGCGCCGGTGTTGTCGGATCCCTCGACGGCAAGCACGGCCTTGCCCTTGCGCTTCCTGTTACGGCGTCGGCCCTTCTTCGCTAGGGTGGCGGTGTCGCCAGTGGAGTCGGTTTCCGCGCCGGCATCTTCGGGGGGGTACTTCCTTCCCTCTTCAGCGCGAGTGCATCGATCGACCAGGACATAGAGCTCGGCCACATCCTTGACCTTGTTCATCGCCAGCTCTTCACGCATCTTGCGGTTGCGCATGTTCTGATGGAACGCACTAATCACGGCAGCGGGATGAACATCGGGGATGTTGTACTGCACCCGGCTGAACCTTTGGATGTACTTGCGCAAGTTTTCTCCTTCCTTCTGGGGGATGATGTGTAAATCACTCGCCTGGCCATGAGCTTGGTGACCTCCGGTAAAGGCGCCAACAAACTCATGGCACAGATCCGCCCAAGAAGAGATGGAATCCACCGGCAAGTGCATCAACCATGACATAACATTAGGCTTGAGTGCCAACGGGAAGTAGTTGGCAAGAACCTTATCATCGCGGGCCCTAGCAGCATGCATCGCGATGGTGTAGATGATGAGGAACTCTGACGGGTGAGTCTTGTCGTTGTACTTCTCGCCAACATCAGGCTTGAATGTACGGTGGGAGGGCCACTGGAACTGCCGCAGCTCACGGGTAAAAGCCGGACAACCCACCTCGTAGGGTAGGCCACCGTAGCCTCCCGGTGCTGGGCGGTCTGTAGCGGGCCCTGCCCGCCTGTCCGACTGGTGGTGCGTGTCATGTCGGCGCTCGATGGTAGTTCAAGCGTCCTCATGAACCCGCTCCCGAAGGACTTAACGCTGATCGTGGTTGGTTTGCGGGTCGGACGACGCGATGGAGATATCATCGCGAGCGTCGTTGCGACGGACCGACGCCTGGGGTGGCCGGGATGGAGGTGGGGAGTGCACCGTGGCTGCATCGTCTCCTGCATGGCCTCTGCTGGCCTCCGGTGGCCCGGTGGAGCGATGGCCTACGGGTCCCGTCAGCCGCAACTCATCGTTGTTGGCAATGTCGATGTGGCTCCGAACGGTGGCCCTCCATTCGTCGAGCTTCTCCGTGGAGGGAGGAAAGTCGAGGAGCAGCTGCGCGCATGCTAGGGCTTCCGCTAGCGTGGGTGGCGGCGAAAACTGGGTGGACCGCGATGCGCCTCGACTTCTAACCATGTTAGAAGGAGCTGCGTCATGGCCCCGCAGCTGTTCGCCACCTCCGTCAGCACCTCGGTGCGCATGCTGGTCCTCCTCATCATGTGATGGGCGCACGGGACTCTTCCCTGGGCGGCGCGCAGGGTCACTGGTAGGGTGACGCTGCTCATTGCACACAACCTGAGAAGAGTGCGCCGTAGGCGCCGGTGTTGGCGTCTTAGAGGTCGTCGCGCCGCGGTCTGGCGGGATAGCGGCGCCCCTGGAGGGCCTCGCGCCGCCTGCGGGGGGCCCGACTCCGTCTCTGGAGCCCGCGACGGGTGGCTCGTTGCCTGGTGCGCGAACGATGCCACTCGCCAGGCCCGCACCACCAGGGTGATGTGGATGTTCGCGGGCCACACCACGGGTTCTCTCCGCGACTAGCCCGCTACTGGTCCACGCCGGTATGGGCAACCCGGTCCCAGATGAACCGATCGCCGTGGTCGTCTTCTTCTTAGGAGCCATGGTGATGAAGAACAGCTAGGTCAACTGCTAGACCAGATTCTCACAATTGCGCCCCCTACCTGGCGCGCCAAAGATGTCGGTGGGAAATGACACCTATGGGATCACTGGAATCCCTACTACGGTTGCGGGGCGCGGGGATCGTGAGAAGAGCGGGACTAGTAGACAACACAAAAGGGTATTTACCAAGGTTCGAGCCGCAAAGATGCGTAAAACCCTACGATACTACTTTGGTGGATGTATTTAGTGTTCTTGAGCTCTTGAACTAGCTTTGGGTGCTGCTAGGTTCGAAAGAGCCGAATCCTTCTCCAGTGCGCCATGGGCCTCCTTTTATAGGCAAAAGGGGCTGCAACAGTGGCTCACAAGAGGTGGAAAGTGCTACAGCGCTGTGAGCTTATCACTGGTATTACAGGACAAAGTGCATTTAATGCGAGGCTTAGGTGTCCCTTCACTTTCTCGGGGGCGGGAGCGAGGCCCGTCCCGTCCGTCACCGCTCCTTCTCGCTTCGACATGCGCCCTGGCTAGCGGTGCATGCGGTGCCATGTAGGTAGGCGGGCAGCTGAGGTGGCGCGGTGGTGGAGCCTCCATGAAGGGCTGTATGTTACCACGCAGGTGCCTGCCCAGCTGGTTGGGTCGGCAGCTGCATGCGAACGGCGGCGGAGACTTGGCTGGTGTGGACCTGGCAGTCGCCCTGGTGGCGCGCTTGGCGAGGGCCTTGCCGGGTGGCCCGGCAAGGGTCTTGCCGTGGCGCGCTGGCGTCCCCGGCAAGGATCTTGCCGGGGGTCTTATGGGTTTCTTCGGTCAGGATCTTGGTGAGGATTGTTGCCTTCCTATCCTCATTTGATCTTGACTATTCTTTGTCTTCACAAAGATCTGCATGCCACCACGGAGGTGCCTCCCGAGCCCTGTAAGAATGCGTTTGTCTAGCATTGGTGGGCTCAAAGGTGGCTCGCTCGGCTAATGGGGGTGAGCTCCCCCGGCAAGGGTCTTGCCGGGGCCGCTGAGGCTGCCCCGGCAAGGGTCCTTACCGGGGAAACCTGCTTCGTCCATCCGATCTTTGTTGCCTTGGTCCTTGTCGTTGCTTTGTTTGTCTTGTGCCTTCGGCTTCTCTCCGGCTTCCCTTCCCTGCCCTGTTATGCGTGGCCATGGCGGGTGGCTCTTCACTGCCCGTGCACAAGTAAAGGGGTCAAAAGCAGAGCCCCTACTTTTGTACACCGGCATGTGGTGTCTTGCATTGCCATGACATCTGCTTAGATTAGACATGCTTTGTGTGAATGCCTCATGTTTGCTTTCTTTATCAGATATGTGAATTATGCAATGCCATGTTTTTCAGCCAGTTATCATATATGTGAATTATGCACCTCCATGTAGCCAGGCATCATATATGTGAGTTATCTCATGCCATCTTTTTTTCATTACGTATTCCATTTGTCGATAATCTGTGTATATTGAACTACTCTTCATGTGTATCAGCCATTTGAGCCGGTTATGGAAAAATCTGGAGTGAAAACAAGGTCTTCAGAGCAGGCAATGGTACCTATTGAAGCATATATCTCAATGGTTACAGGGAGCTCCTCAGAGGAGGATTCAGAGACAGATGACCAGTCCTATATCCCACCTGAGGTGTATGCTCTAAGTTGCAATGTTTATATTTCTCATATGATGCATATGGTGTCTTGCATTGCTTAGTTTAGACATCATATGCACAATATTGAATTCCATCTTCTTAGTTTAGAGATCATACATGCGAGTGCCAGGTGCTTAGTATATGAATCAATTATGTCAATTATATCATGCCATCCTGTATACTTAGACAACGTGTATGTGAATTATTTTATCCCAACCTATTTCAGAAAGACATCATATAGTTTTGTCATGTCATCCTATTTAGATACTCATCATATGTTGAATTATGCCATTATATCCTGTTAAGTTATCCATCATATATCTGAAACTGTGTCATGTTATCCTATTTAGTTAGGCATCATATATGTGAAATTATGTCATGCTGTCCTGTTTGGTTAGACAACATATATGTGAATTACCACATCTGTCTATCATACAATGTCTGTAGGTTCAATTTCTTTTCTTTTTTATCAGCCATTTGAATTGGAGGGGGTGATGGCAGTATCTAAGGGAACAAAAACCCGTTCTTCACAAAAGATAGTGCTACCCGTCGATGCAGATAGCACCATGGTTGTGCTGACCCACAAACTAGCCCCACCACACATAATCGAGACTCTTCCAGATTGCACACTTACACCGTTGGGCAGAGAACCAGCTACAACCCATCTAACCGCAACCCCAGCGGATAGTAACCCACTTCTAGTTGACAAAGCACCATGTCCACCACAGAGTACCCCCACACGAGCAGTCTGTAAAGCTATTGCAGTGCCCAAAGCATGAAGACCACCAAAGCTAACACAAACTCCACATTTAAAGCAGAAGATCAACTATTCTTAGGTCAGATTCCGTAGCTATGGTCCATACTCCTTTACTGTTGCATCACTGTATTTACTCATACCAACTACTTCCGAATTTGAAGGATCCAATTGAAACTCTAATGGCGCAACAGGTATGTTTTAAACCTATTTCGTTAACTGGATTTCTGTTCTAACTTCTTTCTCTATGTTGATTTCAGTTTAAGTTGTATAAACAGTTATGTTCTCATGTGATGCACATTACAAGTGTTGCCAATGTTGTGTAGTTTCTCACACGTATATTATGTCTATGTTGTTGTGTCTTCAAAATATATGAGTTGAACTGTGTCTCTATCTTGATTAGGCAACATAAACTAGAATGATATGGCCAATACGGTGACCATAGTACATAGATATATGTTTGTTTCATGTTGTTATCCTGTCCACCTTACAACTGAACCAGATTACCAAAATGAGTTTCTTATACTACAAGCTAAACATGCGATGTGTCTGCTTGTTTCTCTTGTAGTATGCAAACAGAATATTGGAGAAGAGCACCCCACTATGCAATGGTAGAGAAAGTAATGCAGATAAGGTTCAAGATAGTGAGACAACCCTGTTGGTCTCCAAGAAAGGTGATAAAAATGATCTTGTAGACAGTGAGAAAACCCCACAGTCCTGCATTGATGTAGTGTTCAAGTTACTAGCCAGTACCGCTAGCACAAGCTCTTCGAACTCGCTGCCTGAATCACTTCGGCTTCTTCAGTCTTAGCTACAAGCTGAAAGGCATCAGTCAGATGTGCTGCGGCAAGAAGCCGAAGGACTGAGGAAGTCCCTGCAGAATTCAGATGCATACTTTCTTGTGCAACAGCAAGCGCTGGAGGATTTAAGCGCCAAACAAGAGAAAGTTAATAAGCTTGCTAAGAATCTTGCCAGCATTATTAGTACCCAGGATATTGTTTCTTGAGCTCTTCAAAAGTGGTTTCAGTTCTAGACTTGTTTTGCTGCGGTGTTTATATGCTGCTTTGTTCCCTATATTTGCACTGGTGGCGAACTGTGATGCCCAGTGGATGTATTATGTGTAATAGCCGTGATAGCCTAGCATAAGTTGCTTGCTTATTTATTTCCTTGTTTTCTTGTTTTTTTTTGCTTGTAGTCAGTGCAGTTCTTTTTCCGTGGTTTGCTAGTGGCTGCAATAACCTATTTTTTAAAACAAGGCCACAATAACCATGGGCTACATATTTATTGTAGTGACACTGGGCCTCCTACCGGCCATAGAAACAATGGGCCTTCTACGGGCCGTAGAAACAAGGGGCTTTCTACGGGCCATAGACACAATGGGCCTTCTACGGGCCGTATCTTCGATGGGCCTTATATGGTCTGGATGATCGATCGGTCAAACATGGGCCAATAACAGACCGCATTATGGCCGTAAACGGGCTAGAGTTGGAATCGTCCGTTCATGGGCCAACCATAACGGGTCATCATTAATAGGCCGTATTTGATGACGCTATGAAAACGGCCCAACATATTAATGGGCCACAAACGGGCCAACTGTAACAACGGGCTGAATTTGGCCCACAAGCAGAAAACGACAGTAACGGGCCGTAACTAACCGAATGCTGGAAATGAGCCCAAGAATAAATGGACCCTGAGAAGGCCGAAAGATAACATGGGCTGGAAATGGCCCAATGGAATAATGGGTCGTTAATGGGTATAAAGTGATACACTGTTCATTACGGGCCAGTTTCAGCACGGGCCATTAATGGGCCAAGAGTTACAAAGGGCCTCATATGGGCCGAAAGACGTCATGGGCCATACATGGGCCGGAAGTTAAAGCAGGCTAGAATCATATTAGACGGCCTAGATGATGCTGCTGGGCCTAATTTGGATAGGCCGTAATGGCCCCTGTGTTTGCAGGCTGTAAATGGACTATATGCGAACAGGCGGTTAACAGGCTTTCCGTGGGCCGGCCCGCCACCTTTTTACCAAGTCAAACGGGCCAGCCTTTTCACAGGAATGGGCCTTTGTTGGTCCATGCCACGTGTCGACGTATCATAGGCGCCTTGGGTCCAATGACTGGATGACATCTGTCCCAATGTTGAGATGACATGTGTTTACTCCAGCCAATGATGATTTTACACGTGGAAAATCCCCATTGGTCGGGGCTATTAATGGGTTACCGGATCCAAAACCGAACCCGATATCTTAACAGCATTCCGTTATGGTGGATGCCACGTGTCGATCACCCTTGACGAAAGCACTTCTATGACGTGCGAATTATCGTCATGGAAGTGGCCACTTCCGTGATGATAATTTTGGTAATGTCATGGAACACTTCTACGATAGCACAAGTATGACTATCTTGATTCTGTCATAAAATCGTCATGGATATACATGCATGACATAAAACATGACCTACTGTGACAAACACGTATCATCACGGAAGTGTTTTTTTGTAGTGACTGTACCCGCACCAAGGAACCCATGGCCTCGCACTCCCATTCTGGTGGACCAACGGCATTCCAACAGAACCCCTCCATTGCCATGACAATCTCCCGGCCACTCCGACTAACTCCCCACTAGGCTAAGTCATGGGTGGCCCCGTGTCTAAGAAAGACACCAACGGCCACCATCGTGGCAAAACATAAACGGTCCCAAACAGGGACAAGGTACCATAACAACATCAACGGACACACAAGGTTATGTCTGCTTATCGGGCTAGGGTACTGCATGCCCATAACCTTCCCTCGTTGGAGGTACCGACCAGAGGCATGACAATGGGCCGAATAAAGGCCTTCCCATAAAGGCAAATGTGGTTGCACTGGGAAAAACTCAATTCAGTGGCACCATGACCCGATCAACGATATGTTCAAGTTTATTTATTATCAGGTTCAACTTAAAGTAAAAATAACTGGTGTCATGATATGCCATGCAAATGCACTCATGTAACATGCTTCACTAATCATAAGAACAATACTAGGTCAACTATATCAAGCACTAACCAAACATTTCAGAAACTCAAGGCACTATTCTGGTCATGTTTATTTAGCAACTAACCATGGCAATATCTTAGCATAATTATTTTCTTACCCAAGAAAATATTATCCAAACTAGTTCTTTTTCATAAGCAAATTATTTCTTCATAATCTAGAATAACTTATAATAACTTAAACTAACTTAGTTAACTTTTAACTTACTATAAATCAACATGTCAACATAATCAAGCTTTCAACAGAATGAAAATATTTATTCAACCTGGCGATTTAAATGCATGAACTAAATTACTCATTCAAGTTGAAAATAAATCACAAATATTGCAATGGCACCATGAAAATGTTGTTGTGGCTTGCCTTTAGGGCAGATGAGGGTCACACTCCTCCTGGTGATCCTCAAGACAAGCTTCACCTTCTGAAATCAATTCAAAAACACAAAAAGAAAACATCAAGAAACACTCTGAAATTCACCCGAAAATCTAGGCAGTAGAGAGAAATCTCATCTTTGGTGTGCTGCTGGAGATTTTCATACAGAACACAATGCAAAAAGAATCAATTCATTTGGACTTATGGTTAAAAAGTTGTGGCTGTTTGAATCTCTATGGAAATATTTGAATTTGAATTAATACAAACAGAACAGGGGGTGACGTCGAATGCGTAATCCCCGCGGGGCACCTCCACTCATACCGCTTCGGCTGCGGCCAGAGTGGCTAACAGCAGGCCCCGCTAGTCAGGTGAGAGGGAGGGGGAGAGAAACAGGGCACGGCGGGGCTTCGTCGGAGCACACGCCGGCAAGGAGGGCGTCTTGGCCCGATCTGAAGGGATGGATCGAAGGAGAAGAGAGAGGCGCACCTGCCCGTACCCGTAGAATAGCTAGGGGTGGTTGGGCGGTGATGGAATGAGCCTCTCCAGTGGCGGCAAACAGCCGTGGTCACCGGAGTTGGAGATGACGGCGATGAGGGGCTACCCTAGTGGCTCCAACCGAGTCGGTCGGCACCACTGAAGCATGGGGGAGGCTCTGGAAGAGTCACCTGAGCTTGGGAGGGGATGGAGCGGTGGCGACGGAAAGAGGGATCGCCGGCGAGCTCGAGCTCAGGGACGGCGGCCCGAGGCCTGTCCGGCCGGGCTACGGCTTCCTACGAGTTTGTGGAGTTTGTGAGTGGAGCTTGTGATGCTCGAGAGGGTTGGGGAGGGCTGGATTTATAGCCGAGCGGGGTGAGGGGGTTCGGGCTCCGCTGGAGGATACCTGGATGTTGCGCCCAGTGACGAACGACGTAAGTGAGCGAGGGGGAAGGCGACGCAACTCACGCGGGCACTATGAACGGGCGGAGACGAGCACAGGAATGAGGGGGTGGCGACGAACACAGTGCGCAACGCACTGTTGGGTTGGCCGGACCGCACCTCTGCTTGCTGCGGCGAGCTCCAGCGTCGGCGAGCGCCAGGAGGGAGTTAATGGAGTCGGAACGATGATGGTGGAGAGGTTTGGCAAGGTTAGGCAAGCGGGGAAGCGAGCACGCGCTGAATAGAGCGCTCGGCGGCACTCAGAGCGCGGCGACAAGCATGCTGGCATCATGCAGACGCGTGGTCACTGCGTGCACTACGGCATAGAGCCACGGCTGGCCCCGGTTTTCATGTCTGGTGATACGTCACCAACGTATCTATAATTTTTTATTGCTCCATGCTATATTATCTACTATTTTGGGCAATATTGGGCTTTATTTTCCACTTTTATATTATTTTTGGGACTAACCTATTAACCGGAGGCCCAGCCCAGATTTGTTGTTTTATGCTTATTTCAGTGTTTCGAGGAAAAGCAATATCAGACGGAGTCAAAACGGAACGAAATCAACTAGATAAGTTATTTTTTGAAGGAAAGCCACCCGATGCACTTGGAGTGCACGTCAGGAAAGAAGGGAGGTGCTCACGAGGGTGGGGGCGCGCCCACCCCCTGGGGCGCGCCACCCTACCTCGTGCCCCCCCCCCTTCGGTCCACCGACGTACCCCCTGGACCCATATATACCTACGTATCGTAAAACTTCCAGAACAGAAGATAGACCGGGAGTTCCGCTGCCGCAAGCCTCTATAGCCACCAAAAACCTCTCAGGAGCCCTTCCCGGCACCCTGCCGGAGGGGGGATCCTTCACCGGTTGCCATCTTCATCATCCCGGCGCTATGCATAACGAGGAGGGAGTAGTTCACCCTCGGGGCTCAGGGTATGTACCAGTAGCTATGTGTTTGATCTCTCTCTCGTGTTCTCTCTCGTGTTTCCTCTATGGCACGATCTTGATGTATCCCGAGCTTTGCTATTGTAGTTGGATCTTATGATGTTTCTCCCCCTCTACTCTCTTGTGATGAATTGAGTTTCCCCTTTGAAGTTATCTTATCGGATTGAGTCTTTTATGAGAACACTTGATGTATGTCTTGCCGTGCTTTTCTGTGGTGACAATGGGATATCATGTGCCACTTGATGTATGTTTTGGTGACCAACTTGCGGGTTCCTCCCATGAACCTATGCATAGGGGTTGGCACACGTTCTTGACTCTCCGGTAGAAACTTTGGGGCACTCTTTGAAGTACTTTGTGTTGGTTGGATGAATCTGTGATTGTGTGATGCATATCGTATAATCGTGCCCATGGATACTTAAGGTGACAATGGGGTATCTAGGTGACATTAGGGTTTTGGTTGATTTGTGTCTTAAGGTGTTATTCTAGTACGAACTCTTTTATAGACTGATCCGAAAGAACAACTTTGAGGTGGTTTCGTACCCTACCATAATATCTACGTTTGTTCTCCGCTATTAGTGGCTTTGGAGTGACTCTTTGTTGCATGTTGAGGGATTTTTATTTGATCTATCTATGTTATTATTGTTGAGAGAACTTGCACCAGTGAAAGTATGAACCCTAGGCCTTGTTTCCTATCATTGCAATACCGTTTACGCTCACTTTTATCATTAGTTACCTTGTTGTTTCTATTATTTCAGATTACAAAAACCTTTATCTACTATCTATTTTGCACTTGTATCACCATCTCTTTGCCGAACTAGTGCACCTATACAATTTGCCATTGTATTGGGTGTGTTGGGGACACAAGAGACTCTTTGTTATTTGGTTTCAGGGTTGCTTGAGAGAGACCATCTTCATCCTACGCCTCCCACGGATTGATAAACCTTAGGTCATCCACTTGAGGGAAATTTGCTACTGTCCTACAAACCTGTGCACTTGCAGGCCCAACAACGTCTACAAGAAGAAGGTTGTGTAGTAGACATCAAGCTCTTTTCTGGCGCCGTTGCCGGGGAGGCTAGGTAAGTGAAGGTATATCTTTAGATCTTGCAATCGAATCTTTTTGTTTCTTGTTTTAGCACTAGTCTAGTTTATAAAAGAAAATTACAAAAAATGGAGTTAAGTTTGTCTCATACGCTTCACCTTTTTAATATCTTTAGTGAGTATGATGGAAAGGATAATTGCGCTCAAGTGCTAGAAGAAGAAATCTCTAAATTGTTTGGCACTAAATATTTGAATGATGAGCATGATTGCAATGTTGTTAGTACGAATTCTTTGAATATCCATGATGCTAATGATGATTGCACTAGTTATGATGAAAATGTCTCCTATAAACATGTCAATATTTGTGGAGTGCATTGGGTTTGTAAGTACACACCAAATAGGGAAGATAGATATTGCAAGAGGCATAAGTACTTAGAAACCAAATTACTGCAAGAAGAGCTAGATGAATGTGCTGAAAGATTCAATATTTATAGTACCCCTTGTGAACTTTGCAATGAACATGGTCATTTAAAGCTCCAATGCTATTTGTTTCATGATCAAGTCGTTTCCAAATATTGTGATAATTTGATTACCCTTGAGCATCATAAAGAGCTTAGCCTTCTTTTGGGTTTTGAAGAAATGAAACGTATAACTGAGGGTATTCCAAAATTTAATCTTGATAGATTTCTTGATTTTGATCTAGAGAAGATTTATATGTATTGTGCGGTAAATTGCATTGAAAATCCTTATATTGCCAATTACATAAAGAAAATAAAACAAATAGAAGATGAAGAGAATGCTAACGAAAGGGAAGAGACTTCCCAATATCCTCCTATTGTTTCTCATGATGAATCAGGTAACAAGGAGGAGTCTTCCATCAATCCAATCTCATTAATAAGGAGCTCCAAAAAGAGGATTGAACCCACACATGAGGTGAAGAAGAAGAAAAGAAAAAGGAAGAGAGGTAAAAAGGTATCTCTCCCAAATAAAGTTGCTCCTATTATTGTTGTGCCTCATGAAAATGAAGATGATACACTTGACGAAGATCTCGTTATGCCTATTGCTTGTTGTGATGATTATGATTGGGAAGATAATGATACTTCTTATGATCTTGAAAATCTTTTTGGCAATTGCTTGGAAGAATATAATAATTGCTATACTATTGGTGCTATCCGTACTATTAATGATGAGAGTGGTTATGCTTATGATATGAAAAGACCCAAGCTTGGGGAAGCTATGTTTGATGAGGATGACATATTTGAGAATATATTTGCTGCAATTAATGTTTGTCCCAAGCTTGGGGATGCTATGTTTAATAATGATGATATTTTTAGCCTCTCAAGTTTTGATATGCAAAGTAGTTATGATGATAGCATGCATTCTACCTATGATGATTATATTTATGAAAGTGGGTTTGGAAGAGTGTCAACTTTAGGAAGTAGTGATACCACAATATTGGATCATGTTGAATCTTATAATATTTATGAAAGTGGATTTGGAGAGGTCATGACTTTATTTAGTGATGTATCCACTATCTTGGAAGAGGTTTCAATCGATTATGATGAGAACAAAGTTGGCACTTATGATGATTATTGTGATGAAACTTATGTTATAAAGAGTAGTGATGATTATATTTATAAAACTTGTCATGATTATGAGTACCTTTCTACGAACATTACTCTTTTAATGTGGAAACAATTTATAGTATTCAAGTCTCTTATGATACTCCCACTATTCTGAATGAGAAGAATTTTGCTTATGTGGAGAGTAATAAAATTTCTATGCTTGTAGATCATAAAAAGAATGCTTTAGGTGCTGGTTATATTGTTGAATTCGTTCATGATGCTACTGAAAATTATTATGAGGGAGGAATATAAGCTTGTAGGAATTGCACTAATGTCAAGTTTCCTCTCTATGTGCTTAAAATTTTGAAGTTATGCTTGGTTTACCTTCCTATGCTTGTTGATTATTGTTCCCATAAGTTGTTTGCTCACAAAATCCCTATGCATAGGAAGTGTGTTAGACTTAAATGTGCTAGTCATAATCTTCATGATGCTCTCTTTATGTTTCAATTCTTATCTCTTTTTGTGAGCATCATTGAAATCATTATGCCTGGCTAGGGGCGTTAAACGTTAGCGCTTGTTGGGAGGCAACCCAATTTTATTTTAGTTTCTTGCTTTTTGGTTCTGTTTAGTAATAAATAATTCATCTAGATTCTGTTTAGATGTGGTTTTATGTTTTAATTAGTGTTTGTGCCAAGTGGAACCTTTGGGAAGACTTGGGTGAAGTCTTTATGATCATGCTGTAAAAAAAACAGAAACTTTAGCGCTCACGAGATTAGCTTCAACTTTTGACTGGAGAGTGATATTTAGTTGATTCTTTTTTCAGATGATTACTACACAAATTACTCAGGTACACCAAATTATTTTAGAATTTTTGGAGTTCCAGAAGTTTGCGTTAGTTACAGATTACTACAGACTGTTCTGTTTTTGACAGATTCTGTTTTCATTGTGTTGTTTGCTTATTTTGATGAATCTATGGCTAGTAAAATAGTTTATAAACCATAGAGAAGTTGGAATACAGTAGGTTTAACACCAATATAAATAAATAATGAGTTCATTACAGTACCTTGAAGTGGTGTTTTGTTTTCTTTCTCTAACGGAGCTTACGAGTTTTCTGTTAAGTTTTGTGTTGTGAAGTTTTCAAGTTTTGGGTAAAGATTAGATGGACTATGGAATAAGGAGTGGCAAGAGCCTAAGCTTGGGGATGCCCAAGGCACCCCAAGGTAATATTCAAGGATAACCAAGAGCCTAAGCTTGGGAATGCCCCGGAAGGCATCCCCTCTTTCGTCTTCATACATCGGTAACTTTACTTGGAGCTATATTTTTATTCACCACATGATATGTGTTTTGCTTGGAGCGTCATGTCATTTTCTTTAGCTTTGCTTGGTGTTTGAATAAAATACCAAGATCTAAAATTATTAATTGGGAGAGTCTTCACATAGTTGTATAATTATTTGACTACTCATTGATCTTCACTTATATCTTTCGGAGTAGTTTGTCGTTTGCTCTAGCGCTTCACTTATATCTTTTAGAACATGGTGGTAGTTTTATTTTGAAGAAATAGATGAACTCTCGTGCTTCACTTATATTATTTTGAGAGTCTCAAATAACATGGTAATTTGCTTAAAATCCTAATATGCTAAGCATACAAGATTTGTAAGAATTCTTATGAGTGTGTTGAATACTAAGAGAAGTTTGATGCTTGATGATTGTTTTGAGATATGAAGATGGTGATATTAGAGTCATGCTAGTTGAGTAGTTGTGAATTTGAGAGATACTTGTGTTAAAGTTTGTGATTCCCGTAGCATGCACGTATGGTGAACCGTTATGTGATGAAGTTGGAGCATGATTTATTTTTGATTGTCTTCCTTATGAGTGGCGGTCGGGGACGAGCGATGGTCTTTTCCTACCAATCTATCCCCCTAGGAGCATGCGCGTAATACTTTGCTTTGATAACTTCTAGATTTTTGCAATAAGTATGTGGGTTCTTTATGACTAATGTTGAGTCCATGGATTATATGCACCTTTTCCCATCCTTCCACCATTGCTAGCCTCTCTAATACCGCGCACTTTTCGCCGGTATCATACACCCACCATATATCTTCCTCAAAACAGCCACCATACCTACCTATCATGGCATTTCCATAGCCATTCCGAGATATATAGCCATGCAACTTTCCACCATTCCGTTTATTATGACACGCTCCATTATTGTCATATTGCTAGCATGATCATGCAGTTGACATTGTATTTGTGGCAAAGCCACCGTTCATAATTCTTTCATACATGTCACTCTTGATTCATTGCATATCCCGGTACACCGCCGGATGCATTCATATAGAGTCATATTTTGTTCTAAGTATCGAGTTGTAATTGTTGAGCTGTAAGAAAATAAAAGTGTGATGACCATCATTATTAGAGCATTGTCCCAGTGAGGAAAGGATGATAGAGACTATGATTCCCCCCCCCCCAAGTCGGGATGAGACTCCGGACGAAAAAAAGAGGCCAAAAAAATAGAAAAGGCCCAAATAAAAAATGAGAGAAAAAGAGAGAAGGGACAATGTTACTATCCTTTTACCACACTTGTGCTTCAAAGTAGCACCATGATCTTCATGATAGAGAGTCTCTCATTTTGTCACTTTCATATACTAGTGGGAATCTTTCATTATAGAACTTGGCTTGTATATTCCAATGATGGGATTCTTCAAAATGCCCTAGGTCTTCGTGAGCAAGCAAGTTGGATGCACACCCACTTAGTTTCTTTTGTTGAGCTTTCATATAATTATAGCTCTTGTGCATCCGTTGCATGGCAATCCCTACTCACTCACATTGATATCTATTGATGGGCATCTCCATAGCCCGTTGATATGCCTAGTTGATGTGAGACTATCTTCCCCTCTTTTTGTCTTCTCCACAACCACCATTCTATTCCACCTACAGTGCTATGTCCATGGCTCACGCTCATGTATTGCGTGAAGATTGAAAAAGTTTGAGAATGTCAAAAGTATGAAACAATTGCTTGGCTTGTCATCGGGGTTGTGCATGATTTAAATACTTTGTGTGGTGAAGATAGAGCATAGCCAGACTATATTATTTTGTAGGGATAACTTTCTTTGGCCATTTTATTTTGAGAAGACATAATTGCTTTGTTAGTATGCTTGAAGTATTATTATTTTTATGTCAATATGAACTTTTGTCTTGAATCTTTCAGATCTGAATATTCATATCACAAGTAAGAAGAATTACATTGAAATTATGCCAACTAGCATTCCACATCAAAAATTATCTTTTTTATCATTTATCTACTCGAGGACGAGCAGGGATTAAGCTTGGGGATGCTTGATACGTCTCCAACGTATCTATAATTTTTGATTGCTCCATGCTATATTATCTACTGCTTTGGGCAATATTGGGCTTTATTTTCCACTTTTATATTATTTTTGGGACTAATCTATTAACGGGAGGCCCAGCCCAGATTTGCTGTTTTATGCCTATTTCAGTGTTTCGAGGAAAAGCAATATCAGACGGAGTCAAAACGGAACGAAATCAACTAGAGAAGTTATTTTTGGAAGGAAAGCCACCCGATGGACTTGGAGTGCATGTCAGGAAAGAAGGGAGGTGCTCACAAGGGTGGGGGCGCACCCACCCCCCTGGGGCGCGCCCTCCTGCCTCGTGGCCCCCCCTTCGGTCCACTGACGTACCCCCTGCACCCATATATACCTACGTATCGTAAAACTTCCAGAACAGAAGATAGATCGGGAGTTCCGCTGCCGCAAGCCTCTATAGCCACCAAAAACCTCTCGGGAACCCTTCCCGGCACCCTGCCGGAGGGGGGATCCTTCACCGGTGGCCATCTTCATCATCCCGGCGCTATCCATGACGAGGAGGGAGTAGTTCACCCTCGGTGCTCAGGGTATGTACCAGTAGCTATGTGTTTGATCTCTCTCTCGTGTTCTCTCTCGTGTTTCCTCTATGACACGATCTTGATGTATCCCGAGCTTTGCTATTGTAGTTGGATCTTATGATGTTTCTCCCCCTCTACTCTCTTGTGATGAATTGAGTTTCCCCTTTGAAGTTATCTTATCGGATTGAGTCTTTTATGAGAACACTTGATGTATGTCTTGCCGTGCTTATCTGTGGTGACAATGGGATATCATGTGCCACTTGATGTATGTTTTGGTGACCAACTTGCGGGTTCCTCCCATGAACCTATGCATAGGGGTTGGCACACGTTCTTGACTCTCCGGTAGAAACTTTGGGGCACTCTTTGAAGTACTTTGTGTTGGTTGGATGAATCTGTGATTGTGTGATGCATATCGTATAATCGTGCCCATGGATACTTGAGGTGACAATGGGGTATCTAGGTGACATTAGGGTTTTGGTTGATTTGTGTCTTAAGGTGTTATTCTAGTAGGAACTCTTTTATAGACTGATCCGAAAGAATAACTTTGAGGTGGTTTCGTACCCTACCATAATCTCTACGTTTGTTCTCCGCTATTAGTGGCTTTGGAGTCACTCTATTTTGCATGTTGAGGGATTTTTATTTGATCTATCTATGTTATTATTGTTGAGAGAACTTGCACCAGTGAAAGTATGAACCCTAGGCCTTGTTTCCTATCATTGCAATACCGTTTACGCTCACTTTTATCATTAGTTACCTTGTTGTTTTTATTATTTCAGATTACAAAAACCTTTATCTACTATCTATTTTGCACTTGTATCACCATCTCTTTGCCGAACTAGTGCACCTATACAATTTGCCATTGTATTGGGTGTGTTGGGGACACAAGAGACTCTTTGTTATTTGGTTGCAGGGTTGCTTGAGAGAGACCATCTTCATCCTACGCCTCCCACGGATTGATAAACCTTAGGTCATCCACTTGAGAGAAATTTGCTACTGTCCTACAAACCTGTGCACTTGCAGGCCCAACAACGTCTACAAGAAGAAAGTTGTGTAGTAGACATCATCTGGCGTGTAGTCCTTAGTGTTTAGGTTAGGGCTAAAGCTTTGAGTTGAGCACAGGTGCAGTTAACTGGAGTTTTACTTCATTGCAAGTTACTGGTCAATAACTTTAAGAGCTTACAGTGGTCAAACGGATAGGATTTGGGAGCTGTGCTTTGGTGGTTAGCAATCATCTAGGAGGGTAGTGATGCACAAGAAAATATAGCAGCATTGGAGCAATTAAAATGGTAGTTGCTGTAGAAACTACCATTTCTGTCTAGAACAGAAAATAATTTCTGTAGCAAAAATATTCCAAAAAGTGGTGTAATATTTTTGCTCAGGGGGTGTCCTAGGGTTCAAAGGATTTTTGTGAATTTTCTCAGATTTTCGTGGGCAAGAAAAATTGGGGTTGCTTTGGAGCACAAGTTTCTGGTTAGGGTTTTTGAGAGGAAAATGAATATTTCTCATTTAAGAAAATATCCATGATATTATTTTGAGGTAGACCAGAGAGGAAATGATGGCCAGGGAGAGAAATGAGTCACTTGGGTGAAAGCCAAGGTGCTGTCCAAGTGTTTAAGTCCAACTGAAATGATTCAAACTCCAAATTTCAACTCAAAACCAAATGAAATTCAGAAAAAGAAAGGAGGGCAAAAACCAGGCTGTCACAAACCTCCCCCACTTAGGATGAATCTCGTCCTCGAGATTCGGTTGCTCAGGAAAACAATTCTGGAAGTTTGCCTTTAGAAATTCTTCTTGCTCCCATGTTGCTTATACCTCTGTATGATGCTCCCACTGGATCTTGTAAAATTTTCTCGTCTTGCAACGAGTGACCCTTTCCATCTCATCCAAAATTTTGAATGGTCTCTCCTCATATGTTAAATCCTTAGCCAACTCTACTTCTATCATAGTAATCTTTTTCTCGGGCGGGGATATGCATTGTCTCAACTAGGAGACATGGAACATGTTGTGCACTTCTGACAATTCTGGGGGCAGTTCCAACTGCTATGCAATAGTACCCACTCTGGACATAACTGGGAATGGACCAATAAACCTGGGTGCCAATTTTCCGCGAGTCTGAAACCTTTTGACTCCCTTCATAGGAGTGACTCTGAGGTATACATGTTCTCCGGGCTCAAAACTGACCTGTCGGTGCTTTGCATAGTAATAACTCTTTTGTCGGGATTTGTCCATTCGCAGACGGTCTCGGATTTCCTGGACTTGTTTTTCGGCTTCCATCATGAGATTTGTTCCGAAAATACGGCTATCCCCAGTTTGAGACCAATTCAACGGGGTGCGGCACTTACGGCCATACAAAGCCTCATACGGTGACATCTTTAAACTGGCCTGGAAACTGTTGTTGTAGGAGAACTCAACATACGGCAGACAGTCTTCCCACTTAGGCCCTTGGGCCAAGGCACATGCTCGCAACATATCTTCAAGTATTTGGTTTACCCGTTCAGTCTGTTTATCGGTCTGAGGATGATAAGCGGTACTATATTTCAGTGTTCTTCCCAAAGCTTGCTGGAGACGGGACCAGAAAGTGGAGGTAAATAGGGACCCCCGGTCAGAAGTGAGTGTTCGAGGTACTCCATGTAAACTGACTACTCTGGACACATACAATTGTGCGAGCTGATCCGCACAGTATGTGGTTCTGATGGGAATGAAATAGCTACCTTGGTTAAAATGTCCACTATGACCCATACTGCGTCATTGCCTCGCTGAGTTTTTGGTAGCCCGGTGATAAAATCCATGCATATGTCATCCCACTTCCATTGTGGAACAGGCAACGATCGGAGGAGTCCCACTGGTTTCTTGTGTTCTGCCTTTACTTTATTGCATATGTCGCAGCAGGCCACAAAATAGGCAATGTGTTTCTTCATCCCATCCCACCAGAATATTTGGCGAAGGTCTTCGTACATTTTAGTACCTCCGGGGTGGATAGAATATGAGGATTCATGTGCTTCGGACAGTATTTTCATCCTTAAATCTTCTTGACTTGGTACACAAATCCTCCTGCGGAACCGTAGTGTACCTAGATGATCCTTGGAAAGTCTGAGGACTGTCCTGCTAACATTCAATTGACATGTTTTTGTAGGACCGTGTCATTCGACTGGGCCTTGCGGATCTCATCCTCGAAGGTAGGAGTAACTTCCATAATATTAGCAAGACCCGCATCAACTATGACCAGATTGAGCTGAGCAATCTCCACTTGGAGTTCGGGAGGCAGGGATTCCAGCATGGCATTTAAACTAACAGGCTTTCTGCTGAGCGCATCGGCAACCACATTGGCCTTAACTGGGTGGTAATTAATTCCAAGATCATAGTCCTTGACTAACTCAAACCATCTGCATTGGAGGAGATTCAAATCTGGCTGAGGGAATATGTATTTGAGGCTTTTGTGGTCGGTAAATATTTGGCACCTTTTTCCAATGAGATAGTGCCTCCAAATTTTTAGAGCATGAACCACCGCGGCCAATTCCAGATCATGAGTAGGATAGTTCCCTTTGTGGGGTCGCAGCTGTCGAGATGCATATGCTACCACCTTGCCATCTTGCATAAGTACACATCCAAGACCTTGTCTGGAAGCATCACAGTATACATCAATGTTGCGGTAGATATCTGGAAGCGTCAACACAGGTGCTGATGTCAGTCTGATTTTCAGCTCGTTGAAACTTTTCTCGCAATCCTCGGTCCATTCAAATTTATTATCTTTCTTGAGAATCTCTGTCATTGGCTTGGCAATCTTAGAGAAACCTTCAATGAACCGATGATAGTATCCGGCTAATCTAAGGAAGCTCTGGATTTGAGATACTGTCGTGGGTGCCAACCAATCAAGTACGTCCTTTACCTTGCTTGGATCTACATCTATACCTTCTACGGATAGTATATGCCCAAGGAATCCCACTTGCTTGAGCGAAAACTCGCATTTACTGAATTTGGCGTACAGTTGATAGTCACGGAGTCTTTGTAGGACAGCTCGGAGGTGTCCTTTGTGCTCGTCTTCACTTTTTGAGTATATGAGAATATCATGGATAAAAACCACCACAAATTTATTGAGGAAATCCATGAATACTTTATTCCTCATGTGCATGAAGAAAGCAGGGGCGTTGGTAAGGCCGAAGGACATAACCATATATTCGTTAAGACCGTACCGAGTAGTGAATGCGGTCTTAGGAAATCTTCCTTTTTAATCTTGAGTTGGTGGTATCCCTTCCTTAAATCAATTTTGGAGAACACTTTTTCCCCACTGAGTTGATCAAATAAGTCATCAATCCTGGGCAATGGATATTTGTTTTTGATGGTGACATCATTCAACTGACGGTAATCCACACACATACAGAGACTACCATCTTTCTTCTCCAGGAATATAGCAGGTGATCCCCATGGTGAGGAGTTGGGACGGATGTAACATTTCTGGAGCATCTCATCAAGCTATTTCTTTAGCTCCACTAATTCTTATGATGGCATCAGATAATATTTCTTGTATAACGGTGCGGTTCCGGGTACAAGATCTATTGCAAACTCGAGCTCTCGGTCTGGTGGCATGCCTGGCAACTCTTCTGGGAATACATCGGGAAACTCACTGACCCCAGGAATTAATTCCAATTCAGCCATAGCGGTGAAGAACATTTCTTTCTGAGGTATGCTCCTGCGGGCATAGAATTTTGTAGCCTGCCCTTCTGGACTTGTCAAGGTGACTTCTCGGGTCGCACAATTAATGCCTACTTGATATTGTGTCAACCAATTCATCCCCAAAATGTTGTCCAACTTAACAGACTCAATGACTATCAAGGAAGTTGGAAAGTGGACTCCATTGATATTTATTTCCAGATTACGGCAGATCAGATTGTTTCTGAGCAAAGATCCCGGGGATTGTACCAGCATATTCTTGATCAAAATCAAACAAGGAAATTTGTTTTGGGCAACAAAACTCCGCGAAATAAAAGAGTGGGAAGCCCCAGAGTCAAATAAAATTACGACAGGTATGTTATTAACTGAAAACATACCAATGACGACTTCGGGGTTCTATTGGGCTTCGTCTGCGGAGAGGTGATGGACTTGCTCGGTGATGTTTTGCTGGACAGGGTATGACCCAATAAAGTTGACTTGCGGCCTGAATGGAGCGTTAGTCCTACCGCCCTTGGGACATTGCCTGGCATAATGTCCGGTTTGCCCACAACTGAAACAAGAATTGTTGCGCTGGCACTCTTCTCGCGCCGGGTTGGTCACAACATTCTTGACTTGCGTAGTGGTCTTGTTGACATTCTGCTGCCAATTGGGCTTGTACTCTACTTGCATCTGCTGCCAGGTACGAGCCTTTTGCATGGGCTGAACCTCCTTCCTTGGCTCAAACTTGCGCTTGTGATCATTATTTGTAGTCTTGTTGTCATGCATCAGTTTGTGCTCCCTCTCAGCAATGAGGGCCTTGTTTACAAGAGTTTGGAAATCAGTGAAATCAAACATACTAAGGGTGCACCGAAGATGTTGATTTAATCCTCCAAGAAAACGGTCAATCTTCCTTTCTTCGGTGGCCACATCATAAAGGGAGTAGCGGGCCAAATGATTGAACTTATTCAAATATTCACTCACAGACGGACTTCCTTGGAGGCGCGCGATGAACTCACGCTGCTTGACTTTCATAATTCCAGCAGGAATATGGTATTTACAAAACTGATCCTTGAACCTTGTCCAGGTGATTTCTTCGTCAACAGGCCACATGGCTTTTGCATTTTCCCACCATATGGCGGCAGCGCCTTCAAGATAATGAGTTGCAAATGGGACTTTGTCATTTGTGTCAGTACGGGCAATCTCAAGCTTCTTCTCAATAGTTTGCAACCAGTCGTCGGCATCCAAGGGATCAATAACCTGACTGAAACTGGGAGGGTTGGTTCTCTGAAAATCTGACAGTTTGGAGTGATGACAATTCTGATTTCCATTCTGTCCAACCATAGCTTGCACACTTCTCAACATTTCAAGAAGATCATTATTTCGCCTTTCTTCAAACATACGGAGAATTTGCTTGGTGGAGGGCGAATTTGGCGGTGGAGGTGGTGGTGGAACGTACGGCTCGGGGGAGTGTCCTGCCTGTCGTGCGGAACGACGAACAGGGACATCCTCACAAGCATCGCTACTGCTCCCTCCCCGTGTCATCATATTTGTTTTTCCCAAGACAACGCAATCGATATGAGCAACATCCAAAAAGAAATACAGTGGGGAAAAGCCAGTGACAAAACCCGAAAGAAAGCGAAATTCTGAAGGAAACACATCGAATAAAAGAAAGTCCAACATAATTATACATAGACCCGTACATAAAAGATAAATGACATAATAAGTTCAACTACTCTCAAACATCAAACGGAACATCATGACTCGTACGACTACATCCGTACATCAACCTGATAACTGCGAATACTCAAGTGCTCTAATGCTCTGCTGGTGCTGCGGTGTCCTCTCCTGAAGCGGACTCGGATCCCGAACTGATGATGTTAACCGAGACCTCCGGGTTAAAAGTAACATGACGACGCTGCCTTGAGGGTTCCCCCTCCGGAGCAGCGGGATGGGGCTGAAGCATATGGGCTACGGGGGTAGTGAGGAGAGAAACCCACTTAGCAGGAGCACAAAAAGGGTTCATGGTCGAGGTGCCCGAGCTACTCGGAGGAGTAACCGGTGAAATAGGTGAGCTAGAACTGGATGGAAGATAAGGAGTAAATCCCGTAGACGATGGAGTAGTGACAGCTCTAGTAGCGACTAAAGCAACGCATGCACGAGTCGGCTCTCAAGCCAGCTCGTGGATCAGACGGTAGCTAGCAGTGATGTAATGAGAAAGGTGGCTAGCAGTAATATCAGACTCTGGACCAATGGTAGGAAAACGGACACGACCATTGTCGTGCAGTGAGGGATAGTAGTAGAAACCTGGATGGTTCTGCATCCGGACCTCGTTATAGTGTAGCTCGACGAGGACCTCAAATGCAGCAAACTGGACAGCCTGAGAAGCGGTAGAAGCATAACCGCTCCTGGAAGTGCGAGTGTAAGAGCTGGAGGATGAACTAGTGTGCAGAGTAACCACGGCGTGATACTCATATACTGAGTCTAACAGACGGTCCCGGTACACACGATAGACTGGGCCGTCACCATGGGGATACAGTCGACGCCACACGTTGTGAAGGAGGTGCAGCGATGTGTACGACATCAGCTGCAACTGGCACGGATATGGCACCGGAGCCATCTACACTCACAACCATTAGTAGGTTAGAAATAAAATAACCAAGTGCATGCAATGCAACAACCAGCTAAAAACACTATCATCACTCAACTTTTATTCTAACTAACGTCCAGTAACGCAGCGGTAGTCTAGCGTGTCCTACAGTTAGCGCGGCTCTGATACCAAGCGTTGTGGCACCCTGGATCAAAGAAACCAGTTTACCTTGCATTACCAGCTCAGAGACCATGTCTTCTGGCAACACACAACATCTTGGTGCAGAAAACAACCACTTTATTGATGCTAGCGGAGCATGGTTCATATTGCAACAAGTTAGGAGGCCAAGCGGCACACACGGTGCGGCTGAACAATATGTACCTTATTTAATGAACATAAAGGGGGCCTCGATCATGACAACTACGCGGCAGCGGAAGACGACGAAGCAGGACTCCATAGCATAGGGACACCGATGTGAACACGATCTAGACTCGAACAGCACTTTGTTCCAACGAACCTTTCCTGAAATCTGGCATGACACGCCAGGTCAGTACATTGAATGTACTTGCAAGCTCACAACAAGCATAAACATAATGACAAACAATATCACAATATTAACCAATTTAATCATCAATGCAAAATCATACTACGGATGCAGTGAATGAATTCTTGTGCCTCAAGTCCCACTGACTTGCTTACCAAATGGGTTACCACATAACCAAACGGTGATCTCTCTCGGATCACAAACGGACCACCAACATGGTCATCAAATGGGTTACCTTCTAACCAAACGGTGATCTTTCTTGGATCACAAACGGACCAACAACTTGGTCATCAACATCGACATGGTTTTCCAACCATCCTCTTTCCAACAGTGCCATGTTATTAATTTAGTGTGCAAGCTTTGTTAAAACATTGACCCATGGTGTGACCTACTTTCGAGCGTGTCCGTAACCGTGGACTCGGCTATCGATAGATAAAATACACTCTGTAGAGGTAGCGCACTGTACCCACACCAAGGAACCCATGGCCTTGCACTCCCATTCGGGTGGACCAACGGCATTTCGATAGAACCCCTCCATTGCCATGACACTCTCCCGGCCACTTCGACTAACTCCCCGTTGGGCTATGTCATGGGTGGCCCCGTGTCTAGCAAAAACACCAATGGCCACTGTCGTGGCAAAACATAAACAGTCCCAAACGGGGACAAGGTACCATAACAACATCAACGGGCGCACAAGGTTATGTCTGCTTACCGGGCCAGGGTACCGCACGCCCATAACCTTCCCTCATTGGAGGTACCGACAAGAGGCATGACAATGGGCCGAATAAAGGCCTTCCCATAAAGGCAAATGTGGTTGCACTAGGAAAAACTCGATTCAGTGGCACCATGACCCGATCAACGATATGTTCAAGTTGATTTATTATCAGGTTCAACTTAAAGTAAAAATAACCGATGTCATGATATGCCATGCAAATGCATTGATGTAACATGCTTTACTAATCATAAGAACAATACCGGGTCAACTATATCAAGCACTAACCAAACATTTCAGAAACTCAAGGCACTATTCTGGTCATGTTTATTCAGCAAATAACCATGGCAATATCTTAGCATAATTGTTTTCTTACCCAAGAAAATATTATCCAAACTAGTTCCTTTTCATAAGCAAATTATTTCTTCATAATCTAGAATAACTTATAATAACTTAAACTAACTTAGTTAACTTTTAACTTACTGTAAATCAACATGTCAACATAATCAAGCTTTCAATAGAATGAAAATAATTATTTAACTTGGTGATTTAAATGCATGAACTAAATTACTCATTCAAGTTGAAAATAAATCACAAATATTGCAATGGCACCATGGAAATGTTGCTGTGGCTTGCCTTAGTGCAGATGAGGGTCACACTCCTCCTGGTGATCCTCAAGACAAGCTTCACCTTCTAAAATCAATTCAAAAACAAAAAAATAAAACATCAAGAAACATCTCATCTTTGGTGTGCTTCTAGAGATTTTCATACAGAACACAATGCAAAAAGAATCAATTCATTTGGACTTATGGTTAAAAAGTTGTGGCTGTTTGAAGCTCTCTGGAAATATTTGAATTTGAATTAATACAAACAGAACAGGGGGTGACGTCGAATGCGTAATCCCCGCGGGGGCGCCTCCACTCGTACAGCTTTGACTGCGGCCAGAGTGGGTGACAGCGGGCCCTGCTAGTCAGGTGAGAGGGAGGGGGAGAGAGAAACAGGGCACGGCGGGGCTTCGCCGAAGCACACGCCGCCAAGGAGGGCGTCTTGGCCTGATCTGAAGGGATGGATCGAAGGAGAAGAGAGAGGCGCACCTGCCCGTTCCCATAGAATAGCTAGGGGTGGTCGAACGGCGATGGAATGAGCCTTTCCAGCGGCGGCAGAGAGTCATGGTCGCTGGAGTTGGAGATGACGGCGATGAGGGGCTGCCCCAGTGGCTCCAACCGAGTCGGACGGCACCACTGAAGCACGACGGAGGCTCTGGAAGAGTCGCCTGAGCTTGGTAGGGGCTGGAGCGGTGGCGACGGACAGAGGGGATCGCTGGCGAGCTCGAGCTCGGGGACGGCGGCCCGAGGCCTGCCCGGCCAGGCTACGGCTTCCTACGAGTTTGTGGAGTGTGTGAATGGAGCTGGTGATGCTCGAGAGGGATGGGGAGGGCTGGATTTATAGCCGAGCGGGTTGAGGGGGTTCGAGCTCCGCCAGAGGACACCTCGACGATGCGCTCGGCGAGGAACGGCATCAGTGAGCGAGGGGAAAGGCGATGCAGCTCACGCAGGCACTGTGAACGGGCGGAGACGAGCACACGAACGAGGGGTGGCGATGAACATAGTGCGCAACGCACTGTTGGCTTGGCCGGGCCGCACCTGTGCTCGTTGCGGCAAGCTCCGGCGTCGGCGAGCGCCAGGAGGGAGTTCATGGAGTCAGAACGATGATGGTGGCGAGGTTTCGCAAGGTCAGGCAGGAGGGGAAGCGAGCACGCGCTGAACAGAGCACTCGGAGGCAGTCAGAGCGCAGCGACAAGCATGCTGGCATCATGCACACACGTGGTCACCACGTGCACTATGGCATAGAGCCATGGCTGGCCCCAGTTTTCATGTCTGGCGTGTAGTCCTTAGTGTTTAGGTTAGGGCCAAAGCTTTGAGTCGAGCTCAGGTGCAGTTAACTGGAGTTTTACTTCATTGCAAGTTGTTGGTCAGTAACTTTGAGAGCTTACTGTGGTTAAACGGCTAGGAGTTGGCAGCTGTGCTTTGGTTGTTAGCAATCATCTAGGAGGGTAGTGATGCACATGAAAATGCAGCAGCATTGGAGCAAGTAAAATTGTAGTTGTTGTAGAAACTACCATTTCTATCCAGAACAGAAAATAATTTTCGTAGAAAAAATATTCCAAAAAGTGGTGCAATATTTTTGCTCACAGGGGTGCCCTAGGGCTCAATGGATTTTTGTGAATTTTCTCAGATTTTTGTGGGCAGGAAAAATTGGGGTTGCTTTGGAGCACAAGTTTCTAGTTAGGGTTTTTGAGAGGAAAATGAATATTTTTCATTTAAGAAAAATATCCATGATATTATTTTGAGGTAGACCAGAGAGGAAATGATGGCTAGGGAGAGAAATGAGTCACTTGGGTGAAAGCCAAGGTGATGCCCAAGTGTTTAAGTCCAACTGAAATGATTCAAACTCCAAATTTCAACTCAAAACCAAATGAAATTCATAAAAAGAAAGGAGGGCAAAAACTAGGCTGTCACAAAATTTGCCATTGGATTGATGACTTCACATGGTGATCAATAACTCTAATGTAATTATTTTTCAGCAACAAATAAAATATTTGATCACACATGCTTGAATTTAAGGTAAACTTTTTATTCTCTAGCCGATCTTGCTGTGAGAACGACTTTGGAGTTAAGCTAACGAATAGTTCATATTTTGCATTACCCCATTCGGTTGTGCATTGTGTTTTGCACTCTAACTCCGATGACTTTGAAAAGGAAATTATACTATCTTCAGTTTTCTCAACAGAGTACAACATTGGCTTTAAATTTCTAAAATCAAAGTAGTTAGAATATACATGTCTCAGTTGAGCTCATGCATAAGCCAAGTATGAAGCAAGCAAAGATACCTAATTAGATATGAACTTTAAATAAAGCAATGGGAAAAGCTTTGGTTGCAGTAATAAGTCACTATCGGTCTCTTTAAATGGTACAATATATTGACCGATATGCTCTGTAACAATTTTATTGCTAAGAAGTAAATTTTCCTTCATCACTGGTCTTTAAAAATTACATATAAGATCTTTTCTAATAGATGTATAAAAAATAAAGTTGCGACCAAATCTGAAAATAGGTAAATCACTTCCTAGACATACCTCTTTGAATATGTTGGGAGAGCATGACAATGGTGTAATTTGAATGATACTTTGTTCCGCTTTCAGTTGGCTCCCATGACAATGGTGTAATTTGAATGATACTTTGTTCCGCTTTCAGTTGGCTCCCCAACGCCTTGGCATCCTCTTTTTCTTCAATAGATTCAGCAAATATAATATTTGATTCGGCCTTTTCAATAACCGACTTTTCTTTCTTACCTGAATCAATACTTTTATCTTTTTGAATTTCCAAGGCCTTTCGCTCTTGTCTAATATTAGCCCACATCTCAGCTTGGCGAGCTTTAAAGTTTTTCTTCTCAATTTCCATCCACTCCTCATGAGATTGGCCCTCAATAATTTGAGACTCTTCCAGCAATGAGGTGCCAAAACTTTTCAATTGTTTAGGGGGTACACTGGATGGTACAACACTGGGCGAATGCATCATTTGCACAACTCTAGCTTTTACAGCTGCAAAATCATGAGGCTTCCCGCCTTCTATTAGTTCCCGTCGAATGGAGTTGCACAAATCCCTAGAAAATGTAAGCTTGTTCTCAATTACCAAGTCTAGATATGGTTGCCCCCCGATGCTTTTAGACTCTTTCGATAATGAGATGCTGCCGAAATTTCGTAATTGTGTAGGGGGGACATGATATGCCACGGTAGTAGGTGAAGGCATTTGTGCTCTGTAGAAGTTTCACTTATTCGGCCATGACCATTAAGGTGCGGAGCCGAATTTGGACATCAACAGTTGCGTATGGTGCCAAAAAACTAGTAGCATGAGGTGTAGCATAGGATGTTTGAGGGTAATTGGCCGAATAACTAGTAGTAGCATGGCCAATTCCCCTATCCACTGGCATGTTTGGATAAAAGATGAAACACTATGTTGCATGCCATTGAAAGTTCCTACATGGGGTGTTTCAACTTGATTAACCGAACTCATCATGTTGTTCATTGACATATAGATTTGTGGGGTTGCCGATACATGGGAGTTGGGATACATATGTTGCATGTTGCTAAAACTATATAAAGTTAAAGCATGAAGATTATTCTGAATCGGCTGTTGCACATAATTAGATGCATGGTTGATAAAACTAGGGCTAGCCGATACATTATGTTCATTAGACGATCTAGCAACAACATATGCATTATTTACATCTACATAAGTGAACGGGTATTCATATTACCTTTGTAGATCGCAAACCCTAGATGACGATCTCTTTGTAGCAAGAACAGGCCGGAGACCGTTCAAAGCTTCGTCCCCAACGGAGTCGCCAGAAAGTGGCACATGAACACGTCAACGTGTACCCTCGACGCCGGGGGTGATGCACCGCAGCTCACGTCGAAGGAGACCTGCCGGAAGCGCTGTACGCAGGCAATCTAGCGGGCACTTTTGAGGACCCGAAACCCCGCATGCTCGGGAGGGACCCCGTCAGGGCATGCGGTGGCTATGGGCTGCCTAGGTCGACCTGATCACCCCTAGGGCCTCGAGGTTTGCCGCCCTGCAAGGAAGAAGAACAAGCAAAGAATGAGGAAGAAGAAGAACTAGGGTTAAGGAGAAAAGATAAAAGATACAAGGTGGTAGATGATTTGTTCGATTGTGTGTTGTTCAATCGGTCGTCACCCCTTAGGTATATAAGAGGCGGCTGGACTTCCTGTGCAAGGAAAAGGCATGGATTCACGTCCAAAACCCTAGTCAAATCCGGATTGGTTTTGTCCAAATTTTCCAAAATTGTTCGGTTTAAACTGGCTGCACATTGTGGGTCTTTTTTGTGGTGGTAACCGACCTCGGATGGAAACGAGTCCCAAAGAAATCTTGACCGTTTCGATGTGACGAACAACTTTCATGTTGAACGTTTTTTGATCAGAGGTCATCTTGAGGGTCAAATATCTCGCGCAAAACATATGTTTGCTCGCGCTACCCATCAGACATGGCGTCTGGTGGGGCGCGCCATATTTCGCCTCCTGACACGGCTGCATTCCGATAGCTCTAACTTTCGCATACGAACTCGGATTGGGATGATTTGTATATTATAATCAATCGTTTTGACGAGATTAAGACAATTCGTGTAGATCATTTTTCCATACGAGGCAGTCTTGAGGGCGTAATCAGCCGAATAGTGTTCTGGATACACAATCTCAGTACTTCGAACATAACTTCGGCCTTAGAGATGAGACCGGATGGCTATGGACCAAATATGAAAGTTTCTCATTTTGACGATATGGAACTTTATCACATTGAGCATTTTTAATTTGAGGTCTTCTTAATTATGCTTTTGACCATGTCGAAATCTGGTGTCAACAGGTACCGCGCGTGCGTGGCGGTGGAGTGTGTGGTCTGCCTGAGCGGCGTGGAGGAGAGCGACGAGGTGCGGGAGCTACGGTGCCGGCCCATGGTTCCCTCTTCCACTCGCCTATAATCTCTCTGTTCATGAGCAGTTGTTAACTCCTAATCATCATGCATGTATGCAACCAAACACCGGATGAAAATTACTTTTTGATAACAAGACCCGTATGCAGGCAACCAAACAACATGCCAATGTGGTAATTTACCCTGTATTTTCTAAACCAGGCCCTTCCCAGCCTATGTCTTTTTCTCCTCTTAGCGAGGCCCTGCTAACACTACAAAAAAAAAGACACATCCGTGACATTTTGGGCCTAACGATTTTTTTATGTCATACATATGACACTTCTATGACGATAATTGTGACAAAACCCGGTATCATCATAGATGTGGTGGGCTCCTACTTCTATGACAAAAAATCATGACAGAAAATGGGCTTTTCGTCCTGGGCGGGCCGGAGACGCAGCTGCATGACATTCTTTGGGCCGTCCATGACGGAAAAAAATGTGGTAGAAGCGAGGGCGAGGAAAATTTCGGGGAGTTCCCGGTTACGATGGGTGGTCGGGGGCCGAGCGATGCGCATTTCTCTCATACACGTACGCACGTGTGTGCGAGGCATTGGCTCTAACTGAACCCAAGCGAGGCATTGGGCTCTAACTGAACCCGAGCGATTGCACAGGAGGCTACGCGTTACTGAACCCGAGCGATCAATCGATGGCTGTTAACTGAACCCGATCGAGCGAATCCATCGCTGCTGCTGCTAACTGAAGCCGATTGATGCTGCCTCTGGATCAACAGTGAGCGTTGCGGGGGGGTGGGTGAATAGTGAGCGGTGGGGTGGATGAACAGGACCCTGTGGCGTTGCCTCTGGATGAACAGGACCCCGATCGAGCGAGCCAGTTGGGGCTGGATGAACAGGACCCCGTGGAGGGCTGGATGAACAGGACGACCCCGTGGAGGGCTGGATGAATAGTAGATGGTGGAGGGGTGCCCATGGAGGGGTGGTTGAACAGTAGCTGGTGGAGTAGCGCGCGGTGGAGGCTGGATGAACACAAGCCCGTGGAGGCTGGAGGAGGTCAACGGTAGCCCGTGGAGGCTGGAGGAGGTCGACGGTGGAGATGAACAATATCCCGTGGAATCCCGCTTTGCGGTACGCCACACCCCTCCCAATGAACAGGACCCCCGTTTCGACCGTAGCTCTCCAACACAAGTCTGTTTCATCCGTTTTGCGGTACGCCACACCCCTCCCGATTAACAGGACCCCCGTTTCGACCGTAGGAGGTATGTTTCCTCCATTTTGCGGTACGCCAGTCCCCTCCCAATGAATAGAATCCCGTTTCAAACGTGGCCGGTCGAACACAAGGCCGTTTCCTCCGTTCTGCGGTACGCCAGGCCTCGATTCCATCGCATGTTCTGTCCAAGCCCTCCCGATGAACACGATGACGCATTCCGTTCCGACCCAGCCGGTTGGCTCCCCATGAACACGACGACGACATTATTTCTCCATTCTGACCCAGCCATGTACACGATCCCTGGTCGTACGTACGCGCGAGTAGGCGTTCAAGACCCAGCCCGTATGTACACATACGTGGCCGTATTTTCTTTCTTGCACACTGGACGTTGTACGTACGTGTACATGCTACGTGTGCACCTCTGCTACGACACGTGCGCGCCTCTACATCCACCAGTATGTACGTACACTTTCGTGACCAGAATGACAACACTATGTACGCTTCGACCAGGTGGGTCCCGATTGTCAGGCACTTCCTTGCGTGCGAAGATGTAGCTGGTGGGTCCCAGCAGTCAGGGGGGCGAATCATTTTTTTGCCCGGACGCACTTCTTTGCATGCGAAGGTGTAGCTGGTGGGTCCCAGTAGTCAGTGGGGAAACGTTTTTTTCGCAAAATATGGTGGCCCGTCTGCTGGGTCCCCGTTGTCAGGTGGAGGAATAATTATTTTGCACGTATTAAGGAGGCACTTCCTTGTTGCGGCCGTGGACCCAGCTGTCAGCCTCTCCACGTACAGTCCACGTCCGATGGAAGCCGTTCCTTGACCATGTTGACCACATCGCGCCGAGAGCACCACGGCGGTGGACGACGGCGAGGCCTAGGAAGGGGACGATGCGGAGCCGGGGAAGACGCGACCGTGGATGCCCACGCGGAGAGGAGTACGAGGGTCCACTGGTTCGGCTGCGGTGTGAGGCTGCCGCCGCCGCAGAATAACAGGGGGTGTGGGTGAGTAGAGGGATGGCCTGGCCAGCGGTGGGAGTAGTAGGAGGCGGTGAGGCCTCCGCGGCATCACAGCCGGCCACGGGAAGCAGGAGCATGCGGCACGACCGGCGCTGCTTTGGGCGGCTGGAGCAAGAAGACCAGAGGTTGAAGAAGCACTACGACCGTTGGATGGACATCGTATGGTCACTGGAGCTAGAATCATTCATATTGACTAAAGTTGACAAAGGCCTCCGTCCCAGTCATCTTAGTAGGCCCACAAGTCAGCCTCCCACCATGGTGGGTCCCAGCTAGCAGGGGAGTATTCATTTTTTTGTGCGTAATAAGGAGGCACTTCCGGTGGGTCCAAGCTGACAGTGGGGGGAACGTTTTTTTCACGAAATACGGTGGCCCATCCGGTAGGTCCCAACTGTCAGGGGGGAATGTTTTTTTCGTGAAATACTGGTGGCCCGTCCGGTGGGTCCCAGCAGTCAGGGGGGAAACGCTTTTTCGCGAAATACTGGTGGCCCATCTGGTGGATCCCTACTGTCAGGTGGAGGAATAATTATTTTCCGCATAATAAGGAGGCACTTCCTTGCGGCTGTCGTGGACCCAGCTGTTAGCCTCTCCATGTATAGTACTCTTCCGATGGAATTCGGTCATTGACCACATTGACCACGCCGCGCAGAGAGCACCACGACGGTGGATGACAGCGAGGCCTAGGGAGGGGACGACGCGGAGCCAGGGAAGATGCGGCAGTAGATGCCCACGTGGAGAGCAGTACAAGGGTTCACTGGTTCGGTTGCGCTGCCGTCGCCGCAGAATAATAGGGGGTGTGGGTGAGTGGAGTGGAGGGATGGCCTAGCCAACGGTGGGAGTAGTATGGTGGCGGTGAGGCCTCCGCGGCAGCACAGCCCGCCACGGGAGGCAGGAGCAGACGGCACGACCGCCACTGCTTTGGGCGGCTGGAGCAAGAAGACCAGAGGTTGAAGAAGCACTACGGCCGTTGGATGGACATCGTACGGTCAGTCGATCTAGAATCGTGCATATTGACTAAGTTGACAAAGCCCTCCGTCCCCGTCAACTTAGTAGGACCACTATACTGGGTCCCAGGTAGCAGGGGGAGTATTCATTTTTTTGTGCATAATAAGGAGGCACTTCCTTGCATGCGAAGATATAGCTGGTGGGTCCGAGCTGTCAGCAGCGGTAACATTTTTTTGCGAAATACAGAGGCCCTTTCGGTGGGTCCCAGATGTCGAGTGGAGGAATCATTATTTTGCGCGTAATAAGGAGGCATTTCCTTGCGTGCGGCCATGGACCCAGCTATCAGCCTCTCCACGTACAATCCACTTCAAATGCATGTCGGTCGTTGACCACGTTGACCACGCCGCGTTAAGAGCACCAGGGCGGTGGATGACGGCGAGGCCTAGGAAGGGAACAACACAGAGCCAGGGAAGACTCGGAAGTTGTTTCCCACACGGAGGGGAGTACGACTGTACGAGGGTTTACTGGTTCGTCTGCTGCCATCAGAGAATAACAGTAGGTGTGGGTGAGTAGAGGGATGGCTAAGCCAACGATGGGAGTACGATGGGGCAGTGAGGCCTGCGTGGCAGCATAGCCGGGCGCGGGGAGGAGGGAGCAAGCAGTCCTACCGGTGCTTGTTTGAGCGGTTGGAGCATGAAGAGCAGAGATTGAAGAAACACGACGGACGTTGGATGGACATCCAACAGTCACTGCTTGTGTGTCAACCTTTTTCTAGGAAAGCCTCAAATCTGTGGAAAACAGCATACAGGCCATCTGCCATTATTTCTAATAATTTACAGCCCATTTTTTAATTACCCATATTCTTTTTGTTAGCATTACAGCCCATATTGTGGCCACGGTTAAAAAACTATACGAAATTTTGCATATGTTCGTGCGGTCTGAACTGTTTTTAATCCCGAAATTTCGAGTCATATTTAGACTGGTTTTAAAAATAAATGTATATCAAAATAAAATCCAATAAATTGCCCATGCATAAAAATCAATGCAATTTAAAATCTCGAAATGAAAAAAAGATATTTGAAACTAATTGCCGGTTTGATGTGTTTTAAAAATGTACATCCCATTTCTCATTACCGATAGGCCATTTTCTTGGCCAGCTGAATGAAGCTCTCCTCGTCTTGAAACATTTGCAGCCCAACAGGCCTGATAAAGCGACTTACTTGACAAATCACAAAAATACTGGGCTAGCCATTTTCAGAAAGAAAAAAACTACCGGTCTGGTCTGTGGTAAACATAAAAGAAAAGGTTGTCTAGACAGGCCAGAGTGTCCCGCACAGCCCAGTTGACACCCTGCTTCCGTCTCCAAAACAAATTAGATAAATGCCACTCCAATTATGACGATTCATAAAAATGCCACTACAATTTCCAAACTTTGAAAAATGCCACTGCAATTTTTGCAAACTTTGAAAAACGCCACTGCAGTTTGCAAACTTTGAAAAACGCCACTCCAGACTTCGAAAAATGCCACTAGAAATGGCATGAAATGGCATTTTTCAAAGTTTGGAAATTGCAGTGGCATTTCTCGGAAACACTAAATTTGGAGTGGCATTTATCAAATTAACCCAAAAGAAAAATAACTGGGTGAGCTCCTGGGTCCCTGGTGTCAGCCGCTCGTTGTGCAATTCTCTTGTTTATTGACTACGTTGACAATGGCATGGGACCCAAATGTCAGAAATCCACTAGGAGGAGCCATTTTTTATTGGCTTGAAATAAGGAGGCACTTGCTTGCGTACTGCCATGACCTTGGCGGGTCCCCGTTGTGATCCTATCCACATATAATCATCTCCTGATTGTGTACGCGTCAACTTGGTAGGCCCACAAGTCAGCCTCTAAACCCGTGGAGGACAAATACAACCCATTGAAAAAAATAATATCACATTCCATACGTTCAAACGAAAAGTTCAACATTCAGAGCAAAGTAACAGGTCTAATCCACATATAGAGTACTGAACTTCCACGTTGACAACCATCACAGCCAAGTTAACTATCTACTCCCACTAATACTCTAGTAGCGTAGTACTAACTTACTCTTAGCTAACTAGACGATGTCGGCCGCCATCTGCGGTACACGCTAAACGCCGGCACCGGCGTCCTGCGCCTCGCCTCAGACTTGCAAGAGGTGCGATAGGGAGCGTTGCTCGTGCACGTTGGCCCTTTCCATGCCGGCGTGGTCCACCGAAGCTTCGGCTTCCAAGCGGGAAACCCACTTGGTGAGCTGGTAGTAAAAATCAGCGTCGCGAACGCGTGCGTGCACGACAGCCTCCAGGGCTATTGGCCGGGCGCCGGCCTCCACGTAGTCGGCCCAGTTGTGGGCGCTCTACTCGCGACTCAGAGCGTCGGTGTGCTGCTGCTCCATGTCCCACTGGCGGCACAAATCAGCGATATGTTGCTCCTCCGCCAAGAGGTCGCACTCCAACAACTCCTGCTCCTCCGCCAGGCGGTCGTGCTCCAACAACTCCTCGATCTCCACATTGCCATCTAAAGACAGATAGAATGCCTCCTCCCTCCGTCTGCCTTCCTATGAAAAACCGAACACTAGTTCCAGCGGTGACCGCCTCCGGCGTCGCCTACCGCGGACGGGCGGGGGCATGGCGGACATGGCTAGCAACGTCAGGCCGGTGGGGGCTTATGAGGATATGGCGAGTTGGGTCACGGTGCCACCGGAAAAGGCCGGGAAATAGTACTTATAGGCGGAAGGTAGCGTGACGGTCATCGGAATTCAATGCATAAGAAGGCATGGCTTAGTGCGCCAGCTTGCCGTGGAAAACTAGAGAAACTGAAATTATGACGGTGCCGTCCCGTCCCGTATGGGTCGCACGCCGGCATGGTGGTCAAACAAGTGCACTCGAATCATCTCCCTCCTTGTCAATAATGATTCCACGGATTTAAAAAGCCCGCAACAATTAAAGCGCATCTTTTTCGCATCAGTTAGCTGCCTTAATTACGGCCGGCTGCATGCAGGCACTCAGAATTGCTCGCAGCCAGTACGCGGAGAAGCATGCAACGCAGCCGAGGGCACGCATGCAACCACTTAAATCGCTAGAATTAATTAGGCTAAACTTCTGCATGCCGTTAATTATTTCCATGCCTTGGTCTTGTTGCTTTGCTCACGGGACTAATAAACCCGGATGGAGGGAGTACCTTGGTTGGTGAGTGGTTTGAATTAAGCCCTGCAAACCGGAAATGAGGTACTAGTACGTGTGTGATCCGCTATTTATTCATGTAGGACCGAGTGGGTCGTTTCTTGAATTGAGCCCTGCAAACCGGAAAAGAGGTAGTACGTGTGTGATCCGCTATTTATCCGTGTAGGATCGAGTAGGTAGGATAGTGTAGCTTGTCGGTTTCTTCAGAGGTAGGCATTTTTATTCAAAAAACTGCCACTTCGGATCTTGCGTCGCAAATAGAACTGCTAGGAACGCATTAGTAGGCTAGCTAGTGATCGATCAGTAACTTGTAAACACTGAGCGAATAGAAATAAGTAACTGTTAATGCACCTCAATGATTCACAGATCATATACAAATATGTAGCTCCAAAAGCAAAGATCAGCCACTTTGGATCTTGCGTTGCAACTAAAACTAACTAGTACGATTCCCATACATAAGATCAACATGTTAATGCATCTCAATGATTCACATATCATATACAAATATGTAGCTCCAAAAGCAAAGATCTAGAAAAAACATATGTTCTTCCTACTAACATGGATGCTTCTCTTGGCCAACATTCAGTATATACTGAAAGACAAATTTGTTTGTGAAGTCTACAAATCCACTTGCAAACATAAGTGGTTTCACCAACAGCTGGAACCATGAGAATGAACCACACATGATGGAGGAACATCCACTATAATATGATTTGGTCTTGTCTCGATCACACCGCGAGACTATTTGTGGAATACAAACTTTAACTTAGGCAAAATGATGCCCATTGTATAATCAGACCAAAGCAATGACGCACATAGTGTTGGCCAATAAATAGTATAGTACTACTTTTCTGCAGTCCATGAAGTGACTATCCAATCTTTCTGTGTCTATTTTCAAATGGCACTGCATACAGTGACTATACTATTCTCTTATGCAGTTCAACCAAAATTGCAGACACTTTGTTTGTTTGCCAAATAGCAGCGGGCAGACATCTCTATCTGCACAAATATCAAGCAGCTAGTAAACATATACCACACCTTGTATTTTCGGTTTAAACATGTCTCTTCCGCTTAGCATCTGTCATGTTCTGCACTGGACAATCTCATACAGTTATGTTCTGCCCTGGACAATTTCATACTGAATTGATTTGCTGGTTCAGAGCAGAAATATAGCGCCTATTCTTCATTAGACCAAGGATATCCATGTTCGCAGTGATGTAAGAGGTGAAATCGATACAACCGAAATTGAGCATCCAATCATTGAATCATGTCCTGCACCTCCAATGTAGGTCCACCCTGCCAATAAATTCACATGCAAACCACTAGTATTACTATCTAATGACAGTACAAAAAGAGTAGCAAGATAGTAGCAAACCATGTACCTTCGTAATGAACAGCTCATAGTGCCACCAATTGGATATAAAGGTTTGGAAAAAAACATGCTCCTAATGTTGAACCAGTTGGACTTTTTGTGCAGTTCCACTAAAATCGAGCATCCCTGTTTGCATAGATATTAAAAGTGTGATTACTGTAAAAATGACACTAGTTGAAGCATAGACTCACAAATATAAGCATTCCAATTTCTTAATGGAAAAGGTAGCAAGACTGTTTCTAACCACCTGTTTGAAGGAATAAATAAGGCAACAACGGCTGATGTCAGAAAGGCATATATAGTCCTTTTTGAAAGAATGATCGACTCCTGACCTTTCCTCTTGTTTTAAGCATATTTTGTGCAGTTCAACTAAAATGAAATGCCATCACCACCTTGACAATTCATTGACACTGTACAAAAGGAAATGACTTAACATTACATCATGATGTCAGGTATGTAGTCGACAGGCATTAGAGACAAACATATAGACCTCCTCCGATAACATAATGAACATTAATTTTAACAAAGGTGTGACTAGCTTTACCGGGATAATTTGAGTGAACTCTACACCCTCTATTCCTTAATATAAGACATTTTCGTGATTCAATTTAAAGTACCCAAATGTCTAGTATTTAGAAAAACAGGTAGTAGTTTTCTTGAGCACATATCTGGGAAAGCTTGCCACACTTCATTTATGTCCATACGCTAATGCAACACCATTCGAATACTACAAATATACATTAATCCAATGGCTAGTGCAATAGTAGAGTAGTTAGTTTATTACAGGGTACAGTATAATGGTTTTACTGAACAGATTTTAATAAACTCTAACACTGGAAGATTACTATAAGAATTAACAATACAAAATGTAAAGGTAACAAGTTTCAGCATTGGTATACTAGTTGTGCATGAGCATTAAACCAAATACAAAAGTCTGAAGGTAACTAGCATTATTAACTAATGATAGTATAAAAAAATTGCAAACCATGTACCTCCAAGGTAAATATCATTTTGAACTCGGGGGGACCTTAAAAATTGCTATCCCAATCTTGATAATCGATCAAACGAATCAAGAGAACAGTCGGAGGAGGAGGTGCCCACTCTTGACCTTTCCTCTTGTCTTCATAATTTTTTGTGCACTTTAACCAAAATAAAATGACATGAGCGCCTTGGCATTTTGGTGACACTGTACAAAAAAATTAACTTATCTCATGAAAGTGAGGTATGTAATCTATAAGCATTAACAGTGCAAAAATCTGAAGGTAGTAACAAGTTTCATCGCTGGTATACTGGCTGTACAACAGCATTAGACTGCCTTAGCTGAAAAATCTTTAATACATCCACAATCAACAGCTAACCCTGAAATAATCCAGTGACATTAAATGGCATTGCTTAAATTTATCGGTGGCATTAGACTGAGAGCGGCATTAGTTAAATGTGGCATCACTTTAGCAGTAGCATTTCTTGACTTGGCTGCTGGCATTATACTAACAACAAAAAAGTGGCAATAAGAGCATGGGAGGCCCATTCGGACAATGGGCGCACCAGTACGATGTACCTCCATGGACGCAGAGTGGTGGTGGAGGTATGGTTACCCAGAGCAACAAATATCTAGGCAGCATATGTGGATTACGCCCCATTTTTGTTCTCTTTAGCCACCTTTTTCCTATGTGAGGACAACAAACCGATCGACCCGGTCATTCTCTATTGCGTTGTCATGCCTTTCTACCCTTCTTCAACCAAGAGACACGAGACTCGTTCCTTAGCTACTGTTTTTCCCCTTTCAACCTAGATGCGGGTTCGATGCCTACTCTCTTGGATAGTATAGTCTCCCTTCCTTTCCTTATTCAACCCAGACATGGATTAGTCTGCATGAAGTAGGGTTTCCTTTAATAGTGCAAATTATGGTTTTCGTCTGCGTGGCCAGCAGAGCAGAGGATAGCAAATTGGGAAGATGGTGGAGTGGAAAAAGATCCACATGCAACGACATGGCAGATGGGGCAATAGAACAAGGGTATGGTCCGAAAAGAGGTAGCATACCTGAGGGTCGGGGGGAAGTGGCTTTGCTCGTGGTCGTCGTCCTCCGCACACACTACGGCAGCGAGCTTGGGGACGGAGGCCATCCCGCGCAGGCACTAGGTCTGAGAGGACGGCCTTGTCGTCAGTGCGTGACCTCGCTCGCCGATGACGAGTGCGTCGATGATGCACGTCATTTTCTTCCCCAGCAGATCTGTGACCACCGGTGAGTAGGGAGAGAGAGGTCGTATTTTTTAGATCTGGAGAGAGGGTGATAGTGTGAGAAGCAAGTGGGCAGCCCTTAGCAAGAAAGCGCTAAAGCTCCAGCCTATATATCTTTTTTATACTACTAGTACTGGAGGTGGAGTAGTGGTAGAGTAGTTTATATTTTCCCTGCGTACAGTACCAGTTAGTCGTGCTTCAAAACTGAACGGCACGCCATTAAAAAAATAAAGGTCGATAACTAATGCGGCACCTCGGGCCAACGCGGCCAGATCGCATTTTGCACGAGAAATTACACACCATGTTTCGTTGACATGTGGTCCCGTTCCAACATATCAGTGAGACGACGGCGAGTCCTTTTCTACTAGTATTTCCGAACGGACGTGTAGGTCGGGGCGCCTCTTCGTGAACCGTGGCAAACTGGCAACCGTCCACCGACTCTTCGCCTTTCCCTCTCGATTTGGAACTGCTGTCGCATGCTCTTCCTCTCCCTCCTCCATTTTCCTTCAGCCCTTCACCCTTCCTTCTGCCATTGTTCGATTGTCTTCTCCATGGAGGGAACAGGCCGGAAACGACCCTGTTTTTCTTGCCCCGATCTGAAAGATGACGTGGTGGAGGAACTCATTGATTGGTGCGACGTCATCACCTCGGCTAGCATGGCAGGTTCGTTCAAGACCATTCCCGACTCAACTAATAACATCATTACAAGGAACCCAAGAGTCAAGGAGCGGTTTGATCTCCCCTATCTTCTTTGTCGTGACCCTGATGACTGGCACGGGGACGACGGAGGCCTCACCTTGTGCAAGTTGATGCCGCTTGATAATGATACGTATGATGTTAAGATGCCATCGCTTGAGGGTAAGGCTTGGGCAGGCACAAATGGAGATTGGGTTGTTTACATTGGGTCCAACTGCGAGTGGGAACTTGTGAATGTGTACACTCGTGACCAGGTTCCACTTCCAAAAATCTCAGCAGACTGCCTAGAGGTTGAGCACACCGGTATTGTACGCACATTCAAGTACGATCATGGTGACTGTTTTCTACGGAAGATAGCAATTTGTCGAGTTCCCAACCTCTCTTGGAGTTACAAGAACTATGAAGTTGTTGCTATCTTCGACAAGCTTGTTGCCGTCCTTCATGGTTCGACTGGATGGATATTGCTCAAAAATCAGTTATTGTACATGGATGAGTACTGTGATCCAATTCAATACGAGGGCCTTGTGTTTGCTTCCACCACTCATGGCACTATTTTTGCATGGGATCCTTGTAGTTTCGGTACGTTTTCTTCCACCGTAATTATAATTGTTTCATCCACATGCATGCGGGTTAGCAAGTTTCCCTTTACTAATTAACCTTCTTCTTGTGTTTCCATGGTCCCGTGAACATTCCACCACCTATACTTGAAAATTTTTATAACCAAGGGGGAGATGACGATGGTGATGATCACGAGCATGAGGACGAGCAGGACCCATATACTCTGTGGCGCCTGGCAACTAATTCCAATGGATCACCTCTTCTTGTGTGTATACAGCCCACTGATGATGTTACTACTAAGGAAGCAGTTGTAGTCTCCCATGGTCGCACTCTCCGGACCTACTCCAACACCTGTTGGATGGTATTCGGGATGGATACTAGTGTGCTAGCGCCAACACCTTCTTCCTGGTACAGAATTGATAGTCTTGGAGAAAACTCGCTCTTCCTTGGACAAAACTATCCAATGATGGTGAAAAGCGATCCAACTGCTGTTGACACAACATTACTACCATTTATGAGAAGCAACTGTGTCTATACCTCAGACATTTGGGTGGTTCCCTAACCTGGTACTGATATAGTAGGTCGCTTCAGCCTAGATGATCAGTCCTGCGTTGGTCTCGAGATTGACAATGGATGGCCCGTCCCAGAGAATCACTTGTGGTTCAAAGCAAGCGTTTCCAATGCCGAGGAATGGTTGAGTTGAAGTTCATTTCATTGCTTGTTATTTGTTGTGTGATGAAAACTTTAGTATTTATAATGTATCCTCGTTGTCGATGTGGGTTGATGACCTGTTGTATGTAATAAAATGATATGCCTGTGATAAACTTACTAAATTTATGAATGGCTTTCAAGTCACTTCTCTGAGTGAGTGGTGCGACGAGGCAAAAAAATATTTTCCGAATACATAATTGTACGTGCATTGAAACAGGTTATCGGATGAGGCCAATCAACAATAGTAGTACACTATTTGTACTAGCTTCACATGCTGAGCACGTCGGGCGGGTGTTTTTACTGTAGCTATATGTTAATGTGTTTGCTGTACGTAACCAGCACCTCGAATCCTCGATACTTTTACTATATAAGTAGTAGGAGTAGTAGGGTGGCATGGGCCAGAACAAGCATTCACGTCCAGGAGTACGGCACACGCCACCACCACGACATCCATCTGACGCCATATTATTTCTTGGAGTCCGTGCTAGAGCAATCTCTTCAACCTCGTCGTTTCTCTAACTTCAGCCATCATGCGGCGGGCGAGGTGGGGGTTTGCCGATAGTCGGTTTCCTCAACTGTGGTCCCACTTGTAAGTTCAACTCCAACGCACGACCCCAAACGGACCTCTGTTTTGCACGAACTCCAATGATAATTTTGATTAGAAAAGCAAGACCAAAGAAAACAAGAACCACAAGAATACATTTTACTAGAAGATATCCAACTTCCATAACTGCTCCTGTAAGTTGGATTAGTGCCTTCTCAATGCATTCATTGTTGATCTGCGGAGGCTCGATCTTGCGTGCTTCTTTCTTCTTCGAGTGTAAAGAAGTAGACGTTGCTTCCTCGCATCTAGTCTCATGTCTAGCCTCTATTCTAGTAGGAGTATCAACAAGTGCACTAGTCTCATCTCTAGCCTATATGCTAGCTAAAAGTGCTAGAACATCTACTAAATTGTGCTCTGTCAATATATCGATGTACTCTTCTTCCCTATACCAAAACTTGCATCCATTCTAATCCCTCAATTCCACAATACATTCCTTCTATTTGTCAAAATATAGATGTATCTAGACATGTTTTAGTATATAGGAACATCCATTTTTGGACAAATGAAAGTCAAGTATTTTGGAATGGAGGCAGTACACAATAAAAAATTTAAGTTAGCACAACTAGTCTAATCCGAGAGCACAACCGAAGATTTGGTCGGGTTCTTCCTCCTTTTGCCGACACGTGGGACATCCAGCATCCAGGTCATGTCATGCAAGAAAATAGAGTGGTAGTTGAAGCCACATGATGTGCATCTTGTGTTAAACTGTGAAATAGAATCTTACTACTCTTGAGTAACTCCAAAAGCAGCCACCGAAGATCTTTATTGGATTTGTTTTTCATCACCAGCACGTCAAGGTGAAAGATGTGCAGGTTCAGTGGGTCCTCTTGCGTTTTCACTGACATGTGGGACCGCATGTGAGCAAACAGACGATGGGCTCCACGCGTCTGCTGGCTGGCTGAGAAGAGAGATAGAGGAGGGCTGAGCACGGACTCCAGGAAATTTGTTCTACATACCTTGATATAGGCTCGATATAGTGGGTTGGCATGGGCCATAACTAGCATTTATGTCTAGTAGTACGGCACACGCCACCCACACGAGTTCCATCCGACACCAATTTTCTTGGAGTCCATGCTACAGCCATCTCTTCTCCCTCCTGTTTTCTCAGCCATCGCGTGGTGGGCGGGGTGGGGGTTTGCCGATAGTCGGTTTGCTCAACTACGGTCCCACTTGTAAGTGAAAATGCAACACCGCACGCATTCAACCTTGAGCGGCACCGTTCATGCATGGAGTATGTATGAAAATTATGAAGTTGATGCGAAAGGTAAGATAATTACTAGTAGTACCATATACTACTACACGGATTTGACGGAAAGATAAAAATACATACAAATCCATCAACGACATCCTCACGCCCTAGTGCACCGGGTCACCAATCGAAGTGTGAGAAGCAGCGGCATTGGCGACGAGCTCAACATGCTTCTGAACAATGCTGTCCAAGGTTGCCCAAGAAGGCCAGCGTCCTATCGTCCTCCTCTTGCATGTAGTAGTCCTTGTGGACGATTTGCGCATAGACGTGGGTGATTATATTGATGGTGTCTTGCTGTGTCAGGCGCTGTGCGGCGAGCGCGACCTCGAGGTGGACATTCTCCGGCGCGACGGCAGGCAGTTGCAGGGCCACCAGTGCGTCGAAGAGGTTGTCACCATAGTAACCGTTGAGGGTGGCGGGCATCGCAGATCCTGGGCGCATCGGCTGGAGGCATACGTCAAAGTCGTCCGCGAGCTTCTTGTCGGCGGTGAACTTGTCGAGGAAACCGACGAGGACCTCGTCAAACAAGGAGACGAAGCTATCGTCCAAGCGGCCCCTCGCCCTGGCAGCCTCAAGCAATACCTGGAGACGTTCCTCGGTGCCGAGCCGCAGGCCGGCGTCATGGACCATCTGGCACAGCCGGCTGATGCTCGCGCTCATCGCCTCCATGGGTCTAGCTTAGCTTCTAGTCAACTGATCTTGCAATTCGAGTGATCACTCTTGCCCTTGGTTAGCGTGTGTAGGTGCGTAGGATTTCGTACTACTCCTCAGCCCTCTACTGCACCTGCCTTTGGCTGTAAGATAGGTGGGCTAGCCACCCCTTGGGCCAACGTGTCATTCACCCAAATGCAGTTGCAGTAAGTCAATGAAGCTGTGTCCCCCTCCGTGCTGGTGCAGTATAGTCATCTCACCGGACCTCTAGTTGGGGCCAAACGAGATAAGTTTGATGTTTACTGGTTTATTGGTCCCCTTTGCATTTTGCATGAAGTTTTTGACCTTTGATTTAACTAATAAAATCTTAATGCATGTAAACAAAAATGTTGTGTAAGTCACCTTATGAAAATCAAATAATCCCAAAACACTTAGGCACGGTCCATTAACTCCCTCCTTGTTTCTTATTTCGTGACATATCAACCAATGAGAGATGTGGGCCATGCATGCTTTCAATGACTTGAGACTACCAACCATGACATGCAGTGTTTAGTTCATTGCATGTAATCCTATTAGTTAGCAAAAAGACATTAAGTTCTCTCGCCGATAGGAATAAAACAATACACCATGCATTTATTTACAGAGGGAGTAGTACATTTTTGTGACATGCATTACTAGATATTGCTAGTCAAATACTAAAATCCAGATGGACGTGGTAGTACTCCTAAATCCAGACGGTGGTGCTACTAGTACTAGTAGTATTACTACCAATGTAGTAGGAGTACTAGCACTGTACTACCCGTTGGTCAAATTATTACGTGTTGCTCCTCATAGTGAAGTGACAAGACCCTGCGCCAGAGATGACACCTGAGTATAGGCGCCGTGTTCGCCATACCATAGTTAGCCTCACTATCATCATGGCTGTAGAGCTAGCCTGCTTACAACTAGCCCTGTTCGACATAATTTCCCGTGCGTAGATGCCCGTGCATTGCATGGAACACCAAGATTGGAGGTGGATCGCACCGGCAGCGGCCATGGCGCCAGATTTTTCCATGGCCTTCTAGATGTGGTGGGAAGGAGATAAGGCTGATTGTGAGAGACAAGGAGTTGTTTGTAAATAGGGAACAAGTGCGGGCATCTTTTTGCAAAAATGGAGAAGTTTGGTTTGTATGCGTCAGATATAGATCCGACGGCTATTGGTGAAAGATGGAAGGCACAACATCATCACCAACTCAGGACCTGTTTGATTCGCAGGATTTTGAAAATGCAGGAATAGGACACGGCAATATTACAAGTTTCAAACTGATATTACAAATGTTAGGAGTAATGATGCACCTACGAAGAGGGAATTACTAGGAAGTTTACATAAAAACTTTCGTTACTTTAGGTGGATGCAGCATTATCGTACAAACTAAAATCCACCGCCCTGACAAGTCACTAATGGGCAAATAAGTTTTCGAGTCTCTGGCCACTTGATGTTTCAAAAAAAATTCAGCTTCTACGGAGACTTTGTCATTTAGGCTTAGACACTTGCGGTGATCAGCACGCAATTAATTGTTGCGCCAGAGAACGCCAAACCTCATTACCTTGAGCACACTTGCCTCTAGAACAAAGAACCTGGCCAATTTAATCTCAGATGTGCTGCCTTGGTAGTCGATCAAATCAATTTCTGTAAGATGGAGATCAAGGCATTCGATGAGATTGTTATAGTGCAGCACATTTTTCACTTTCGGGTCTTTTTTTATCTGCAAAAGAAGAGAACATATTAGAGCAGCTGGTTGTATAAGATTACCGTGTCATCAAGAGGTACCAATATCATTCGCTCATACGATAGGGTTGGCTGGCTAGTGATATTTTTCACTCTCTCTCTCTCTCTCTCTCTCTCTCTCTCTCTCTCTCTTTCTGTTTCTTCTCATTTAACTAGGAGCGCGTGAAGATCTTGGGCATTTGTTGCCTTCCACTATGTGGCCGATGCCATATTTCGCAAAAGTATGCCACATAATACGCATTGATGTCAAATCAAAAGATTTTTGCACTGCTCTCGCGATGTGAGAGAGTTGGAACCGCTGTGCACATAGACCCACATGTATAAACAAATCAAACCAACTACACCAGCCTCTCACTCTCCGAAACAAGTGTTTTTTTATTGCCTCAGTCCTCTCTCTCTCTCCCACGCAGTGTTTTTTCATTGCGTGAGTTAATTTGGCACCAGAGCAAAGTAGGTGATCCAGATTGGGGTATCAGGTGAGCAATGGAGGGGCATCGATGCCAAATGCATCACAAGTGAATTTGGCACATGTTTTGGCCTACATAGCCCACTTTTGTACTCCCTCCGTCCCAAAATTCTTGTCTTAACTTTGTCTAAATACGGATGTATCTAGTTACATTTTAGTGTTAGATACATCTGTATCTAAACAAATGTAAGACAAGAATTTTGGGACGGAGAGAATACTACCTCGTATTTTGTATAAAATTTTGACCACAGATTTACCTAGGAAAATGCCGATGCATGTCACTAAAAATTACACCATTTGAAATTATGTTCAAATACGAATCCAACGATACAGTTCTTAGTGACATGCATTAACATTTTGTCAGTTAAATCTATGGTCAAATTTTGATACTACAAAATTGGAAGAGTAAACCAGGACGGAGGTAGTACGTGCTCTTAGGGTAACCATAGAGTTACTGGAGTAGTCTAAGTTACTTTCCACTATGACTATCCTAGGCTACTATAGTAGTACAGCATAAAAATGATGCAGGTGATCATGTGGGAAAAAATAATAAAAAGATTTCTTTCGGTGCAGTGTGTAGATGCAGTTTTGAACACTACACTTGTCATCGTAATTTGGGAAAATTATGAAAAAATTGAGCTACGTTGTGATTACCGTTTACTAATAGGAAAGAAGTTTCACCTCGATGAGTAGCTTCTCCATGCACGGAAAGCATGTAAGGAATCCAACAACTTGATCCAGATTGGGGCCGATAGATTTTAGTGCCAAGATCTTCAATGTGCGCATGGACTGGGTCAAGCTTGTGGGAATCATTTTTTGGAAGACGGTCGTAAATACATCAAGAAGAAATTTAAAATTTTGAATTTCAAGAAGACGGAGAAGAAGATGAGTGCTGTACCTGAACGATTACGGATCCAATAAAGAGCTCGGAGAATTTGGCAGACGAGTACACCAACACTGTCAATTTCGGCGCGTCAATGACCCTGATTTTTGTTGGACCTTCTAGATCTGATACAAGCAATCTCTCAAGGAAAGACGCATTCTCAATGACCATAATGTGGAACAGCTGGAGTGATCTCTTCCCAATTGATGTCTTGTTGCCGGGCCAGCAAGACACATAAATCCATCGGAGATTCGTCGAGGCGATGTGGAGGCTAATGAACCCGTGGATCTGCTCAAGACGAAGGTACTCGAGCGCAGTATAGCTACGGAGCAGGTGCTCCATAGCCTTCTTCGAGATGACAACGTCGAAGAGGTCGAGCTGCTTGAGTTGAGGGAGAAGAAGGGCGGGCGCGGCATTAATCTAGGGAAGATAGCAGGAGCTGAAGCTGGCGCGGCGCAGCGTTCGCGTGAGGCGGAGCGCGGACGGCGGTAGAGAGCGACATCGTCCAACTTCAAAGCTGTGCTCCTCGAGCTGATCTAGGGCGGGGGATAAGAACCACTCGTCGAACTTGGGTTGGACCTTGTAGTTGGTACTGAACATGCGGATGTCAAGGCGTCTGGCTGGCCCATGGTGCGATGAAAGGATCCTGGAGACTGCAGCCATGTGTTTGCAATCCCCATTGCAGAGGCAGCTCTCGACGGTGAGGTTGAGGGTGATGCGGCACCAGAGGGGGCGCCACCACCGGGAGAGCAGGGCGGTCTGCACGACAGATTTGGTGGGGAGGAGGCCGATGATGACGAGCAGCATGTCGTCGGGAAGGCTGTTGATGAAGTCCAGGCTTGCCGGATGCAGTTTTGGCTCGAGCCGCCTCCGCTTGTTGGCTGCCTCGCCGTCCATCTCAACTGTCAGCGACGCTTGTGTACACGTGTGCTGGTGTGTGTTGTGTTCTGGGTGTGCGCGAGTGCGTCCTTCTGTGCATGCCACCGCGCAGTGGTGAATTGTGCGCGAATGCGTCCTTCACGCGCAAGAAGTGTGTCCTCAATGCACCCTCAGTTTACTAGCGTGCGGGGTGCTACCCCGAGTGGTTTCAAGTTTGTTTACTTCACCGCGTGTGAGATGGGCCTCTAGATTACTTATTTTCACCCACTGCCACATGGGCTAGCACACGAAGATACAGAACACGAGCTAACAAGGCATCATGTGGACTGGTTGACCGGTCAACTAAACAATATACGGAGCTATACGCTGACACAGTGAGCATCTAATCCGTCGGTATAGAGAGTTCGAGTGAGAGGGGAGGCCCGTGAGAGATAGCAGAGAGAGAGAGAGAAAGAGCTACTCCCTCCGTTCGATAATGTAGTTCCAACATTTTTTTAAAGTCAAACTTTTGAAACTTTGACCAAGTTTATAAAGAAATTACTTATATCTACAATACCAAAGATAAATGATAGTATGAAGTAAGTACATGTTGTGATGAATCTAAAGATCGTTCCAGATGTAAATGTCATCCATATGCTTATGGACGTGACAGAGTCCCTAACTAGAGAGAGGGAGAGAGAGAGATAGAAAGAGTGAGTGAAAAAAGTGTGTGTGCGTGTGTGAAAAAGACATGAACAACACATGACAAAAGTAGAGAAAAAGCATGCGTGTCTTATGCAAACATATCACACATGCATCTTTGACAACGGAGGCAAGGTGAGGAGATAGTGTGTGGTTGTTTGGAACCGAGAGAGCAAGACCCCTAGCACATGGCCAAGAGGGGTATGACAAACAAGGGAGAGAGGTCGAGAGAGACGTACGGAGAAAATGCAAACATGGGGAGGAGAGAGTGTATGTTTGTCATAGAGAGATCCCCTGGAGATCGTGATAGGACTACATGGGTGGGAGATCGAGTGACAAGGTGTGTGCGCGATAGAAGATGCCCCGAGAGATATCGAGATAGTCGTATGCACGGAAGGAGACAATATGCGTGTTCCTGATGGCTAGTAAGAGATAATCATACTTAGGGGGGAGTGCTTGTGCCTATGATGGAGTGAGGGATTATGGTACTTAGGGGGGTGCGTGTCACGTGGAGAGAGATCAAGGGCGGAGAGTGTTGGATGGGTCTATATGTATAGCGCGAGCGAGACATGTGTATGTGTGAACCAGGGAGATATATGGTCAGTTTGGCTTGCGTCCTGAGCATCTTTTGCCTGGCCTGGGGTTGTGGCTGGATTTCATGTTGGGGAATGTAGCAGAAATTCAAAATTTTCTACGCATCACCAAGATCAATCTAGGATATTCTAGAGAGAGGGAGTGCATCTTCACACCCTTGAAGATCGCTAAGCGGAAGCGTTACAAGAACGCGGTTGATGGAGTCGTACTCCCGGCGATTCAAATCGCGGAAGATCCGATCTAGCGCCGAACGGACAGCGCCTCCGTGTTCAACACACGTATAGCCCGGGGACGTCTCCTCCTTCTTGATCCAGCAAGGGGAGAGGAGAAGTTGAGGGAGAACTCCGACAGCATGACGGCGTGGTGGTGGTGGAGCTCGTGGTTCTCCAACAGGGCTTCGCCAAGCACTACGGAGGAGGAGGAGGTGTTGGAGGAGGGAGAGGGTTGCGCCAGGGGAGAGGTACGGCTGCCCTCCCACCCCTCCACTATATATAGGGGCAAGGGGATAGGGGGAGGCTCCCTAGGGTTTCCCCTAGGGGGCGGCGGCCAAGCAGATTGGATCTCCCTAGGGAAAATCCTAGGGAGACTTGCCCCCCAAGCCAAGCACGTGGAGGATTGCCTCCCAAGCTAGGTGGAGGCGCCCCACCACACCAACTAATGTGGGAAAGGGTGTGGGGGGCGCACCACCCCTTATTGGGCTGGTTTGCCCCTTCCCCTTTTGCCCATGAGGCCCTCCAACACTTGTCGGGGCTCCCGAAACACGTTTCGGTCATGCTGGCCATAGCTTGGTACCCCCGGAACACTTCCGGACTCCAATACCCTTCGTCCAATATATCGATCTTCAGTGCCAGACCATTCCGGAACTCCTCGTGACGTCCGGTATCACATCCGGGACTCCGAACTTTGGTAACCATGTACTATTTCCCATAACAACTCTAGCGTCACCGAACCTTAAGTGTGTAGACCTTACGGGTTCGGGAATCATGCAGACATGACCGAGACATCTCTCCAGCCAATAACCAACAACGGGATCTGGATACCCATGCTGGCTCCCACATGTTCCACGATGATCTCATCGGATAAACCACAATGTCGGGGATTCAAGCAATCCCGTATGCAATTCCCTTTGTCAATCGGTACGTTACTTGCCCGAGATTCGATCGTCGGTACCCCAATACCTCGTTCAATCTCGTTACTGGCAAGTCACTTTACTCGTTCCATAATGCATGATCGCATGACTAACTACTTAGTCACATTGAGCTCATTACGATGATGCATTATCGAGTGGGCCCAGAGATACCTCTCCGTCATACGGAGTGACAAATCCCAGTCTCGAATCGTGCCAACCCAACAGGCACTTTCGGAGATACCTGTAGTGCACCTTTATAGCCACCCAGATACGTTGTGACGTTTGGTACACCCAAAGCATTCCTACGGTATCCGAGAGTTGCACAATCTCATGGTCTAAGGAAATGATACTTGACATTAGAAAAGCTTTAGCAAACGAACTACATGATCTTGTGCTATGCTTAGGATTGGGTCTTGTCCATCACATCATTCTCCTAATGATGTGATCCCGTTATCAATGACATCCAATGTCCATGGTCAGGAAACCATAACCATCTATTGATCAACGAGCTAGTCAACTAGAGGCTCACTAGGGACATGTTGTGGTCTATGTATTCACACATGTATTACGGTTTCCAGTTAATACAATTATAGCATGAACAATAGACAATTATCGTGAACAAGGAAATATAATAATAACCATTTTATTATTGCCTCTAGGGCATATTTCCAACAGTCTCCCACTTGCACTAGAGTCAATAATCTAGTTCACATCATTATGTGATTGTAATGAATTCAACACCCATGGGGTTTGATCATATCTCGCTTGTGAGAGAGGTTATTCGTCAACGGGTCTGAACCTTTCAGATCCTTTTTTGCTTTACAAATCTCTATGTCATCTTGTAGATGCAGCTTCCACGCGCTACTTGGAGCTATTCCAAACAACTACTCTACTATACGAATCCGGTTTACTACTCACAGTCATCCGGATTAGTGTCAAAGTTTGCATCGACATAACCCTTTACGACGAACTCTTTTACCACCTCCATAATCGAGAAAATTTCTTAGTCAACTAGTTACTAAGGATAACCTTGACCTTTGTCCTGTGATCCATTCCTGGATCACACCTGTACCCCTTGATTGACTCATGGCAAGGCACACTTTAGGTGCGGTACACAGCATAGCATACTATGGAGCCTACGTCTAAAGCATAGGGGACGACCTTCGTCCTTTCTCTCTCTTCTGCCATGGTCAGGTCTTGAGTCTTACTCAATACTCACACCTTATAACACAACCAAGAACTCCTTCTTTGCTAATCTATTTTGAACTCCTTCAAAATCTTGTCACGGTATGTATTCATTTGAAAGTACTATTAAGCGTTTTTGATCTATCCTTATAGATCTTGATGCTCAATGTTCAAGTAGCTTAATCCAGGTTTTCCATTGAAAAACACTTTTCAAATAACCCTATATGCTTTCTAGAAATTCTACATCATTTCTGATCAACAACATGTCAACAACATATACTCATCAGGAATTCTATAGTGCTCCCACTCACTTCTTTGGAAATACAAGTTTCTCATAAACTTTGTATAAACCCAAAATCTTTGATCATCTCATCAAAGCGTATATTCCAATTCTGAGATGCTTACTCCAGTCCTTAGAAGGATTGTTGGAGCTTTGCATACTTGTTAGCATCTTTCAGGATTGTCAAAACCTTCTGGTGACATACAACCTTTCCTCAAGAAAATCATCGAGGAAACAATGTTTTGACATCCTATCTGCAAGATTTCATAAATAATGCAGTAACTGCTAATATAATTCCAACAGACTCTTAGCATCGCTACGAGTGAGAAAGTCTCATCGTAGTCAACTCCTTGAACTTGTCGAAAACATCTTAGCGACAAGTCGAGCTATCTTAATGGTGACACTTACCATCATTGTCCGTCTTCCTTTTAAAATCCATCTGTACTCAATAGCCTTACGACCATCGAGTAGTTCTTCCAAAGTCTATACTTTGTTTTCATACATGGATCCTCTCTCGGATTTTATGGCCTTGAGCCATTCATCGGAATCCGGGCCCACCATCGCTTCTCCATAGCTCGTAGGTTCATTGTTGTCTAGCAACATGACCTCTAAGACAGGAGTATGTACCACTCTGAAGTAGTATGCATCCTTGTCGACCTACGAGGTTTGGCAGTGACTTGATTCGAAGTTTCATGATCACTATCATAAGCTTCCACTTCAATTGGTGTAGGCGCCACAGGAACAACTTCATATGCCCTGCTACACACTAGTTGAAGTGATGGTTCAATAACCTCATCAAGTCTCCACCATCCTCCCACTCAGTTCTTTCGAGAGAAACTTTTTCTCGAGAAAGGACCCAATTCTAGAAACAATCCCTTTTTCTTCCGGATCTGAGACAGGAGGTATACCCAACTATTTTGGGTGTCCTATGAAGATGCATTTATCCGCTTTGGGTTCGAGCTTATCAACCTGAAACTTTTTTCACATAAGCGTCGCAGCCCCAAACTTTTAAGAAACGACAACTTAGGTTTCTCTAAACCATAGTTCATACGGTGTCGTCTCAATAGAATTGCGTGGTACCCTATTTAAAGTGAATGTGGTTGTCTCTAATGCCTAACCCATAAACAATAGTGGTAATTCGATAAGAGACATCATGGTACGCACCATATCCAATAGGGTGCAGTTATGATGTTCGGACACACCATCACACTATGGTGTTCCAAGCGGTATTAGTTGTGAAACAATTTCCACAATGTCTTAATTGTGTGCCAAACTCGTAACTCAGATATTCATCTCTATGATCATATCATAAACATTTTATCCTCTTGTCACGACGATCTTCAACTTCACCCTGAAATTACTTGAACCTTTCAATAATTCAGACTTGTGTTTCATCAAGTAAATATACTAAGAATCTACTCAAATCATCTATGAAGTAAGAGCATAAAGATATTCACTGTGTGCCTCAGCACTCATTGGATTGCACACATCAAATGTATTACTTCCAACAAGTTGCTCTCTTGTTCCATCTTACTGAATACGAGGCCTTCAGTCATCTTGCCCATGTGGTATGATTTGCATGTCTCAAGTGATTCAAAATCAAGTGAGTCCAAACGATCCATCTGTATGGAGTTTCTTCATGCATATATACCAATAGACATGGTTCGCATGTCTCAATCTTTTCAAAAACGAGTGAGTCCAAAGATCCATCAAACATGGAGCTTCTTCATGCGTTTTATACCAATATGACTCAAGTGGCAGTGCCACAAGTATGTGGTACTATCATTACTATCTTATATCTTTTGGCATGAACATGTGTATCACTACGATCGAGATTCAGTAAACCATTCATTTTAGGTGCAAGACCATTGAAGGTATTATTCAAATAAACAGAGTAACCATTATTCTCCTTAAATGAATAAATGTATTGTGATAAACATAATCCAATCGTGTCTATGCTCAACGCAAACACCAAATAACAATTATTTTGGTTTAATACCAATCTCGATGGTAGAGGGAGTATGCGATGCTTGATAACATCAACCTTGGAAACACTTCCAACACATATCATCATCTCACCTTTAGCTAGTCTCCGTTTATTCCGCAGCTTTTATTTCAAGTTACTAACACTTAGCAATCGAACCGGTATCTAATACCCTGGTGCTACTAGGAGTACTTAGTAAAGTACACGTTAATATAATGTATATCCAATATACTTCTGTCGACCTTGCCAGCCTTCTCATCTACCAAGTATCTAGGGTAGTTCTGCTTCAGTGACCGTTCCCCTCATTACAGAAGCACTCAGTCTTGGGTTTGGGTTCAACCTTGGGTTTCTTCACTAGAGCAGCAATTGATTTGCCGTTTCATGAAGTATCCCTTCTTTCCCTTACCCTTCTTGAAACTAGTGGTTTTACTAACCATCAACAATTGATGCTCCTACTTGATTTCTACTTTCGCGGTGTCAAACATCGCGAATTTCTCAAGGATCATCATGTCTATCCCTGATATGTTATAGTTCATCACGAAGCTCTAGTAGCATGGTGGCAGTGACTTTGGAGAACCATCACTATCTCATCTGGAAGATAACTCCCACTCGATTCAAGCGATTGTAGTACTCAGACAATTTGAGCACATGCTCAAGGATTGAGCTTTTCTCCCTTAGTTTGCAGGCTTAAGAAACTTGTCAGAGGTCTCACACCTCTTGACGTGGGCACGAGCCCGAAACCCAATTTTAGCTCTTGGAACATCTCATATGTTCCACGACGTTTCAAAAATGTCTTCGGTGCCTCAATTCTAAACCGTTTAACATTACGCACTGAACTATCACGTAGTCATCAAAACGTGTATGTCAGATGTTCACAACATCCACAAACGACGCTCGAGGTTCAGCACACCGAGCGGTGCATTAAGGACATAAGCCTTCTGTGCAGCAACGAGGACAATCCTTAGTATACAGACCTAGTCCGCATAATTGCTACTGTCAACTTTCAACTAAATTTTCTCTAGGAACATATCTTAAACAGTAGAACTAAAGCGTAAGCTGCGACATAATTTGCAAACACCTTTTGACTATGTTCATGATAATTAAGTTCATCTGATTATTTAATGAACTCCCACTTAGGTAGACATCCCTCTAGTCATCTAAGTGATACATAATCCGAGTCAACTAGGCCGTGTCTGATCATCACGTGAGACGGACTAGTCATCATCGGTGAACATCTTCATGTTGATCGCATCTACTATACGACTCATGTTTTTGGTCTCTTGTGTTCCGAGGCCATGTCTGTATATGCTAGGCTCGTCAAGTCAACCTAAGTGTTTTGCGTGTGTAAATCTAGCTTACACCCGTTGTATGTGAACGTTAGAATCTATCACACCCGATCATCACGTGGTGCTTCGAAACAACGAACTTTCGCAATGGTGCATAGTTAGGGGGGACACTTTCTTGAAATTTTAAGAGGGATCATCTTATTTATGCTACCATCCTTCTAAGAAAATAAGTTGTAAACATGACAAACATCACATGCAAATCATAAAGTGACATGATATGGCCAATATCATCTTGCGCCTTTGATCTCCATCTTGAGGCACGGCATGATCACCTTCGTCACCGGCATGACACCATGATCTCCATCATCATGATCTCCATCATCGTGTCTTCATGAAGTTGTCTCGCCAACTATTACTTCTACTAATATGGCTAACGATTTAGCAATAAAGTAAAGTAATTACATGGCGTTATTCAATGACACACAGGTCATACAATAAATTAAGACAACTCCTATGGCTCCTGCCGGTTGTCATACTCATCGACATGCAAGTCGTGATTCCTATTACAAGAACATGATCAATCTCATACATCACATATATCATTCATCACATTCTTTTGAGCCATATCACATCACATAGCATACCCTGCAAAAACAAGTTAGACGTCCTCTAATTGTTGTTGCATGTTTTACGTGGCTGCTACGGGTTTCTAGAAAGAATGTTTCTTACCTACGCAAAGCCACAACAGTGATATGCCAATTGCTATTTACCCTTCATAAGGAACCTTTTCATCGAATCTGATCCGACTAAAATGGGAGAGACTGGCACCCGCTAGCCACCTTATGCAACAAGTGCATGTCAGTCGGTGGAACCTGTCTCACATAAGCGTACGTGTAAGGTCGGTCCGGGCCGCTTCATCCCACAATGCCGTCGAATCAAGATAGGACTAGTAACGGTAAGCAAATTGTACAAACCATCGCCCACAACTACTTGTGTTCTACTCGTGCATAGAATCTACGCAATAGACCTAGCTCATGATGCCACTGTTGGGGAACGTAGCAGAAATTCAAAATTTTCTACGCATCACCAAGATCAATCTAGGAGATTCCAGCAATGAGAGAGAGGGAGTGCATCTTCATACCCTTGAAGATCGCTAAGCAGAAGCGTTACAAGAATGCGGTTGATGGAGTCGTCTCCCGGTGATTCAAATCGCGGAAGATCCGATCTAGCGCCGAACGGACGACGCCTCCGCATTCAACACACGTACAGCCCGGGGATGTCTCCTCCTTCTTGATCCAGCAAGGGGAGAGGAGAAGTTGAGGGAGAACTCCGACAGCACGACGGCGTGGTGGTGGTGGAGCTCGTGGTTCTCCAGCACGGCTTTGCCAAGCACTACGGAGGAGGAGGAGGTGTTGGAGGAGGGAGAGGGCTGCGCCAGGGGAGAGGTACGGCTGCCCTCCCACCCCTCCACTATATATGGGGGCAATGGGAGAGGGGAGGCGCCCTAGGGTTTCCCCTAGGGGGGAGGCGGCCAAGCAGATTGGATCTCCCTAGGGAAAATCCTAGGGAGACTTGCCCCCCAAGCCAAGCAGGTGGAGGATTGCCTCCCAAGCTAGGTGGAGGCGCCCCACCTGTAACGCCTCGGATCCGATGCGCCAGGTGTCCTTCAGTTATTTGCCTTCGTTGCCTTGTCAGCTGCTTGCGTGTTGCATATTGTCATGTCATCATGTGCATCTCATGTTGCATACGTGTTCGTCTCATGCATCCGAGCATTTTCCCCATTGTCCGTTTTGCAATCCGGCGCTCCTATGCCCTCCGGCGTTCCCCTTTCGTCTCTCGTTGTGAGCGGGTGTTAAACTTTCTCGGAATGGCCCGAGGCTTGCCAAGTGGCCTTGGTATAGCACCGGTAGACCGCCTGTCAAGTTTCGTGCCATTTGGAGGTCGTTTGGTACTCCAACGGTTAACCGGGTAACCGTAAAGTCCCTCTCTCTTTGCAGCCCAACACCCTTTCCAAACTGGCCCAAAACCCAGCAAACTCCCCTCCATGCTCTCGGTCGTTCGATCACGATCATGTGGGCGAAAACCGCTCCTCATTTGGAGTCTCCTAGCTTCCTCTACCTATATAAAGGCCCTCCCCTTCCATTTTCGCGGATGAAACCCTAAATCTCCTCCCTCTCCGTGCCGGACACGTCCGCCCCCGGCCGGACATGTCCGCCGCCGACTCCCCAGCCAATCGGAGCGTGCCACGTCGCCGCCGCCGGCTCCCTCTCTCTCCTCCGCCGCCAGGG
>NC_041389.1:129328571-129334798 GCF_002162155.2 Triticum dicoccoides
CCGCGCCTCCCCGGCCTCGCTCCGACCGGATCCGACCGGATCCCGGCCTCCCCGAGTGCCTCCGGCCACCTCCTCCCCGAACTCCGGCGACCTCGTGAAACGCGCCCTGGATCCAGATCTAAACCGAGAGGTTGACTCCCGAAATCCCCAAGTCCTAGATTTTTGACATAATCATGCCATGTTCATCGCATTGTATCTCTGCATCCGTAGCTCCTTTTTGTGCGTGTAATATGTCAAATTGTTCATCTCGAAGAGTACTTCATTTCATTCCATTGCATCATGTTCATTTGAGCTCATCTTGATGCCTGAATCATCGTTGCAAGAGTGCATCATAATGTTGTCTGCTGTCTGTTAACAGAACGAGCTCTTTTGTCATTTTTGCCATGTTTGATGTGTGCATCCTATGAGGTTGATGTCTACATGTGTTTTGATCTAGGTCATGCCATCTTTACAGTGGTGCTTACCATATATTTTTGTGATCAATGTGGTGACTAGCACAAGCATGCAAACTAGGCTTCGTGATATTGCTGATTTCAGTCTCTGTTCTGCTGTTATTTTGATGCCATGTAAACTTGATGCTACAGAGAGATCCATGCATATTTTGAGATACTTCAGTAAGGATGTTTTGAACATACGGTTATGCTCTATCCATCCCGGCCCTTGGTTGCAATTATGGAGTAGTCTAGCATGTCATTTTCGTGCTCTACTTTTGCTTCAAAATGTTTCCTGGCAGATTGTTTACGTGTTATTCAATTTTTCCAAGGTTGTTGTAGTTGATCCATGCATGCTATGAACTTGCTCTTGCCATGCTTAGCTTCACAAACATGCATTCTTACTGTTAGTTGCCTTGCCATGCCATGTAATGCTCTGTGGTGAGTTGCACAAGCTCACCAACATGCCTTCATAATTCTGTTTCTGCCATGTATGAATCTGTAATATAACTTGCTATGTTTACATGGGTGCCATCATATTTTCTGATCCTTTTTGGCTTATGGTCAGTAAGGGACTTTTGATCTATGCAATTAGTAGGTTCATTCCATGCCTTTGTTTTCCATGATAAGTTCCTGTAACATGTTGTTTGATAGCTCTAAACATTGCAACCTGATGTTATTTTCTGCAAAGTCTGAATTATTATTATTTGCAATCTTGCCATGTGTGTTTGAGCATGTTCTAGTGATTTCTGGAGATAGCTCAGTGTTCATGTTTTGTTATGCTTTACCTGTACATCATGCCCATGTCTTTTGTTTTCATGTTGAGATGTTGTAGCATGTTGTTTTGATGCTTACAATATGCCTAGTTGCTGTTTTGGACAGATTGTTGCTATAACTTGTATAGCGTGTGTGCGTTGAACCGTTGCTCCGTTTTGGGTGTGCTCTATATGAAACTTGCTTGAATTTGCATGTAGCTTCATATTATCATGTTGCATCCTTGTTTTGGAGTGTTTGCTTGATGTTTGAATGCATTTTGCATCAATGCCATGTCTAACTTGTTTTACTCATATCTTCTAGGCCGTAGCTCCGAATTAAATGAACTTTATATGTAACTTGACTAGAATCTCGTGTAGATCATCCTTGTGCATCTTAACTTGCTGTTTAACAACTTGAACATAAGGTTTATTCAGATCTGGACCAACTTCGAAATATGCATATGAGGACTTACCGGAATTGTTATATGTTGTTCCCGGCCTCATTTAAACTTGCCTTGATGTGTTGCTCTTGTTTGCATCATCTCTTGCCATGAGTAGCTTCATGTAGTCTTGTCTTGCATCATACTTGTTTGTGCATCATGCCTTGTTCATGTGTGGTGTGTTTACTATGTTGTGTGCTTCTCTCGATAGTTCCCGTTTCATTGCGATCGTGAGGATTCGTTCGCCTGCGCTCGGTTCGGCTTCATCCGTTTGTATTCTTCATGGACTCGTTCTTCTTCCTTGCGGGATTTCAGGCAAGATGACCGCTACTCTGGATCTCACTACTATCATTGCTATGCTAGTTGTTTCGTTCTATTGCTATGCTGCGCTACCTATCACCTGTTTATGAAGCCATCCCAAATTGCCATGAACCTCTAACCTTTGACACCATTCCTAGCAAACCGTTGCTTGGCTATGTTACCTCTTTGCTCAGCCCTCTTATAGCATTGCTAGTTGCAGGTGAAGTTGAAGATTGCTCCATGGTGGACAGGATTTGTTGGGATATCACAATATCTCTTATATTATTAATGCATCTATATATTTGGTAAAGGGTGGAAGGCTCGGCCTTATGCCTGGTGTTTTGTTCCACTCTTGCCGCCCTAGCTTCCGTCATACCAGTGTTATGTTCCCGGATTTTGCGTTCCTTACGCGGTCGGGTGATTTATGGGACCCCCTTGACAGTTCGCTTTGAATAAAACTCCTCCAGCAAGGCCCAACATTGGTTTTACCATTTGCCTCACCACCAGCTATATTTCCCTTGGGAGTAATTAACCCGAGGGTCATCTTTATTCAGCCCCCCCTGGGCCAGTGCTTGTCTAAGTGTTGGTCCGAACCAGAGCCACTTGCAGCGCCACCTCGGGGAAACTCGAGGTCTGGTTTTAGTTGTACGTAGTGTTCATCCGGTGTTGCCCTGAGAACGAGATATGTGCAGCTCCTATCGGGATTGTCGGCGCATCGGGTGGTCTTGCTGGTCTTGTTTTACCATTGTCGAAATGTCTTGTAAACCGGGATTCCGAGTCTGACCGGGTCTTCCTGGGAGAAGGTATATCCTTCGTTGATCGCGAGAGCTTATCATGGGCTAAGTTGGGACACCCCTGCAGGGTATAGTCTTTCGAAAGCCGTGCCTGCGGTTATAGGCAGATGGGAATTTGTTAATGTCCGGTTGTAGATAACTTGACACCAGATCCGAATTAAAACGCATCAACCGCGTGTGTAGCCGTGATGGTCTCTTTTCGGCGGAGTCCGGGAAGTGAACACGGTTTCTGGGTTATGTTTGACGTAAGTAGGAGTTCATGATCACTTCTTGATCATTTCTAGCTTCACGACCGTTCCTTTTGCTCTCTTCTCGCTCTTATTTTGCGTATGTTAGCCACCATATATGCTTAGTCACTGCTGCAGCCTCACCACTTTACCCCTTCCTTTCCCTTTAAGCTTTGCTAGTCTTGATACCCATGGTAATGGGATTGCTGAGTCCTCGTGGCTCACAGATTACTACAACAACAGTTGCAGGTATAGGTTATGCGATGATCATGACGTGAGAGCAATGCTTGCTTGCGTTGAGTTCTTTTTCTGCTTCTTCTTCGATCAGGGAATAGGTTCCAGGTCGGCAGCCTGGGCTAGCAGGGTGGATGTCGTTGAGTTTCTGTTTGTGTTTCATCCGTAGTCGGATGCTGTTCTTATGTAAGTTGTATTGATGTATTCGTGTGGCATTGTATGCCTTATGTATGTATCCCCACCTATTATGTAATGTTGATGTAATGATATCCACCTTGCAAAAGCGTTTCAATATGCGGGTCTATCCTTGGTGGGACCTTCGAGTTCCTTTTGGATAGGGTCGCATATTGGGCGTGACACCACCTCCCCAACTAACGTGGGAAAGGGTGTGGGGGGCGCACCACCCCTTAGTGGGCTGGTTTTCCCCTTCCCCTTTTGCCCATGAGGCCCTCCAACACTTGTCGGGGCTCTCGAAACACCTTTCGGTCATGCCGGCCATAGCCTGGTACCCCCGGAACACTTCCGGACTCTAATACCCTTCGTCCAATATATCGATCTTCACCACCGGACCATTCCGGAACTCCTCGTGACGTCCGGGATCACATCCGGGACTCTAAACTACCTTCGGTAACCACATACTATTTCCCATAACAACTCTAGCGTCACCGAACCTTAAGTGTGTAGACCCTACGGGTTCGGGAATCATGCAGACATGACCGAGACATCTCTCCGGCCAATAACCAACAGCGGTATCTGGATACCCATGTTGGCTCCCACATGTTCCATGATGATCTCATCGGATGAACCACAATGTCGGGGATTCAAGCAATCCCGTATGCAATTCCCTTTGTCAATCGGTACGTTACTTGCCCGAGATTCGATCGTTGGTATCCCAATACCTCGTTCAATCTCATTGCCGGCAAGTCACTTTACTCGTTCCATAATGCATGATCCCGTGACTAACTACTTAGTCACATTGAGCTCATTATGATGATGCATTACCAAGTGGGCCCAGAGATACCTCTCCGTCATACGGAGTGACAAATCCCAGTCTCGATTCGTGCCAACCCAATAGACACTTTCGGAGATACCTGTAGTGCACCTTTATAGCCAGCTAGTTACGTTGTGACGTTTGGTACACCCAAAGAATTCCTACGGTATCCGGGAGTTGCACAATCTCATGGTCTAAGGAAATGATACTTGACATTATAAAAGCTTTAGCAAACGAACTACACGATCTTGTGCTATGCTTAGGATTGGGTCTTGTCCATCTACTGATGTGATCCCGTTATCAATGACATCCAATGTCCATGGTCAGGAAACCATAACCATCTATTGATCAACGAGCTAGTCAACTAGAGGCTCACTAGGGACATGTTGTGGTCTATGTATTCACACATGTATTACGGTTTCCAGTTAATAAAATTATAGCATGAACAATAGACAATTATCATGAACAAGGAAATATAATAATAACCATTTTATTATTGCCTCTAGGGCATATTTCCAACATTTCATGCATGCTTGTTTGGTTGCTACCCTGTGAAAAAGAAAGCCCACCTGGCCTGGATTCCCTTGCACTTTAATTAGCCTGGCTAGACTCCAGACACTGCAAGTAGCCTGGCCCAGGTGACCGATTTCGAACGCCTGGCCGTGCCTGGTCGTGCGGCCACGAGGCTAACAGCAACCTGGATGGATATTAGTATTAAATAATGGTTGCATGGATTGATTGAAGGGACGTTGATGCTTTTCCTGGCCCAGGCACGAACCAAACGCTTCAGCACCACACAAGCCTGGCCAGGCAGAAATATTTTACATCTCACGTCCACAACAGGCAGTACTGGCCATCAAGGCATGAGGGTCAGGTCACGAACCAAACTGACCAATAAAGTTTGAGAGAGATTGAGGAGCCCCGATAAGGCTGAGTGGTGCGTCAGATAGCTGAGAGGGGGAAAGAGATATTCCATCCGCTCGATAATGCAGTGCATGTAAATTTTTTAGAAGTCAAACTTTGGAAACTTTGATCAGGTTTACGCAAATGTTATTTATATCAATACCAAAGATACATCATACAAAACTACATCTCATGGTGAATCTAATGGTATATGTTTGTCGTTCTAGATGTAAATTTTTTTCTCCATGTACATGGTCAAACTTTGTGATGTTTGACTTTTCAATAAATCTATATGCTATGGACGGAGGAGAGTGCCTAAGTCGAGACAGATCAAGTGCGTGTGAAGGAGAATGAGTAAGTGTTCAAAAAGAGTATGTGTGTGAAAGAGAAAGTGACAACAAACGATAAATTAGAGAGAGAGTGTGTTTTTTTGTTTCTTATGCGAACATATCACGCATGCATCTCCGAGATAGAAAAGCGAGGCGAGGAGATACACGAAGATAGCTAGTGTGTGATTGTTTGCAACGGAGAGAGACACCCATGTAGCACATGTCCAATAGAGGTCTGGCCAACAAGGAACAAAGGTCGAGAGGGACACATGGAGGACATGGACGCATGGGGAGGGAGAGAGGGTGTGTTTGTGATAGAGAGATCCCCTCGAGATCATGAGGGGACTATATGGGTGGGAGATAGAGGGAGGTGTGTGCGCAATAGAAAGATGCCCCGAGAGAAATCGAGATAGACCATGCACATGTTTGTGATGGAGACTAAGATTAGCTAGTCATATACATATAGGGGGGATTGCGCGTGCCTACAATTGAGTGAGAGACCATCATACCTGGCTAGCTAGGCATGAGATTGTGTGTGTGTGCGTGTGAGACGGAGAGAGAACGAGGGAGAGAGATATAGTTTTAGATGGGCCTATCGAGTGCGAGTGAGATATGCATGTGTATGTGTGACCCAGGTGGATGGAGAGTTTGAGAGAGGGGGGAAGAGCTCCGAGACGACAGAGTGGTGCGTGAGAGACTTACGGGCAACGAGCCAAGGAATTTGTGTGCGTACGATGAGTGCACCCAAGATATCTAGCTTGGACTAGCTAGAGTATCATACATAGTGTGCGAGAGAGACCTATAGATGGTGTATATATGCATG
>NC_041389.1:129335051-129336080 GCF_002162155.2 Triticum dicoccoides
GAGAGAGAGAGAGAGAGATGGAGAGAAAGGGAGAGGGACCAACAAGGTTTATGTGTCGGATGCGTGCGACAGAATTGAAGATTGTCAGAGAGAGAGAGAGAACAGGAGTCCGGGAGAGGGGGAGGTCGCGTTTTATGCATCAAAGACTGATATAAATCATGTTTCGATATAAACTTGCATTCAAATATTTAAATTGGAGAACATGTTGTCTGCAATCCACACATGAACGGATATATGCGTATATCAAAAAAGCTCATTAATTTGACTTTCAACATGTTCATGGAGTACTATAATACTGTACAACATGCTACTCGATTGAGGTGTTCAATTTTGGATTTAGTTCACTATTTTGACCTAGTGAACGAGCTATTTCATTGAAAGGAGATATTTCATTTTGGGTTTGATTCGCGTTTTCGCGTGGGTCAACTATTTGTCATATAGTAAATCGCTAGCAACGAGCATGTAAAAACACATTACTCTCGAGCATCATCTCTCCATCTAAAAAAGAAGTGGCAAGCTAATATTTCAAAAATTGATTCGAATCGACTTGGTAAGGTAGACGTGGATGCTCGTTCTCCCAAAATTTGAATGAACCGTTAAACATCCTCTGCTCGGTGGAATTCGCCCGAGCAAATAAATGGGAGACGCGAAATTACCGTCCTATGTGGGACACGCATCAATTGGCCCGTTGTACATCAAGGGTAGGTTCGTAACTTCATCCAAGCACGCCTTCTCCTCGGCCAAAATGACATGTGCCGAATAATTCATAAACCATGGTCGGCAAAACACGCTCTCCTCACCCGAAATAGCTCGCGCCCACTATTTCAAAACACGCTCTCCTCGCCCGAAATCGCTCGCGCCAACTATAGTTCAAAACACGCCCTACTCGCCCGAAATCGCTCCCGCCCACTATTTGGGGAGAAGCAAAGTTACTATACTATCCCCGACCCTCAGTACACAGACACAAGCCGAGAAGCCTAAAGGCAGGGGTAGAACTGTAACTCCCCCTCACATTTCAGACAAATGCGT
>NC_041389.1:129336494-129344358 GCF_002162155.2 Triticum dicoccoides
CGTGGGCGCCAAATCACCTTCTCCCCGAGAAGCTCCCTTCTCCCGAGCCACGAAACCTCAGCCCCCTCTTCCATGGCACCCCCACTGCACCAATTTCACAGCCGCCCTCCTCCCTAATGCTGGAGACGCTGTCCATTTGCCATCGTGCACTGGGTCGTGTGCCTCTTACTCCGTGCTGCTGGAGCTGCCTCGACGACGGCCGCGTGAACCGTACCGGAGCCAATTCACCCCCACCATTGTTCACGGCGCCGGAGCGGCTCCAACTTCGGATCCGTCCAGAGTCCCGGCGCTGCTTCCCCGTAGCCGTCGACCGTCGCGACATCATTGTTTCCCTGCCGCCGGTCACCACCGCAACCGCGCCGGCCTCACTGACTCGGCAGCTGGACCTGCCTACTTCACCATGCCGCCAGATAGGTCGCACCCTCATCTCAAATCACTTTATTTAGGCGTCAGTTGTTTGAATTTTTATTCTGGGCCAATCGATTCCCAATGGGAAGCGGCACCCCTCGAGGCAGCGGAGCTCCTAGGATGCCAGTTGGCTGGTGTCTAACGTAAGGGTGCGGGGCCGCAAGTTCGCCGCGCAAGCAGTGCTTAGATGGCTATCTTTTAGAGTTGTGTGGGTTGAAGGTACTACCGCCGCCGGATCTGGATGACGGGGAGTCTTTGTGGATTAGCCCGGGGGCGGCGCAACCATGGCAATGCGGTGGGGCGGGGAGCAGGGTTTTGGCCGGGGCCACGGACGGCAGAGGCAGGCTGCTCTGCTGTTGGTCGCTGGCTCTTCGGGGAAGATTCCGAACAGTGTCAGTCGGGAGGCACAAGACGGTCATCAGGCCATCTGGCGTAGATTGGACAGTACCAAAATAAAATAAAATCGTGTGACCCCAATTTAGTCTTTAGTCAACAGACGTGTGACCACTCTCGTACCTTGCTATTGATCTCTTAGTGTATTTCTTCATATCAAAGAGATATGTCGTTCTTAACATTATGCGTTATCTGCATCTTCAGACACACCGTCTTCCGACTCACTGCAGCTGCTCCAACAAGGGAAGCATACACCAGAAGGGAGCTATAGTCCCCACTCAACAGTTCCCAGCATCGAATGCGCGTGCCCGACATGGACAGCCACAACAACTGCAGGGCCATCGACAAGTCAGCACATGATGCTCACTCCTATGGATGGCAGCCAGATAGGTTGTACCCTCATCTTACTTGTGTGCAACATTTATGGCTTTGTTATTCATCTAAGCATGGAAAATAGATCATCACATTTCACTGTATATTCATGCTGATCTCTTACGGGTCTTGTTCAGGTGTTAACGTTCTTCCATAGTTCAGCTAATATACTTGTTCTTTAGGTAACATTGTTCCATAGTTATCATCCATCAACCAATGTTATCCCACAGGCTGGTGATTACAGTATTATACCACTTCTAGTATTACCTATGTTGTTCTTTAATACTTTTGTGTGCCATCTAGTTAATCTCGAGTACAAACGATACATATTATGTATATTTCATCTGTGTTCTCCCTTTAGTTTATGAGACCTGTTGCTACTAGTTAACCCCAGTCCTACTATTTGTGTCGTCTCCTATAGGCACTCATTACATAAATCTAACTACTAGTTATCTTCCATGCATGTCAGATATAATTGCACACACTGATTATCCACAAGAACCTCACGGAGCAATGTAAAGGCCAATAAACTTGATGTCAATGATACCCAATATGATGGAACATGTAAAGGCAGTTCTTCAGAAGACTTGTAGAAAGATGATGAATCCACTTCACCCCACAGGGTCCTTGCTCTAACTTGGCCTGTGATATGGGTACAAAATGCATATAATGTCCTGGAGTGTATCTACTCTGTTGCAATGTTGTGTGCTTAGCATGCTGATCATGCATGTAAATATGTCATGCCTTCCTATTTTTCAGTACCTATTCCATTCATGATAACATGTTTCCAAATTCAAGTAATGTCATTCTACTCTATCGCAATGCCATCTGCTTTAATTTGGACATCATGCTTCTAAATATCTTATACATTGTTATTCATCAGTATGTACTTCATCTGTCTACCATACCATGTTTTTTTACATTGAAGTGTTGTTCTAGTGCTATGTTGCAATGCCATCTTAGTTTCCCAATCATACACGTGTATGTTGCCTTAGTTATTTCTGTACATATTTCGCTAGCATACAGTTTTACATTCAACTAGTGTTTTTTTTGTTGTGTTGTCCTGTCGTATCCCTAGCTCTTATACCATACTCCCACCGTCCGGATTACATGTTGCCGAAATGGATAAAAAAGGATGTATCTAGAACTAAAATATGCCTAGACCCATCCATTTTTTCCAGATGGAGGGAATACATGTCAATATGTCATGCATTTCTATTCTTCAGTACCTATTACATCTCTCTGTTGTAGCATGTTTTATAATTAAAGCACCATTCTTCTATACAAGGCATGCAAGGGGAAGACGACTATGTTAGAATCTGAAGGGTTACAAACAAGGCCTTTGCAAAAGATCCAAACGCTAGGACATAGTAAACCAACTCCAGTTTTTATAGATACTACTCCAGCACAGAGAAACCCAACTCCTACTGATAATTAGGAGATCCCAGTGGCCAAAGAACTAGTACGCTCCAGTCCAGCAAAAATATGTCAACTCCATTCTAAGAAGCGTGTGCATATACCTGCATCATGGAATTTTATAGCATGATGATCATATCTTACCCATCTCTCTTTTAGAAAATAAGCTTAATAGATAGAAGAATTTCTGCACTAGTATCATATGTGAGGAAAGATTCTTGCAAGAATTCTCTATGCTCCAATGCAGATGTAAGTACCTGTTGTATATCACTATATTTTTGCATCAGCATGTATTTTGTTAATCGGCGTGAATAGAACTTTTATCTGATCTAAATTTAGTTGTAGCAAAATGTATGATTAAAGGCCACAATGTTGATTTTTGTATGGAAAATTGCCTGGTAGTTTTGCATCCTGAGCTGCATGAGTGTACTATCTCATATCAGTGGGTTTGAATACTTTGGTTCTATAGTGGGTTTTCAGTGTTTTTTTTACTGTGTTGTCCTGTCGTATCCCTAGCTCTTACATCATACCCCCTCCGTTTGGATTACATGTCGCGGAAATGGATAAAACTGGATGTATCTAGAACTGAAATACGCCTAGACCCATCCATTTATTTCCGGATGGAGAGAATACATGTCAATATGTCATGCCTTTCTATTCTTCAGTACCTATTCCATCTCTGTTGTAGCATGTTTTATAACTGAATCACCATTCTTCTATATAAGGCATGCAAGGGGAAGACGACCATGTTAGAATCTGAAGGGTTACAAACCAGGTCTTTGCAAAAGATCCAAACGCCAGGAGATAATAAACCAACTCCATTTTTCATAGATACTGCTCCAGCACAGAGAAACCCAACTCTCACTGATAATAAGCAGATTCTAGTGGCCAAAGAACTAGTCTGCTCCAGTCCATCAAAAGAATGTCAACTCTATTCTAAGAAGCGTGTGTGTATCCTCGCATCATGAAATTTTATAGCATTCTGATCATATTTTCTACATGTTTCTTACCCATCTCTATTTTAGAAAATAAGGTTAAACGATAGAAGACTTCCTCCATTGGGATCGTATTCGAGGAAAATAACTTGCGGGAATTCTTTGTGCTCCAATGCTGATGTAAGTACCTGTTGTATATCACTATATTTTTACATGAGCATGTATTTTGTTAATCGGCTTGAATCTAACCTTTATCTGATATAAAAGTTGTAGCAAAATGTTAAAGGCGCCAATGTTGATTTTTGTAAGAAAAACTGCCTCGTAGTTTTGCATACTGAGATGCATGAGTGTACTATCTCATATCACGCACATTACTGAATTGTAGTGCTTCTCTGGTTGCCCATTCATTCATTGTGTCAATGTTGCTTTCATATTACCTTACCTGGCTGATGATAGCTGTGCCATATTGTGTTAATTTGGTGTAGGCTAGTTGCCCAAATGTTCGTTGTGTCAATGTTGCTTTCCTATTATCTGACTTGGCCAATGATAGCCAATGCTAGTGTGTTAATTTTGTGCAGGCTCCTGAAGATAAGAAGACAAACTCTAAAAACAGCAAGGCAAACCCATTGTTTCTTTCCAGTAAATCTAGGCCAGGTAATACGACAATAACTCATGATTAATCTGTTTGGTTCCTGTCCTAATTTATGTTATGATGCAGTGGTCGAGATACTCTCCACTATCAATAATACAAGCCTGCCAAAATCGCCATCTGAATCTGTTCAGTATCCTCTGTCTCGAATGCAACAGAATAAATGTATGTTTGTGAACCAATTAATGGCTGAAGCAATGATGGAAATGGTGGATGAATCAGAGGTGCAGAGTCGTGCGACACAACAACTGATCAATGTTTTCAGAGATAGTGTAGCAAAGCAGCAAGAACTTGCCCACATGCTTATGGGCATCATTTGTGCTGAGGTTGTAGATTGTTACGTTGTAGATGGTTAGGTTCTGCTAATTTATTTGCACTGGCATCAATGTGTGATTGCCCAGCGGATGTAATTCCCTGTAATATATGCTGGGTGTGCAACGTTATTCCTTGTATGCCGTACCTTTGCTTGATCGATTTTGGTCCTGTGCATAATTGCTCGTCGTAATGGGCTCAAATTATCTAATTTGGCCTAAAGACATGTACGAACTTTAGTGGGCCCATTAAGTTAATGGGTCGTTACTAGGCCGAAAGTTAATGGTCGGCCTGCCTCTTACCTCCCAGGTCGTTAACAGGCCGACATCGAAGCGGGCAATAGGTGGGCCCAATTTATTTCACGGGCCGTTAACATGCCGTTACTAAGTTTGGGCTACATATGGCCCAACTATATTGTAGGCCTTTAGCAGGCCGAAAGAGACAGCGGGCTTGTACTGGACCATGAAGAGCATGGGCCGCTAAGAGGCCGAAATTCAGGTCGTATTGTAAATGGCCCAACTGTGTTGTGGGCCTTTAGCAGGCTGAAAGAGAAACCGGGATGGTATTGGACCATGAAGGGCATGGGCCGTTAAAAGGCCAAAACTAAGGTCCGACTACAAATGGCCCAACTTATTTATGGTCCGTTAACAGGCCGAAAGGCACACAGGGCCGGGAATTGGCCCAACACTTAAATTGGTCGCTAAAAGGCCAAAACTCAGGTCCGACTACAAATGGCCCAACTGATTTATGGGCCGTCAACAGGCTGAAAGTGACACCGGGCCGGAAATTGGCCCAACACTTAAATGGACCACTAAGAGGCCAAAACTCAGGTCCGACTACAAATGACCCATCAGATCTATGAGCCGTTAACAAGCTGAAAGACACACGGGCCGGAAATTAGCCCAACATTTAAATGGGTCGCTAAAAGGCCGAAAGATGTACATCCTGAAAATTGGCCCATCCATTGAATGTGCCATTAACAGGCCGAAATCTCATCGGGCCGATATTGAGCCCAAATATATAGCGGGCTGTTAACGGGCTCGAACTGACGATGGGCTGCAATGGTGTCAAATCTTTAACGGGCCATTGACGGGCCGAATTGGCACATCTCGTATGGGCCGTGGGCTTAAATGGACCTGACACAAGTAGGCCTTATATGGGCCGGCCTGCTAATTTTTACTGGGCCGACCTTTTTCAAAGGAATGGGCCACTGTTGGACCCTGCCACGTGTCGACCTATCATAGGCGCCTCCTGTCCAATGAGTGGATGACATCTATCCCAACGGTGAGCCAACACGTGTTTCCTCTAGCCAATGATGATTTTACACTTGGAAAATCCCCATTGGTCGGGGCTGTTAACGGGTTACCGGATCCAAAACTGGACCCGATAGCTTAACGATGTTCCGTTACGGTGGATGCCACGTGTCGGTCACCCTTGACGAAAGCATTTCTGTGACGCGCGATTTATCATCATGGAAGTGGACACTTCCGTGATGATAATTTTGGTAATGTCATGGAACACTTCTACGAAAGCACAGGTATGACTATCTTGATTCTGTCATAAAATCGTCATGTATGTACATGCATGACAAAAAACGCGACCTACTGTGACAAACACGTATCATCACGGAAGTGTATTTTTTTGTAGTGTAAGGAAGCAATCAAACAAGCGGCACAAACGTTACATGCTCATCAATCCCATCCTTTTTTGCGGGGTTGCTCGTCATTCCCATCCTTCTCATATGATGGTGTGTTCCTAAATAGTGGAGGCTTGGTTTCTCCATAAAGGTTGTAGATGACACGGACGGAACGAGATCCTCTGACTTGGGAACGCCTATTACTGAAAGACGGTGCACCGTCGATCAGGCATCCAACAACACATGCATGGACTACAACCTTGCGCTATCCTTCTTGCTCCGGTGGAAACAGAAATAAGCTGCCCATGCGGCCCAGTCTGACGCTAGCAAGGGGAAAAAGGTGCCAGGAGTACGGAAGGGCGCCAAAGTTGAGGGAAGATCTCGACGGCCGGCTGGGACGGTTGCTCTGCTGGTCAATCTCATTAAGTCTCCACAGTCCTTTCTCTGACATCTAACATACGAATAAAATTCTGAAATTGATTGAACTTTCACCATCATGTTACTTTAGAAATTGATCAAATTTCCCTTTTATGATGGAAGAAGCAACCTACTAGTTGATCGGAAGGAGTTCCCAGCACCCAACGGAGACGACTGCTGTTTTTTGGCAATCACAGAAATTATTCTCCGATTGAACATAAAACATACTTAGCTATTTAATTTCCAGTGACCAATCACAGATGATGTATTTACTGGGTCATGGGGAAGTACTACTGTTTTTGGGCAATCATGTGCTATGTACTTGAATGAGAGCACAAACAAGCATGGTTTTGGCAAATTTGGGCATTCAGTTCAGTTCTATGTTCTAGTTGCTTAATCCTTTTGCACCTGTAAGTTGTCTTTTTTTCAACTCCGTGGCACTACTGGAATCAGGAATTTTGTCGTCTGCTTGCGAACGGCAAAGAAGTTCTTTGCCATCTGCCAGCGGACAACAAAGAGGTGCTGATGGAGTCCACTGCATGCCAGTACACGGCAATGGTCCACCCTCCCTTTTTGCCGTCTGCTAGTTCTTTGCCATCTGTTGACAGACGGCAAAGAGGGGTGGGGTTCCCTTTCCGTCCGGATTAACCACGGTTTTACCCGAGCACATACCTGCCCAAACGGCCCGGCCCGGCCCGGCCCGGCCCGGCCCATTATAATCGTGCCTAGCCCGGCACGGCCCGCCAAGGCACGATTACTATACGGGCCATGCCGTGCCGGCCCGCGTGCTGCACCCCCAGGCCCAGGCACGGCCCAATTAGTAAACGGGCCGGCACGTTGGCCCGTTTAGCATGGTGGGCCGCATATTTTCAGCCTATTATTTGACGCACTGAGCGTTTTTAGCCTATTTTTACATATTGGGCCATATATAGATGTATAAAAAAAAATAAAAAAAACTTAATCGGGCCGTGCCTTGCCGGCCCGCGTGCCTAGCCTCCAGGCCCAGTCACAACCCAGGTCGTGCCGCATGCCTGGCCCGACCCGTTTAGCCCGTGACGTGCCTGGCCCAAGACGGACCGTGCCGGCGTGCTCACGGGCCGGCCCGAAAAAACCGGCCCATTTGGCCAGCTATACCCCAGCACGCGAACATCAACGCCCACCCTACCTCACGGTCCACCTCCCATCCCCCTCCCATCCCCCATTCCCACCCATCACTCCCTCCCGAACCTTCTAGAAGCCCCCGAGGCCAGAACCCTACCCACGCATGGCGGCCTCGCTCCTCTCGCGCGCCGCCTCGGCCGCCTTCGCCCTCCGCGGCGGCGCCCG
>NC_041389.1:129344860-129375787 GCF_002162155.2 Triticum dicoccoides
CTTCTGTTGCTGCTCCCTACCTGGATGGTGCTTGCAGGAACCAAGGCAGATCGGTGGCGAAGAGCTCGTTCAAGCTGGAGCACCCGCTTGGTTCATCTCGTCTTCTCATGCTCCCCTCTTTTCGTATGGAAGTTGGTCGAATTAGGGATGTTCGTCTTTTATGGAGGTTGTGCTATCTGCTGTATTATGCGGGTTTTTTTCCGGTAGATGGCGAAATATTATGTGGGTTGGGTGGTTGACCTTACGAATTATTGGAATAACTGCAAGTATTCGTAGGAATTTGGTAGATGAATAGTTATCTGCGTAATAGCATGCTAATTTCCTTTGAGGGGAGCTAAAACCAAAGCACGCCGAGCTTTAGAACACAAAAACGAGCTTGTGATTGTTCTTGTAGCTGTGTGGCTGGATTGAGTTGATGGTCGCAATACACACCTCTGATAGTTGTATAAGTAATCATAATCATGATTCTGATCATCATGCTGCATCACCTAAACTAATCTGGGGGTTGATAAACTGCAAACGATTCTTTGGTGGAACAATTAATTTGTATAACAATTTTGTGGCCCGTTCTGTTGCACTGTGTAAGAATAGGAACTTACAGTTCTATCCTCGAACACTGGTTGAGAGGAAGTTCTTCTATGAGTTTTGGTAGCCTAATATCCTTCTTCTCGCTGGATATGTGTGAAAGGGTCCTGCAGTGAAATTGAGAGGAGATAATTCTATGAGTTCTCTCTATAAACGTGGACTTTTACCTTTGGTTATTGATCATTAGCTATTGACATGTATGTTTTACTCTAATTGTATGCCTTTACTTTAGCAGTTTTAAGATTTCCATCACTTGTGATGATCTGCTAGTTACAGTTCTATTTGAACATTATTGATTCTACATCATAATATTTACTCTTGTTCTATCAGCTGCAACCTTGATCTTTAACTTATTCTGAGGATACATTTTCCTTTTAGTCAGTTCAGAATAAGATTTTGCTGTTTACTGCATTGCAGAGAGGAGGCAGGCGTAGGCTAACCGCATAAGGGAGAAGTACTCTGACATAATTCCTGTAAGCTTATACTTGTTATTATTGTTCAGTATAAATTGTTTCCTTACCCGTGATTTGTTTGATCTAATCTGTAACTTTGTAATGTAGGTGATCGTTGAGAAGGCTGGGAAGAGTGATATTCCTGACATTGACAAGAAAAAGTTAGTTCTGCTCAAACATTTCACACTATTTAAACCTTTCTGTAGATTAGAATATCTCCATCTTCATTTCATACTATTTAAACAACTAGCAGTTGGTGTTGTTAAGGTTGTCCTATAGGCTTGTATGAATCATTACCACTGTGCGTTGTTACTCTCGTGTGTTCTTTAATTAGCATAGCTGTGTCACGGGTTCCTGCTGATAACTCAGGGTAGTTGATGCCATTCATTTCTAACCATTTCACCAATAGTATTGTGTGTGGCTTGTGGGTCTTTTGTGGACACAATTTATTCCAGTTGTTTCAAGGACTGAATTGGGATCAGTGTTCACTGGAAATTGGGTTGGTACTTGCTGGTGTGGTGCACCATTTGCACAGGTTTTTACTTAAACATGTACTATTGGAATCCACATCTCTATGGTCCAAAAGCAGGGGATCTTTTGATGCATCAAAACTTTGTCTCATGTTACATCGAAGTATGAGATTGGCCATTATCGACCATCAGCTGTTCTATATTCTAATAGCCGTCACCCAACTATACAGGTACCTTGTTCCTGCTGACCTTACAGTTGGACAGTTCGTGTACGTTGTCCGGAAGCGGATCAAGCTCAGTGCTGAGAAGGCCATCTTCATCTTTGTGAAGAACACTCTTCCACCGACAGGTAGGGAGCAGCAACAGAATTTCTCCCTAAACAAACCTGTGTCTACCTAGTCATCCACCACAAGGAAACATCCACATCAATTTTGTTCTTGATATATTTTATATTGGTTTATAGCTCACTGATCATACCATTTTTTTTATTTGTGATATAAGAATATTTGCCTTCTCAAACTTCCATTTTTTTGGGATTGTATTATGCTCAATTAAAAAAAAGCACACTCGCATAATTAAATTAGCTTTGCCAAGGATATAGGGCAAAACTTCCTCGTGTAGATCTTCTGCTTGTATTGCACTAAGCTCTTGGTTACCATTTGGAATCTTATTCCAGGATCCATGTTAATCCCATACATATTTCCGAGCTTGTAGGATGACTGGAATATTGCCCTGTTTTACGCCGAATGACTGGAATGTTGCCCTGTTTTACGTCGAATATCTCAAGCGACAAAATTTGCTCTTAATGTATTGCTGCACGATCTGGATATCTCTCAAAATTTAGTACTTTCTGGTGTTGATCTCAAGTGCTGGCTCCTACAGCATTGCATTTCACCAAGTGAAATGCTACATTTCTACTCCTAACCCATTCTCTCTTTCTTAGTGTTTTTGTTATGCAGGTTGGAAGAAAAGAAGAAGATCCAGAGAAGATCTTAGTAATAAGATAGTTTTTAGGAAAATAGATATTTAGTTTTAGGTCATTTCTTGTAATTTCAGATATGGAGTGCTTGTCTTTAATTTTTGTTTTGACTTTGTGAAACTTGCTACCTAAGGATGAAACTGTGTAATATTGATGAAACTATGTATATGTATGGATGAAACTTGCTACTATTGGTAACATGTGTTGGATGTGCTATATTGGTCATATATATATATATATATATATGTGTGTGTGTGTGTGTGTGTGTGTGTGTGTGTGTGTGTGTGTGTGATTTTCTGTGAAAATGAATTGATATAAGAAGAAACAGAGCCATGCACTTTGCCGTCCACCAGCAGATGGCAAAGAGCCATGCCCTTTGCTGTCCGTTGGCCGTCCGTCAACAGACGGCAAAGTGCCCTTTGCCGTAGCTCGTTCAGCCGGATGTTTTGCCGTCTGCTGGTTGGCAGCAAAGGCCTTTGCCGTCCGCAAGGCATGCCTTTGCCGTTAGCCATGGCAGATGGCAAAGTTCCTGATTTCTGTAGTGTGGGTTGGCGTCTCTTTTGTTCAATGCACCGATTGTACATTTAGCAGCCAAAACAAGCATTATGACTTGCAAGTCGTTGTATTCCTGAAAGAACATGTTCTCAAATTGTCAACAACAGGTGCTATCCTCTATAATTAACATCAGTATTATGCTCTCGAATGGACAATCTTATATCAGAACAATACAATAGTCAGAGTACACAGAACTTTATGATTCACATTCAATATTTTGTAACAATAATCACACTCATTCACTGAACTCCACTCACATGATTACAATCTGGATACGACATTCAGTCACACTATTCACTAGAGTATACACTCAATTCAAATCAATTACAAGCTCAAATTGGCATTTCGCCTGAGTGTTGCCACTTCTCTGTTGTTTCGGGTTGTCTGCACAACTGAAACTCTAGGCACCTGTTCAGCAAGGAAAGCTAGCACCGAACCAATGCAACACGAGCCAAGCAGCAGAGCAATCTTCCGAGAAGAATCGGCGGCGGCGACGATGCTTGGTATGCGGCTCAACGGTCTCGACAGCTCCGGTGGCGTCGCACCCTATACACGGCCAGGGCTGACTCCGTCGCCTCAACAGCTAGGCAGCGTGACGCCTTGGACGGGGCAATAGCTGGCTCCGCCGCTCCACGGCTACGCTGCTCGCGCCCTGATGGAGCAGTGGCTGCTCTTCACCGCGCCGGCGTAGCGAACCCTAGGAGATACAAGAGCGACTGACTGACAACGATGGCGATGGAGAGAGCCGAGAGCGATGGGTAGCGTACTAGCGTCAGATTGGGCCGATGGATCCATATTTCTGTTTCCACCCGAGCAAAAAGCTGGCGAGTATTGATGGATGCGTGATGGACGGTGCAGCTTGAACGACGTCAATCTGCAGTACTAGTACTTCCCTAAGTGAGAGGATCTCGTTCTCATGAAGTAAAGTGGTCCTAATTCGATAAACCGTCACCATTCATTTTATTTTTCTTCATAAAACCATCAACATTGCGGTGACAGTTTTCAGAAAAAGCTGATCGAGTGATTAGGGCATATACATTGGTTGAGTCTACAATGGGTTATATCTTGTCCTATCTTTAATAACTATTTATTCCTAAAAATGCGGGGAGACATCTTGTGCTAAGCGATCATCTTTTAAATAATAAAAGGCAAGTCTTTTCTTATGATTTCTCTCTCCTCCATGTTAACATTTAACATAGCATTATTGTACATACCCTTAGAGTGTGTTTAAGTGAAAACATGACATCTAGGGCCCGCATGTCAGTGGTGACGTGTCAAGAAAAGTCAACAATGTTTGCATGGACTGTTAAATCAATATAGGCCCACTTGTTAGCTGATACGTTTTCATCGTATCTACTTTTCAAACTATTTTGCCTTGTTTTGGACTCTAATTTGCATGATTTGAAGGGAAGTAACCCGGACTAACACTGTTTTGAGCAGAATTGCCATGGGGTTATTTTTGTGCAGAAATAAAAGTTCTCGAAATGACATGAAACTTTATGGAGATCAGTTTTGAAATAAATAAAAAATATTGATGAAAGAATCAACCGAAGGGAACCCACACCCTGGTCACAAGGGTGGCCCTGGGGCGCGCCCTTTGTCCTTGTGGGGCCCCTGGACCTCCACCAACCTCAACTCCAACTCCATATATTCATGTTCGGGGAGAAAACAAATTAGAGAGAAGGATTCATTGCGTTTTACGATATGGAGCCGCCGCCAAGACCTGTTCTTCCTCGGGAGGGCAGATCTGGAGTCCATTCGGGGCTCCGGAGAGGGGAAATCGTCGCCGTCATCATCATCAACCATCCTCCATCACCAATTTCGTGATGCTCACCGCCGTGCGTGAGTAATCTCATCGTAGGCTTGCTGGACGATGATGGGTTGGATGAGATTTACCATGTAGTCAAGGTAGTTTTGTTAGGGTTTGGTCCCTAGTATCCATTATATTCTAAGATTGATGTTGCTATGACTTTGCTATCCTTGATGCTTGTCACTAGGGTCCGAGTGCCATGATTTCTGATCTGAACCTATTATGTTTTTATGAATATATGTGTGTTGTTGATCCTATCTTGCAAGTTATAGTCACCTACTACGTGTTATGATCCGGCAACCCCGGAGTGACAATAGTCGGGACACTTCCCGGTGATGACCGTAGTTTGAGGAGTTCATGTATTCACTAAGTGATAATGCTTTGGTCCGGTACTCTATTAAAAGGAGGCCTTAATATCCCTTAGTTTCCAATAGGACCCTGCTGCCAGGGAGGGTAGGACAAAAGATGGCATGCAAGTTCTTTCCCATAAGCACGTATGACTATATTCGGAATACATGACTACATTATATTGATGAACTGGAGCTAGTTCTGTGTCACCCTATGTTATAACTGTTGCATGATGAATGCCATCCGACATAATTATCCATCATTGATCCATTGCCTACGATCTCGTTTCACATTGATCTTTGCTTAGTTACTTTTTCGTTGCCACTATTACGGTTGCTACAAAACTGCTACTTTTACTTTTGCCACCGTTACCGTTACTTCCATACTACTTTACTACTAAATAATTTGTTGCAGATATTAAGTCTTTCAGGTGTAGTTGAATGGAAAACTCAGCTGCTAATACATGAGAATATTCTTTGGCTCCCCTTGTGTCGAATCAATAAATTTGGGTTGAATACTCTAACCTCGAAATTAAACTATCACGATCCCCTATACTTGTGGGTTATCCAGACCTTTTTCTGGCGCCATTGCCGAGGAGCATAGCTCTATTCTCCGAGTCACTTGGGATTTATATCTTTTGATCACTATGAGATATTTGAAAGATCAAAGAACCAAGATTTTTCACTCAACTACGAGGGGAGGTAAGGAGCTGCCATCTAGCTCTTCACTTGATTCACCTTCTGTTTTGAGTAAACTTGCGACACCTACGCATGCTATTGGTTCTGATATGTCGTAGTTGATGATACCACTTCTGCTATGCATGATGCTTATGATGATACTACTTCTTTTCTTGATAATATTGTGCCACTAGGTGAATTTCTTGATGAACAACTTGCTAGGGTTAGAGAGAATGAAATTACTGAAACTGATGATACTATTAAAACTAAAGACTATGATTCCCCCCTAGATATGAATTGCCTGTTCTACCTGAGGGTTATATTATGGATGAGGAAACTGCTAGAGACTTTCTTGCTTGTAGTGACAGAGATGATCTTAAGGAACTGTTAGCTAAGATGAAAGAAAAGTCTTTGAATGCTAGAATGCAATATGATCCCAAGTTTGCTACTTCACCTATCTGTGTTACTGATAAGGATTATGACTACTCTACCAATCCTGAGTTAATTACTTTGGTTGAATCTGAGCCTTTCCATGGTAATGAATCTGAAACTGTTGTGGCACATCTTACTAAACTGAATGATATAGCCACCCTATTTGTTCATGAGGAAAAAATTCACTATTACTATATTCTTAAGTTGTTTCCTTTCTCATTAAAGGGTGATGCTAATATATGGTTTAATTCTCTTGATCCTTGTTGTGTGCGTAGTCCCCAGGATATGATTTACTACTTCTCTGCAAAATATTTTCCTGCTCATAAGAAACAAGCTGCCTTACGGGAAATATTTAACTCTGTGCAGAATGAAGAAGTGAGTCTCCCACAAGCTTGGGGGTGGCTTCTTCGATTACTTAATGCTTTCCCTAATCATCCTCTCAAGAAAAATGAAATACTTTATATCTTTTATAATGTACTAACCGATGCTTCTAGGGACCACCTAGATAGTTGTGCTGGTTGTGTTTTTAGGGAAATAACTGTTGAGCAGGCTGAATTGCTATTCAGTAATATATTGAGCAATGATAATGATTTGACACTTCCTGAACCAACTCCGAAGCCAACTCCGAAGAAAAGAAGTATTCTATTTCTCAGTCCTAAAGATATGCAAGAGGCAAAGAAATCTATGAAAGAAAAAGGTATTAGAGCCAAAGATGTTAAGAATCTACCGCCTATTGAAGAAATGCATGGTGTTGATAACCCTACATAGGTAGTAGAGGTAAATTCTCTCTATAGATTTGATGAAGGTGATATCCCGCATAATAAGTCTGCTAGTCAATGCTTGGATGAGTTTGATAACTTTATTGTTAAACAAGAAAATTTCAATGCTTATGTTGGTAGACAATTGAAACGTAATGCTTATATGGTTGAACAGTTGAGTGATTATATGTGTAGAGCTAAAAATGACCTTAAGCTTATTAGTAAACATGCTTCCATGGTTACAACTCAAGTAGAACAAGTACTTAAGGCACAATATGATTTGCTCAATTTGTTAAATAATAAGAACAATGATAATGTTATTAGGGTTATGACTAGAGGTGGTAAAATGACCAAGGAACCTTTGTATCCTGAGGGCCGTCCTAAGAGAATTGAGCAAGATTCTCAGATAATTAATACTGATGCACCTAGTCCTACTAAAAAAAAGAAAAAGAATACTGATAGGACTTTGCATGCTTCTAGTGAACCTGTTATTGACATAGCTAAGAATCCCAATGATATTTCTATTTCTGATGCTAAGACACAATCTGGTGATGAACATGAACCTAGTGATAATTTTAATGATGATTTTCATGATGATGCTCAACCTAGTAATCATAATTATGTAGATTGAACCTGCTGTTGATCTTGATAACCCACAATCAAAGGATCAACATTATAATAAGAGAGACTTCGTTGCTAGAAAGCACAGTAAAGAAAGAGAACCATGGGTTCAGAAATCCATGCCTTTTCCTCCTAAGCCTTCCAAGAAAAAGGATGATGAGGATTTTGAGTGCTTTGCTGAAATGATTAGACCTATCATTTTGCGTATCGTTTGACTAATATGCTTAAAATGCCTCCTTATGCTAAGTATATGAAAGATATTGTCACTAATAAAAGAAAGATACCAGAATATGAAATTTCCACCATGCTTGCTAATTATACTTTTAAGGGTGGAATACCAAAGAAACTAGGAGATCCATGGGTACCAACTATACCATGCTCCATTAAAAGAAACTATGTTAAAACTGCTTTATGTGGTTGAGGGAGTCCTGGATTCGGGGGTCCTCAGGTGTTCGATCTATCCAATATGGGCCGGACTGATGGGCGTGAAGATAAAGTAGAAAACCACCCCCATGTCCGGGTAGGACTCCTGTGTGCGTGGGTAGCAAGATTGGTGTCCGAATATGCCCTTTCCTTCTCATGTAAACCGCCTTGGTGTAACCCTAGGCCCCACCAGTGTGTATATAAACCGGAGGGGTTAGTCCGTAGAGGCGATCATCATCATTATCGTAATATTCATAGGCTAGACAGCTAGGGTTAGCCATTACAATCTTGAGGTAGATCAACTCTTGTAACCCCTATACTCATCGAATACAATCAAGCAGGACATAGGGTTTTACCTCCTTTAAGAGGGCCCGAACCTGGGTAAACATTGTGTCCCATTGTCCACTATTACCATTGTCCTTGGAAGTAAAACTTGCCCCCCCACATGAGATCTGCAGGTTTTGACACCGGCATTGGTGCTTTCATTGAGAGCTTTGTTGTGTAGTCCCGAAAAAGCGATCTATGTCACACCTTGTCATCAACGACAACATCACCTCTGGAAGGAGCCTAACTTTGGGGTAGATCCTCCAGCTCGGCGGTTTCATCATGGGTGCACGTACAGCCACTAAGCCAATGACGCCCCCCTAGAATCGCCAAACACCTTCCCCGCACCGGCCTCGAGTACTCTGAAAAGATGGATCCGGCAGAAGTCTCGTCCTTAAACGAGCTGCTAGATCGCATTGCCGCCCTTGGGGTTTCAACAGATTATGGTCGGATCAGGCTTAAACCCGACAAGAGGGAAATTAATCACCTGCCGATCACCCACCTAGTAGCGGTCGTCGAGGAACGAGCCAGTGAAACATCTCTCCCCATATTAAGAACCAGATATGTTCGGGTCTCTAAACCACTCGAGCCGGATACCCTCCCTTTGGATGGGACCTCCCTTTGGATGGGACTTTGCGTCCCCCGAACTCTGGATAGAACGTAGGATCGGTGGAGCACTTGGATCTCCCCGGACACGAACTGGTCACCTCGAAGATTTTTGCAAGCTCCGGACACAGATGTGGGTCAGGATTCAAATTTTAGCCCACCCACCCACCCACCACAATCAATACTCTCCAAGCAATTCAGGCCCTCCAGACATATATGACCTGATATATGTATGGAAGCAACCTCAGGAAATGGCCCATCACTTTTGGGCCAGATTCCTACTTGTTAAAAACAAGATCAAAGCTTGTTGCGACGACGATGTAGTCTCTGTCTTCCATCGCAATTGTACCGACGAGGGAATCTGGAATGCCCTCGACCGTCGTCGCATACAGAGGTTCATGGAACTATCAAAGGTGGTACAAAAGTACTGCACAATGGAAAGCACATGGAAGGCCCAGAAAACTCAATTGGAGCCTGCTGTCTTTAAGCAGTGCACGACCCGAGCTAAACGGATACACCCTAGTGAGACATCCGATTATCAGTCCCTTGGTAGAAAAAACAAACCCTTTACAGGATACATGTCCGTTCTTGACAAACTCCTTGACAAGCCCTGTCCGATACATGTGACTCCAAATATAGACTCAACCCATAGTCTTCGCTCATGTTGGGTACTCAGTCAGTTATCAAAAAGGGGGAGGCCATCCTCGCCACAATCACTCCAGAGAAATACTCTCTAGAGAGGGACGATTTTAACGTCCTCACGGTCTTCGAGACCTTTTCTTCAAATAATCGCCGTAAAAGGGCACTCCGTGACCTTTCCGAAGTCCACCAAGTAACTGCGCTGAGCCCATGGAACGACGCGGCAATAACCTTCACTATCAAAGATGAACCAAAGGCCCGGTCAGTCCGAGCACCCGTTGCCCTCATACTAAACCCCATTGTGGACGGCTTTTGACTTACCAAAGTGCTCATGGACGGCGGAAGTGGGCTTAACCTCATCTACGAGGACACGCTCGACAAAATGCAGATTGACAGAACACGCATCGAGCAAAGCAGCACCACCTTTAGCGGAATCATCCCCAGTTGAGAAGCATGATGCTCTAGGAGAATTAAATTGGATGTGGTATTCGGCACGCCCACAAACTATAGGTCTGAAGAGTTGCTCTTCCATGTGGTCCCCTTCAACAGCGGATAACACGCCATCCTCAAACGAGATGCCTTCTCACGCTTCCAAGCTATACCCCATTACGGGTATATGAAGCTCACAATGCCAGGACCCAATGGAATCATCACAATCTCGAGTGACACAGATAAAGCACTCCTTGCCGAAAACAAAACCGCATCCTTGGCCCTCGAGGCAATATCCGAAGCACTAGCGGCCGAAGAACTAACCACCCTACGATCAACGGTGGACAGAGACGATGTGATTCTCAATAAGAGACCTAAATCGACCTCTTTCAAGCCAGCAGATGAAATAGTTAAATTTGAAGTGCACCTGACGGACCCTAATAAAACAGCGTCCATCAGAGCGCAACTAGATCTGGCAGTAGATGCTGCCTTACGCACATTTTTACGCGAAAATTGGGATATCTTCGCCTGACATCCATCAGACATGCCCAGGATCCCATGCAGACTGGACGAACACAGCCTAAACATCATTAAGGGGTTTAAACCCGTTAAGCAAACACTGCGGCGATTTTCCGAACCCAAGCGTCAAGCCATGGGGGAAGAGCTAGCCAAACTGCTAGAAGCCGGGTTCATTAGGGAAATCAAACACCCGGATTGGCTAGCCAACTTGGTCATGGTGCCAAAGAAGGACAAATCCTGGCGCCTTTGTGTCGATTTCAAAGACCTCAATAAAGCCTGCCCTAAAGATTCTTTCCCATTGCCCGACATTGACCAGATCATAGACGCAACTGCAGGACACGACTCACCGTGTTTCCTTGATGCTTATTCCGGATACCATCAGATTAAATTGAAGGAACCTGACCAGGCCGCAACAATGTTCATCACCCCGTATGGCCCTTTCTGCTTCAACACTATGCCCTTTGGGCTTAAAAACGCTGGTGCCACTAACCAACGTATGATTCAAACATGCTTGGAGAAACAAATCGGCAAAACAGTTGAAGCATATGTGGACGATGTGTGAGGGATTCCTGGATTAGGGGGTATCCGGATAGCCGGACTATATACATCGTCCGGACTATTGGAGCATGAAGATACAAGACTCAAGACTCCGTCCCGTGTCCGGATGGGACTCTCCTTTGCGTGGAAGACAAGCTTGGCGATCCGGATATTGTATTTCCTTCCTTGTAACCGACTCCGTGTAAACCCTAGCCCTCTCCGGTGTCTATATAAACCGGAGAGGTTGGTCCTTAGAAGGCCGATCACAACTACAATCATAATCATCATAGGCTAGCTTCTAGGGTTTAGCCTCTACGATCTCATGGTAGATCTACTCTTGTACTACTCATATCGTCAATATTAATCAAGCAGGAAGTAGGGTTTTACCTCCATCGAGAGGGCCCGAACCTGGGTAAACATTGTGTCCCTTGCTTCCTGTTACCATCAGCCTAAGACGTACAGATCGAGACCCCCTACCCGAGATCCGCCGGTTTTGACATCGACATTGGTGCTTTCATTGAGAGTTCCTCTGTGTCGTCGCTGCAAGGCTCGATGGCTCCCTCAATCATTGTCAACAACACGGTCCAGGGTGAAACTTTTCTCCCCGGGCAGATCTTTGTGTTCGGCGGCTTCGCACTGCGGGCTAATTCGCTTGGCCATCTGGAGCAGATCGGCAGCTACGCCCCTGGCCACCAGATAAGGTTCGGAAACCTGAACTACATGGCGGATATTCGCGGAGACTTGATCTTTGATGGATTCGGGCCTGTGCCAGGAGCACCGGACAGTCACAATGAGCACGGCTTAGACCTGCTATCGGACAATGCTCGAGATATCACCCCCGCAGTAACCCCGGACCTAAATCCGGAGCAGGCTGCGTTGCCTAAGGACGGAGGGATGGACCCCGCCCCGCAGGCCGCACACTCATCGGCGGTAGAGCCGAACACAGGCCTCACTTCTAAGGAAGCCTGTGACTCCAGAACCCGGGACTCATATCCGGTTGTAGGTTCCAGTCCGCGCACTCCCGAGCCCGCCGAGCCTGGTTGGGCTCCGGTAATGGAGTTTACTGCTGCGGATATCTTCCAGCACTCGCCCTTTGGCGACATGCTGAACTCATTAAAGTCTCTCTCTTTGTCAGGAGGCTCTTGGCCGAACTATGTCTGGCTCGAGTGGGAAGCAGGCGACGAAGGAATTCGCTGCCCACCCACCACCCACTTCATTGCTACGATCGACGATCTAACCGACGTGCTTGACTTCGACTCCGAAGACATCGACGGTATGGACGACGATGCAGGAGAAGTATAGGAACCACCGCTCACAGGGCGGTGGACAGCCACCTCCTCATACGATATATATATGGTGGACACTCCGAAGGAAACCAATGGTGATGAGGCAACGGAGGATAACCCCTCAGGGAGAAAAACAAAGCATGGGCATCGTCGGTGCCGCTCCAAGCCCCGCCATAGCAATACCGGCCCAGGAGATGAAAACAATCCAGATGGTGCCAAAGAGGAATACAACCCTGATCAGCCCGCCTTCGAGCAGGACGAGCAGGAAGATGAGCAGGCCAGCCAGACGAACAGGCGATGGACGGATATCCGGAGGAGGACAACTACATGCCCCCCTCCAAAGATGAGATTAGCCTCGGCGACGACGAGTTCGGCATGCCTGAGGATCCCGTGGAGAAGGAGCGCTTCAAGTGTAGGCTTATGGCCACTGTGAGGAGCCTGAAAAAGAAGCAGCAGTAACTCCAAGCTGATCAAGACCTACTCATAGATAGGTGGACTGAGGTCCTGGCAGCCGAGGAATACGGACTTGAGCGCCACACGGCTGACTATCCACCCCGCGGCCGGGATAAAATGGCATATCAGCCTGAATACCAGCCCGCACCCCCACGCCAATACACTACGGCCCGGGGCAACAGGCAAGACCTGCAAGATATACTGGAAAACAAAGCAGGACAGCCAAGATCGATCTACGGATCGCGGGGGCACGCCCCAGCACGCGACGATGACCGTCGCGATAGATGCACCATAAACAAGTCAAGCCGGGCCGAACACAGCCACCCAGACCAATTCGAACTGCGTAGCCACATAGCCCAGCACAGAGGCGCCACACACCCCCTCTACTTCACCCATGAGGTGATGGATCACGAATTCCAAGAAGGGTTCAAGCCCGTAAACATCGAATCATACGATGGCATAACAGACCCTGCAGTATGGATTGAAGATTTCCTTCTCCATATTCACATGGCCCACGGAGACGACCTACACGCCATCAAGAATCTTCCCCTTAAGCTCAAAGGACCCGCCCGACACTGGCTAAACAACCTGCCCGCAAATTCCATTGGCAGTTGGGAAAACCTGGAAGACACGTTCCTCGACAACTTCCAGGGCACATACGTGCGACCACCGGATGCTGATGATTTGAGCCACATTACTCAACAGCCCGGAGAGTCAGCCAGGAAATTCTGGAATCGGTTCCTAACTAAAAAGAACCAGATAGTCGACTGTCCGGACGCCGAATCCCTGGTGGCTTTTAAGCATAATATCCATGACGAGTGGCTCGCCCGACACCTCGGCCAGGAAAAACCCAAGTCCATGGAAGCTCTCACGACATTAATGACCCGCTTTTGCGCGGGCGAGGACAACTGGTTGGCTCGCTGCAGCACCACGCCACATTCTGGCACTTCGGACGTCCGTGACAACAACGGCAAGCCACAGCGCAACAGACACAAGCGACAGAACAACGGCGACAACACCGAAGACACGACAGTCAATGCCGGATTCAGCAGATCCAAATCCGGTCAGTGGAAGAAGCCGTTCAAAAGAAACAGTCAGGGACCATCCAGTCTGGACCGCATACTGGAACGCTCATACCAAATTCATGGCACCCCAGACAAGCCAGCCAACCACACCAACAGTGACTGCTGGGTGTTCAAACAGGCCGGCAAAATAAACGCTGAAAACAAGGACAAGGGGCTGCACAGCGACGATGACGAGGAGCCCCGGCGTCCAAACACGGGGGGACAGAAGAAATCCCCCCCAGGTGAAAACCGTCAACATGATCTACGCCACTCACATTCCCAAGCGGGAACGGAAGCGAGCACTACGGGACGTTTATGCGATGGAGCCAGTCGCCCCCAAATTCAACCCATGGTCAGCTTGTCCGATCACCTTTGATCGTAGGGATCACCCTACTAGCATCCGTCACGGCGGCTCAGCCGCATTGGTCCTAGACCCAATCATCGACGGATTCCACCTCACGCGAGTCCTTATGGACGGCGGCAGCAGCCTGAACGTGCTTTATCAGGACACAGTGCGCAAAATGGGCATCGACCCTTCAAGGATCAAGCCCACCAAAACCACCTTTAAAGGTGTAATTCCTGGAGTAGAGGCCCGTTGTACGGGCTCTATAACACTGGAAGTGGTCTTCGGATCTCCGGATAACTTCCAAAACAAAGAGTTAATCTTCGATACCGTCCCTTTCCATAGTGGTTACCACACACTGCTCGGACGAACCACATTCGCTAGATTCAATGCGGTACCACACTATGCATACCTCAAGCTCAAGATGCCAGGACCGCGCGGGGTCATAACAGTCAATGGAAATATGGACCACTCTCTCCGTACAGAAGAGCATACTGCAGCCCTCGCGGCGGAAGTACAATGCGGCCTCCTCCGACAAACCACCAATCCGTCGACGACAATGTCGAGCACCGTCAAGCGAGTCCGGAGCGCCCCGCAACAGGATCACCAGGCACGCAAAGAGCGCGACTAGCAGTCCCGCCTCCGCTTAAGACCCATCAAAGCAGCATTCGTGCCACGCGTACACAATTACACACTCAAAATACCATGGGCAGAGGCGGAGGCGCAGCAGTGACTCAGTCAACAGTGCGGTATCACCGCAACATACCTTCATAACCTCCCCTTTTTATCTTTGAGGATATTGCTTTAGGGCAGCCTCTTCAGAAAAGCCGGATTGTCGGACTTACATAGGAGAGAAAACCAAGGAGGCAACAGGCTTTGCGCACAAAAGGAGATACCCAGGTGGAACCTGTTCACGATTATTATACCTGTTTTATATACCTACATGCAGCCTGCCCTTGGATAGTACATGTTAAATAGTCCTATTTACATCTGCTTCAAACGCAACCATTGTAAACATACGCTTAAACGTATTATTCAATGGGAGATAATATATAGCGTCAGCTTATTATTCCTATTTGCGTATTTTCCTTGCAAACATTTATTTAATATTGCATCCGTACACCTTGGTACGATTAGTTTGCCAGGGGCTTCACATGGCGCCTCATAATACGGCAAAACAAGTCCGAACACTTTCAATAGTGCGGCACCCTGAACTTATAGCACTATATGCATCAGCTCTGAATCACGTCTTGGGTCAATAGTTGGGTTTGCCCGGCTCCCTTGTTTTGGTACCTTACGTTCCGTTATATCGGCTAAGGTAGCGCAGGGAGAACTACTGCGATTGTGTCCCGGTTCTTCCAGACGAGCACCTCAGTAGAGGAAGCAGAAAACTGACCGGCATGATGCGGCGAGAGCTGGTCGCTGTTCGAGAGGTCTTAAAATCCTTAAAGATTTTTTCCGCTTTAGGCGATGAATCGGCCTCGTCCGATTTAGGCGTATATAGCGCCCCAATTTGGCCCTCCGAATTCTATGGGCTTCGCCAAAATTTAAAAATGTAGACTTCTATGGCTAAGTGAAAGTTATAAAGCCGCATAGTCCGATTGCCTTGTTCGCTGCGCCGATACCTCCTTAAGGGACCAACAATTTGGATAAATAGTATCCAGGTTTTTCCAGGAACACCCCGGTACTAGCTACGTGGGGGCGGAAGCCGACGACTGGCCTACTTTCAGAATTTTATAAACAGCCGCACAGAAGGTAATATTTTAAATCAAACAACACTACATAGAGGTACATTTACTCAAGGATCGTGTCCTTGGTACATTCATCAGCCACGAGACGAGCGCCCTTCATAACGCCATCGTAATACTTCTCGGGATAGCGATGCGCCTTGCCCTCCAGCGGCCCATCGTTCACCAGCTTCTCCGCATCCAGCTTGCCCCAATGCACCTTCGCGCGGGCAAAGGGCCGGCGGGCACCCTCAATGCAAACGGATAGCTTGATAACTTCAAGCCGCGGATAGGCATTCACCATCCACTTGATTAGGCTGAAGTAGCTAGTGGGCAGGGGCTCACCAGGCCACATCTAGACTATGAAATCTTTCGTAGCCACTTCGGCCTCCCTGTGGAGTTCGACCAACTGCTTCAGTTGGTCACTCAGAGGCATTGGGTGTTTGGCTCCAGCATACTGGGACCAGAACAACTTCTTCGTTGAGCTCCCCTCCTTGGCACGGTAGAACTCCGCGGCATCTGATACGTTGCGTGGCAGATCTGCGAATGCCCCTGGAGAGCTCCGAATTCGGGTAAGTAAAAGAAACGCCTCCTCCACATGTTTGCTTTTCATAAAGAATGTCTTACCCGCCGCTATCTTCTTGGCCGCCTAGATTTCTTGCTGTGCCTTGTCGGCTTCGGCCTTGGCGTCTTTCATACTCGCAAGGGCCTTCACAAGCTCAGCTTCTTTCATCTTAAGATCATGCTCCACAGACTCGAATTCTTGCCGAGCTCCTGGAGCTCTTGCTGCACCTCGCTCACCCTAGCATCTTGCTTTTCGTGCTCCTTGCATTCCAAGGCCACCCTCTCTTCAGCCTCGGACAACGCTTTCTTCAGAGACGCCACTTCGGTGGTGGCCCCTGTTACACAGTCACAGCGCTTCGTCGTTAGAATAACCAATTTTATCTATCCTTCATTATATGAGAACGGGGAATCACTCACCTTTGTTCTCTTCGAGCTGCCTCAGGTCGAGCTCTCCCTGCGCCTGCTCTAGGTCCCGCTTTAGTCCAGCGACCTCGGTCGTGCGGACAGCAGCGGCAAGTAGCACAACCTGCTCATTCACATGCACACTTATTATTAGACTCCTGCGGATTATAATTGACCCTCCGTTTGACTTTTCTTTCCGAACACCAAACATAGTATCAGGGGCTACTACCTATCGGGTGGTAATTTCACACATTTTTATTACTTACCTCAAAGCCCGTCAGGAGGCTGGTGCAAGCTTCGGTTAGTCCGCTCTTGGCGGACAAAACCTTCTGAATCACCACACTCATAAGAGTACGGTGCTCTTCATCCATGGAAGCACCGTGAAGCACTTCCAGCAGATAATCCGACGCCTCGGGCGTAACAGAAGTCCTCGACACGGACGGCTCGTGCTCCCTAACGAGGGGCTGCCCGCCTGAGTCCGGAACCACCCCAGGTTCCGGAATAGTGTTCGGCTGAGAGCCCGGCCTACTGCGGCTCTCATCAACACGATCCGCGGGGATCTTGAATCCCGCGTGTCCGACATATGGAATTCTGTCTTGGGGCGTCTCCAGAGTCACCTCCCCCCGCTCTGGGAGCCTTCAGGATAACACCTCCGTGTCATCCGCGAGCTGAGGAGTAGTGGCTGTCGGGAGCGAGTTCATCGCTGAATAGCTCAGGGACCCATCCGAAGACGATACCTCGGGATGAACCCTGGCCGGACTGCATATATGTTCGGCGTTATAAAAAGATTATGAAGTAAAGTCACGATAGAGTGCGGATACTTACGATCGCGCTAGGGGCTTCCCCCTGGGCAGCCACCCCTCCTCGCTATGGGCGGCCGTGGCGGAGTAGTCCGGAAGGGACGCCCTTCCCTTCTTGGACGTCCCAACCTCCCCCTCCGGGGCGGCTTTCCTCCTTTTCTCCTTCCCAGTGCAGGGAGGCAGAGTTTCTTCTTGCTTCCTCCCGCCTCCGCTGGAGGAATCTGCCTCGTCATCATCGGACGACGAGGGTATGACGGCCTTGCGCCGGGGGCCTTTCCCGGCCCCCTGGTCCGCCTTCTCAGGCCCCTCATCCTCTCCGGATGGGGTGGCCCCTTCTTCTTCTTCCTCCCCTTCGAAGGAGGAGTGTGCCTCGTCGTCTTCGGACGAGGCTTCCGGTACAACCTTACGCCGGAGACCCTTCCTGGTCCCCGGGGCCTTCTTTTCGGCCTTCTTCTCCGGTGCCTTGTAGGGCGCCGGGACTAGCATCTCCGTCAGGAGAGCATCAGCTGGGCCTTCTGGCAGCGGAGCCGGACAGTCAATCCGCTCCGCTATCTCCACATAATCCTGATTCAATATGCACAATTACTTAAGACCCCCCACGAATATATTGGGAAGAGCTGAATCCGGTGGTAGTCAGAAAACTCACCGGACGAGGAGGCCGCGCGGCATGAAGTCCACGGTCCTCGGATGTGGGAAGAGGTACTCCAGAGGCCTTGAACAGCGCCTTCCATGCATCTTTTTGCGTCATGTTGTAGAGCCTCCGAAGTGTCTAGTGTTTGGCTGGGACAAACTCCCACAGATTAAATGCCCGCCTTTGGCACGGAAGAATCCGGTGAACGAGCATGACCTGGATCACGTTGACAAGCTTGATGTTCTTGTCCTTCATGCTCTTGATGCAGTTTTGGAGTCCGGTCAGCTCTGTAGGTTCGCCCCAGGCCAGGCCCTTCTTTTCCCAGGAGGTGAGCCGCATGGGGGTTCCGGATCGGAACTCGGGGGCCGCCGCCCAGTTGGCACAGCGCGACTCGGTGATGTAAACCACCCCGACTGCCACCCTTTCACGGTCTTCGCAAAGGAGCCGTCAAGCCAGGTGACGTAGGCATCTTGCCCACCATGGCCCCTACGCACTCCGCTTGCTGGCCGCTCACGATCTTTGGCTTCACGCAGAAGATTTCTAGCCACAGGCCGAAGTGAGGCTTGATGCGGAGGAAGGCCTCGCATATGATGATGAACGCCGAGATGTTGAGGACGAAGTTTGGGGCTAGATCATGGAAATCTAGCCCGTAGTAGAACATGAGCCCGCGGACGAAGGGATGAAGTGGAAACCCCAGTCCACAGATGAAGTGGGCGAGAAACATGACCCTCTCGTGGGGTCCCGGGGTTGGGATGACCTGCCCGTCGTCCGGTAGCCGGTGCGTTATGTCTGCGGCCAAGTATCCGGCCGCTCGAAGATTCGTGATATGCTTCTCCTTCACAGTGGAAGCCACCCACTTGCCTCCTGCTCCGGACATATTCAGCTGTGCAGAGAGGACTTGGACTAGGGCGCTGGAGCTCGAGGAGGTAAGGATGAGCAAAGGAGGAGGAAGGCGTGGGTGAAAATGGGAAGCCCTTATCCCTTTATAAAGGCGACGAAAGCGGTGCGCCTCCTCACTCGCCCGTTGAGAATCGCTTACTTCCCAAGCGCCACGATTGATGGCGTGGTGGGATTACCCATACCCGTATTGATGAGAATCCCGTGATAAGGGGACACGATCTCTGCTTTGACAAGATGTGTCAAGGAAACCGCCTCGCAATATGTGCTGTGGCTGGTTGTGGGAAAACGGTTGGGATAATGACCCGACGGTAATGACATATCACGTCGTCTAAAAAGTTGTCAGCTGAAATATCATTCTCTCTACGATGGTATGTGAAGATCATTTTGCAGATCCGGACATGGTTTACGTGTTCGGTGATTACCTTGGAGTATTCAGAGAAGGAACCCGCCTTGCAATGCCGAAGACAAGACTGCGCGCCGGACTTATCGTCATTGAAAGCCTGGTTCAGGGGCTGCTGAGGGAGTCCTAGATTAGGGGGTATCCGGACAGCCGGACTATATACATCGTCCGGATATTGGAGCGTGAAGATACAAGACTCAAGACTCCGTCCCGTGTCCGGATGGGACTCTCCTTTGCGTGGAAGACAAGCTTGGCGATTTGGATATTGTATTTCCTTCCTTGTAACCGACTCCGTGTAAACCCTAGCCCTCTCCGGTGTCTATATAAACCGGAGAGGTTGGTCCTTAGAAGGCCGATCACAACTACAATCATAATCATCATAGGCTAGCTTCTAGGGTTAGCCTCTATGATCTCGTGGTAGATCTACTCTTGTACTACTCATATCGTCAATATTAATCAAGCAGGAAGTAGGGTTTTACCTCCATCGAGAGGGCCCGAACCTGGGTAAACATTGTGTCCCTTGCTTCCTGTTACCATCAGCCTAAGACGTACAAATCAAGACCCCCTACCCGAGATCCACCGGCTTTGACACCGACAACGTGGTCATCAAAAGAAAACACGTCGAAACACTGGTAGACGACCTCTGCCTCACCTTCGACAACCTTCGAACATACGACATATGGCTCAATCCAAAAAAATGGGTCTTCGGAGTTGCAGCCAGAAAGCTGCTAGGGTTCATTGTTTCTGATAGAGGAATTGAAGCAAACCCAACTAAGATCAGAGCCTTGTCACAATTGACTATACCAACAGACCTAAAGTAGGTCCAGAAACTAGCAGGGTGCATGGCGGCTTTGAGCTTCTTTATCTCCAGATTATGAGAGAAAGCATTGCCACTTTATAGGCTACTTATACGCACTGATAGCTTTGAATGGACAGACGCTGCCACAGCTAGATTGGAAGAAATCAAGGCCTTACTTGCAGGAAACCCAATCCTAGCTGCCCCAGGTGTTGGCGAGCCTATGTTGCTCTATATCTCTGCAACTCACCAGGTAGTAAGTGTTATACTCGTCGTCGAGCGAGGGGAAGAGGGACACAAATTCCCCATCCAAAAGCTAGTTTATTACGTATCAGAGGTCCTCACACCATGCAAATCCCGATACCCTCACTACCAAAAGATAGCTTATATGGTCTTTATGGCATCCCGAAAAGTATGACACTATTTTCAAGAGTGTTCGATTAAAGTGGCATCTGAAGTACCACTTAACGACATTATAAACAACAGGGACACCATTGGCCGCATAGCCAAATGGGCCATCAAACTCCTACCATTTGAAATAATATACAAGCCACGCTGGCCTATTAAATCTCAGGTGCTGGCCGACTACGTCGCCGAATGGACAGAAGTCTAACTCCCTAAAGAGTATAGTTCATACTCCAACTGGATTATGTACTTCGACGGCTCTAAAATGCTAGCTGGACTGGGGGCTGGCGTCATCTTCACATTCCCCACCGGGGACACAATCCGCTACGTGTTACAAATCATGTATACGGACTCCAATAATGCAGCCGAATACGAGGCGCTTCTACACGGTCTTTGCATGGCTGTCTCCATGGGTGTACAATGCCTGGAGGTGCATGGAGATTCTAACCTCGCAATATCCCAGCTCAATTCAGAGTTCAATGCAAAAGATCCAAAAATGGCGGCATACCAAAACACCGTATTAAAAATATCAACTCGGTTCGATGGACTGGAATTCCATCATGTCGCTCGAGATAGTAACCAGGCAGCCGACATCCTCGCTCGCATGGGCGCCAAGCCCGACCCCGTCCCGCCTAACACCTTTGTGGAAAGGCTCTTTAAGCCATCCACAGTGTGGTAGGGCGAGAGCAGAGAAGCTATTACGGACTTCGTCACACCCCCAGCAGCCGAACACAATGCAGATACCATCAGGGGTTCGGATGCCAAAATAACACCATCTTCTCATGAGATCATGGCTGTTACTGCTCCATGGACCAAACCTTTCCTGGCCTACCTTAATAGGATGGAGCTTCCCAATGATCAAAATGAAGCCCGTCGCATAGTTCGACGCTCTAAAGCCTACAAAGTTCATGAGGGTGAATTGTACAAGAAGAGCACTACCGGAGTCCTCCAAAGGTGCATCTCCGAAGAAGAGGGATGATGGTTCTTGGTGGAAATACATGCTGGTCTAGGCGGTCATCATGCCACAGCTCAGGCCCTTGTAAGCAAAGCTTTCAGGGCAGGATTTTTCTAGCCAGCGACCCGAGCAGACGCACAAGCCCTTGTCCAACATTGTGTGTGATGTTAGCTTTTTGCCAACCAAAGTCATATGCCTCCCACCACCTTAAGAACAATCCCCATCACCTGGCCCTTCGTGGTCTGGGGGCTTGACATGGTCGGACCCCTTAAAGGGGAAGTGACAAAAAGAATTATTTGCTGGTGATGGTAGATAAATTCACTAAATGGATAGAGGCCAAACAAGTAAAAACAGCTGAAGCAGGGCCAATGATTGACTTTATATCCGGTATGGTACACCGCTATGGTGTCCCTCACAGTATCATCATGGATAATGGCTCAATTTCATAGCTGATGAGGGAAAAAACTGGTGTGCTAAGTTGGGCATTAAACTCGACTATGCATCCGTATACCACCCTCAAACAAACAGTGAAGTTGAACGGGCCAATGGCCTGATAATGAGTGGCATTAATCCCAAACTCGTGCACTCCTTACGAGAATCAGATAAGCACTGGTTTGAAGAACTCAATTCCGTACTCTGGGGGCTGTGGACCATGCCCAATCTAACGACCGGATACACACCTTTCTTTATGGTGTACGGCGCAGAAGCTGTACTGCCCTGTGACATTATTCATAATTCACCTCGAGTGCACATGTACGAAGAGCGAGAAGCCGAGCTTGATCGGCAAGATGACCTAGATGGACTCGAAGAGGAGCATGATGTTGCAAAGGCCTGTTCCGCATTTTATCAACAACATGCTAGGCGATACAAAAGCAGAGAAGTGCGGGCTAAGACATATAATGTTGGGGACCTTGTTTAGCGCCTCCCGGAGATGAAAAAGGATAAGCTCAAACCAAAATGGGAGGGCCCCTTCATCATAGATGAAGTCCTTATAGGAGGATCCTATCGCCTTCGGAATGCATTGGATAATCACCTTGAGCCGAACCCATGGAATGCCGCTCGGCTCTGAAGATTTTACGCATAGTTTGGTCTCTTTATTTTTTTACTTTGACTAGGTTTCGGCTTCTCCTCTCCTTCTTGTTTTCCTCCTTCTTTCCCAGGGTATGTTCGGATCTGCCGAATTGTTAGGGGTACACATCTTTAAATGTATACACCCACTATAACTGGGGGCTTCTTTAATTAAGCTTATTATTAAAAGCTTATAGCTTACATTGTCAATGTTATTTGTTTTATACATCTTTTGCCATTATATGCACCTCTATGACTTAAGTTTTTTTCCAAGCTGGGTCGCCTCTCTCCTGTGCTTATACCCTACGTTCCCAATTGTTTGGCTACGGTGTAAAGGGAGTACCTCTGCGATTGTTACAACCAGGTTATCTGGATCTGTACCTCAGACGGGTGAAGCCAAAAGCTAGCGTTCTTAAGGGAATAATTGGCCGGCAAGCAACGACAGACTGTTTTACAAACAAATACGGGATAGGCTACCCGTAATTCGGATACAAGCCTAGGCATGCATAGTTTAGAATGTCGACCTAAGGAAAGAAACCCCTAACGGAACGATTTTCCCTGGAATATGTTTCTTACGTTAAACAGTAATATAACATAACTCCCTGAAGAAAATTTGTCTGTTTGAGTAATATAACCAAATTGCCTGGTTTCCGGACATACTGAATGTTTCTCATTTAACATAGTATCCAGAAACATTCCAACTTCTTGTTTTGGAGGTTGAAGTCGAAGGCCTGCGATGACAAATTTTGACAAGTTTGGTCGGAGATAAATTTTGATAATAAAGTACATTGTTACATAGAATCGAACGCCTACTCTTTCTCTGTGCCAACTATAAGACTATCTAACATATAGTCTTCTTGCGAATATTTCAAAGCTATCATCACCTGGTCATATACCAAGCTTGCAGGAAATTCTTTTCTGTCTGGTCCCTGAGGTCCAACTAGGGCCTTATGATTCGGATTGAGTCCGGTGTAGCGCGTCTTCACTATCGGCCATGCCTCTCGTGCGCCTTCCCGGCATGCCGACGACTTCCATAGCTCAAAACAACAACGGGCACATTTGAACAGGTTTGCCAACCCTTCCATATTTTCTGGAGGGGCATCGGATAGCCATATGGCTGTGCTCATGCACTTCATGGCTTTCTGGGCCCGTTCGTGCACTCTAGACAGTTCTTTTAGAACGTCGCCTTGGAATCCGGACACTTCTTCTTTTGGACGCCCGGTTAATAGACCTACAAGGACATCGATGTCGTATTATTAGAACATATGAGTCCCCTTGATAGGTCAAAGGACATACTGAATATGCCGCCTTTCAACTTTTTGTTTTCTTCTTGCGTGGATGATAATTGAGCCTTTAAGCTCCTTATCTCTTCGGTTGATTGTTCATTTCCTCCTCCAATTTTTCCGTTCGCCAGTGGTCCTTGGGCTTTTCTTCATTTCCTCTAGTTCGGAGGTGGCGGCATTAAGCTGTGTCCGGCTTGCTTCAAGCTCCTAGGACAGCGCGTCGTTCTTTTCTTGAGAACCTGCGGTCATAACGATCCTTAAACCGGTTAGTCTTTACCGCTTCAAGTCTCGGGGGCTATTGGCACATATCTATTAAACTTGCACAAACTTTCACCTGCATATCTTTTGAAAACAAGTGAGCAACTCCAGTGAGTCCATCCCGGGCGGCCCGGATATATGCGTCTGCGATGCTAAGAGCGGAAAATTCCTGCTCAATGAAGGCCGGAGCACGCATGGTCTCTTTTAGGCGTCGATGATTCATCGCACTCTCCACTTAGGAATTAGTGACGGATACGTCATCCGAATCTTCATGAGGCGGATGAGTCGGCGCCGCTTCTGTTTGGGCCCTCATCCTGGTCGACGAGTCTGGGGCTGGATTGTTTGAAGCTCAGCTAGTTGGGATCTTGGATATGGTTCATCATGTACTCCTCCTGGGATAATGGAAGGGGGAAATATGACAATTTAATCTTATGCATAGGCATATATTAAGAGATATACCTCTTTGACGATGGAGGAGGATCAACGGCGCTCCCGGTCTCCTTTCGTTTTGAACGCTCACCCCATGAAGATGCTGCCTTCCTTGGGGCCGCCCTCGACTGGGTTCGGCTCGCTGAGCGCTGATCCTATGAAACGCGGTTCAGTGTAATGGGTGAGGTGCAAACAAGGGATCCTCTTTTTGAAGATGATTTCCGAACACTTGCCTTAACGAAAGGGTAAAGGCCAGGGTAGTCGTCCATAATGGCCACTTTCGAGCCGTAAAAATTCGCTTGGTAATAGATTCCATCATCAAACTCCACAAATATATCCGAATCCTCGCAGAAGCCGGGATCTTCATTGCGAGCATGATCCTCTGGCTGAGGGAAGGGCCCGTGAACATTTTCGACTACCTTCCTCCATTACCGCTTTAAAAAGACAGTCAAAATGGTTAGCACCCCTTGATAACGAGGTAGAACAATGCTGATAAAACAATAAACTTACCCAGTCAATAGGGTTATACGTGGAAAAGCCTTCCCGACAATTTAAGTAGGGAAATTCTTCTTCCTCCCCCTTGTAAAGATCTGCCAGAATAGCGGCCAGAGCGGCTGAGGTATCCGGGCCCTCACGCTTATAACGAGATGAGTCGTCTTCCCCGTTGTAACACCATAAATGGGTCACTCTAGACTGAAGGGGCTGGATACATCGCTTTATCGCGATAGCCATGAGTTAAATTATCGATAGTCTAGAGTGGGCAAGTACACTAATCTTGTTGGCTAACCTCATTACTTCAGCACTGTCTTCTTGCTTGGGGCTCCGGGGACGCCAATTTAGTAGCTTCTTTGGGGGAGCTCTGGAGAATTCAGGAAGCCCGCGCCAAACTGGGTCCAGAAGGGGAACATCTTCAATATAGAACCATTCTGAAGACCATTCTTGGGAGTTCCGATGGGGTAGCCTGATCCGGCTATGCGCCACACTTCGGCACCGCCCACTTCAAATATAGAACCGCCTTGGTGGCGGGGGACGAGGCAGAATAACTTTCTCCATAGTTCGAAATGAGCCTCGCGGCCTAAGAACAACTCACAGAGAGCAACAAAACCCGAGATATGCAGGATTGAACCTGGCGTGAGGTTGGGCAGCTGGATCCCATAGAATTCCAACAGACCCTTGAGAAAGGGATGAATCGGGAATCCTAAGTCCCTCAGGAGAAACGAGACGAAGCACACCCTCTCCTCCCTGCTGGGGTTGGGGAAATTCTCTGCTAGCGCGTCGCTGCCCATCGAAGCCAAACCTGCCTATACAGAGACTAGATCTGTGGGAGGAAGATATCCCTGAGTCTGAAATCGACTCAGTTGGAGATGAGATATGGAACAACTTCGCCAATCTCCCTCTTGAGGGCCATGGGGGCATTAGAAAGAGCTAGGGGCGCTCGTTATGTTGTGGAGTTTTTCGTGGTTTTTTCTCCGATGCTCTTTCGCGTGATGTGGAATGGCGTTTGGGGATTTGACCTCTTTATATAGATGCTGCCCATGTAGGGCAATGAGCTTATTGGTAATAAAATGATGGACCATTTGCATTCACCTATAGCATGGAAATCGAGGTGACCACTGGAAGAGATCATAAAGACAAAACATGGAGGCCAAAGCCGGACTACCGTCGACCTGAAGTATGTTAAAGAACTTGCCTTGCAAAGCCGAAGACATGAAGCCAGATACTACTTCGTCATTGAAGGCAAGTTTGGGGGCTACTGAGTGAGTCTTGGATTCGTGGGTCCTCAGGTGTCCGACCTATCCAATATGGGCCGGATTCATGGGTCCTCAGGTGTCATTGAAAACCATCCCCCGTGTCCGGGTAGGACTCCTGTGTGCATGAGTAGCAAGATTGGTGTCCGAATATGCTCTTTCCTTCTCCTGTAAACCTCCTTGGTGTAACCCTAGGCCCCTCCGGTGTGTATATAAACCAGAGGAGTTAGTCCATAGAGGCGATCATCATCATTATCATAATATTCATATGCTAGACAGCTATAGTTAGCCATTACAATCTCGAGGTAGATCAACTCTTGTAACCCCTATACTCATCGAATACAATCAAGAAGGACGTAGGGTTTTACCTCCTTTAAGAGGGCCCCAACCAGGGTAAACATTGAGTCCCATTGTCCACTGTTACCATTGATCCTTAGATGCCGGTTTTGACACCGACAGTGATCTTGGAGCCAGTGTTAGTGTTGTGCCTTTATCTTTATATTGTAGACTTGAATTGAATAATTTGACACCTACTGAAATCTCTTTGCAACCGACTGATAAATCAACTGCTATACCCATCGATATTTGTGAGGATGTGCCTGTTGTGGTTGCAAACGTTACTATCTTGACGGGCTTTGTTATTCTTGATATTCCCGAGGACGACAGTATGTCGATCATCCTGGGTAGAACCTTTTTGAATACTGCAGAGGCTATTATTGATTACAACAAAGGCAATGCTACTTTTCATTTTAATGGTAATGAGCATACGGTACACTTTTCGAAGAAACAACCTCAAGTTCATAGTATCAATTCATTTGGAAGAATTTCAACTATTACTATTGGAGGTTTTGAATTCCCTCTTCCTACTGTCAAAAAGAAATATGATATTCTTATTGTTGGGGACATGCATGTCCCCATTGAGGTAACCTAGTGTTATTCGAAAATTCTTCGGTTTCATGTCATTCGGAAGAAGTTTGTTAATAAGACTTGATCAACCTTGTTAATGGATTCCTTTTAATGAGCATGAGATGGATGAATTTAGAAGGAACAACTTTTTGTACTCACCTTTTACTTTTTTTATTTGGATCAATAGTATTTTCTGTCTGTTTTCTGAATTATCCATGCAATAAAAAATAGCCCGAAAATAAAAGTTCTCCAAATGCCCTGAAAATTTAGTATGATTCTTTATAGAATATTTGGGAATTTCTGATACTAAGAACAAACCAGGGGGATGTACCAGTGAGCTACAAGGACGAAGGTCCCGCAATACCCCCTGGGCACGCCCCCTGTCTTGTGGGCCCCACATGGGTCCCCTCCACTTATTCCAGCACCCATCCACTTCATCTTCATCCAGAAAAAATCATCCCATAGCTCGAACCCGTGTTCTTGCTCATTTTGCTGCCATTTTCATTCTCCTTGCTCAAAGCTCTATTCACAAAACTGCTTTGGGGGATTGTTCTTCAGTATGTGACTCCTCCAATGGTCGAATTAGTTTTTGTTCTAGTGCTTTATTTATTGCAATTTTTTGCTGCTATGGTTACCCTATTCTTGAGCTTGCATGTCAAATTTATATGGTCCAAAGTAGTTTTGATGCATGATATAGTCTCTAGACACTTGTAGGAGTAGTTGCCTTCAATTTTGTTGAGTTTGGTTCACTTTTATTTTGAGTCACTAAAAATTTCAGAGGAAGAAAAATGTCTAGGAAAATGTACGAAGGTGGCGTGATAAGTGAGCCGGACCTTGTACCACCAAGGGAAGCTCAAGTGCGGCCTTGTGACTGGACATCAGATGAATTTATGGTTCATGCAGGCTTCAAGGATGAATTTGATGCACATCTACGTGATGTTGATCTTGAGGACTTCGTATCGGATAAGTGCCAACAATATTATTACCTCACTGATTTCTTTGTGCGGAGGTTTGAATTTTCATCTAAGCGCAATACCCATATTGTTTTATTTGATCTTTATGATGAATCATATACCATGGACCTTGAAGATTTTAATACTGCTTGCAAAATCCCATAGTAGGGCATTCATAGTGAGCCTCACAAATCTGAATACAATGATTTCCTTGCTAGCATCACTGTGGGACAAACTAGAAATATCACACAAGCTACCATAGGGAGCATTCACTTTACTCCCATACATTACTTTGCGTTCTTTATAGGTAGATGCATTAACAGTAAGCATGAGCATAGCCACCTTTGCTTCCCAGATCTTAGTGTCCTCAAGAGTGCAGGGTGATAAGCGATATAACTTGGGGACCATTACTATGAGGAGGTTACATCTTAATGCTAAAGATGGAGATTTATTTCATGGGATTTATGCAACTTGTTTAGCTAATTATCTTGGTGTACCCATAAGGGGAAATGACATTGAGTTGCCGCCTGCTTTTCTGTACGCTACCAGTTTCTTGCGAGGAATGAACAGTCCCCCCAGTAACGACTAATCTTTGACATATGGCGTGTTGTCCATATTACCCTTCCTGCTCCTTCCTTCTTTAACTTTTAATTAAATGGGAGATATTTTATAACTAGAGAGGAGGCAAATGAGTACGAGAGAACAGCGGAAGCTACTTGCCACCAGGAAGCAGCTCGCCAGGTGGTAGCTGTCGCAGCACAGTATGACCCCAACTATGATTTCAGATATCATCCGAGCCAGTGGTGGCCCTAGACCAACTTTGGCCAAAAGCCTAAGCTTGGGGGAGTACGTATTTCTCACTGACATTACATTCATGTTTACATGCTCATTCTAGTTGTCGGTGTTCATACTTTTTCATTGTATTATCCATGCTAGTTAATTTTCTTTTTCTTGCTTTCTTCTTCTGTGTTTGAAAAACTTTGAGAAAAAACCAAAAAAATTAGTCATAGATTCTAGCTAGTTTACTTTCCATGTTTACTTAGTATTAGTATTAAAATGAAAACCCAAAAAGATTTCTCGTTCTTCTTTTGCTTGTTTGGAGCTTTCCCGTGTAAATAGTTTTCTCGTTCTTGTTTTGCTTCGTTCAGAAAAACAAAAACTCCAAAAACATTTCAATGTGTTTCTTTGAAATTATTTTATTTTCTTTGGGGGTTGAGAGGAGAAGACCATGATGAAAATGATGAGTGGCTCTCATATGGATTATTGTTGATCTGACAAAGAGCCCATATTACCATGTCTTCTCCTTTGAATAAATGTTTATAGATTCGAGCTTAGTCCAATGCACATGCACTATTATTATTATTATTCACACCATTCGGTCGTGTAAGTGAAAGGCAATAATAACGATATATGATGAAATGATTGAGATGAGGAAAAGCTGGTATGAGCTCGACCTATCTTGTTTTTGTAAATATGATTAGTTCATTGTTCCTGATTCAACCTATTATGAAAGAAACATGTTTTCAATGACAATTAGAGATTATAGTTACTCATGCCATGCTTAATTAGCTGGATTTTATAATGGTTTCGCTGGTACGGTGAGGTGTTATACAAATGGTTTTTAACCCCTTTCTGCGACGATGTTTGGAACCGTCGCCAAGTGAGTGTGGGCGATAGGGGGGGTCCTTTCCACACGACCCAGAAACCGTCGGGGATAGGTCCTCCTGACACACTGGCTGGGGCAAAATGAGTTCATGTGCGATCTGGCGGGGCATCGAAACCCAATTGTTTCCGTTCGTATGTACATCCCACACGGTGAATCCCAGAAAAACATTTTTGCTCATATGTATATCACACACAGTTTTTTGTGTGGAAACGTGTCGGTGTACAAAAGTAGGGGCTCTCCTTTCACTACAAAAAAAGACACATCCGTGACATTTTGGGCCGAACGTATTTTTTTCCTGTCATACATATGACACTTCTATGACGATAATTGTGACAAAACCCGGTATCATCATAGATGTGGTGGGCTCCTACTTCTATGACAAAAAATCATGACAGAAAATGGGCTTTCATCCTGGGCGGGCCGGAGACGCAGCTGCATGACATTATTTGGGCCGTCCATGACAGAAAAACCATGGTAGAAGCGAGGGGGAGGAAAATTTCAGGGAGTTGCCGGTTACGGTGGGAGGTCGGGGGCCGAGTGATGCGCGTTTCTCTCGTACACGTGCGAGGCGTTGGCTCTAACTAAACCCGAGCGAGGCGTTGGGCTCTAACTGAACCCAAGCGATTGCACTGCAGGCTACACGTTACTGAACCCGAGTGATCGATCGATGGCTGTTAACTGAACCCGATGGAGCGATTCATTCGGTACTGCTGCTAACTGAAGCCG
>NC_041389.1:129376232-129479661 GCF_002162155.2 Triticum dicoccoides
AGGTCCCTTTCGCCCGTTTTGCGGTACGCCACACCCCTTCTGATCAACAGGACCCCCGTTTCGACCCCAGGAGGTCCGTTTCGTCCGTTTTGCGGTACGCCACACCCCTCCCGATCAACAGGACCCCCGTTTCGACCATAGGAGGTCCATTTCCTTCGTTTTGCGGTACGCCACACCCCTCCCGATCAACAGGTCCCCGTTCCGAACGTAGGAGGTCCGTTTCCTCTCTTGTGCAGTACGCCAGGCCTCGTTTCCATCGCCTGTTCCGTCCAAGCCCTCCCGATGAACACGACCACACATTCCGTTCCGACCCAGCTGGTTGGCTCCCCATGAACGCTGTTTCTCTGTTCCGACCCAGCCATGTATGTATGCGCGAGTAGGCGTTCGAGACCCTGCCCGTATGTACGTATGTGGACGTATTTTCTTTCTTGCACCCTCACCGCTGTACGTACGTGTACATGCTACGTGTGCGCCTCTACTAGGACACGTGCGTGCCTCTACATCGACCAGTATGTACGTACACATTCGCGACCAGAATGAAAACACTACGTACGCTTCGACCAGGTGTGTCCCGACTGTCAGGCACTTCCTTGCCTGTGAAGATGTAGCTGGTGGGTCCCAGCAGTCAGGGGGGCAAATCGTTTTTTTGCCCGGACGCACTTCCTTGCGTGTGAAGATGTAGCTGGTGGGTCCCAGCAGTCAGCGGGGCGAATCGTTTTTTTCTTTTGCCCGGACGCACTTCCTTGCGTGCGAATATGTAGCTGGTGGGTCCCAACAGTCAGGGGGTGAATCGTTTTTTTGCCCGGACGCACTTCCTTGCGTGCAAAGGTGCAGCTGGTGGGTCCCAGCAGTCAGGGGGGAAACATTTTTTTCATGAAATACGGTGGCCCGTCCGGTGGGTCCCCGCTGTCAGGTGGAGGAATAATTATTTTCCGCATAATAAGGAGGCACTTCCTTGCTGCGGTCGTGGACCCAGCTGTCAGCCTCTCCACATACAGTCCACGTCCGATGGAAGTCGTTCCTTGACCACGTTGACCACGCCACGCCGAGAGCACATGGCGGTGGACGACGGCGAGGCCTAGGAAGGGGATGACGGGGAGACGGGGAAGACGCGGCAGTGGAAGCCCGCGCGGAGAGGAGTACGAGGGTTCACTGGTTCGACTACGGTGTGAGGCTGCCGTCGCCGCAGGCCTGGCCAGTGGTGGGAATAGTAGGGGGCAGTGAGGCCTCCACGGCAGCACATCCGGGCACGGGAAGCAGGAGCATGCGGCACGACCGGCGCTGCTTTGGGCGGCTGGAGCAAGAAGACCAGAGGTTGAAGAAGCACTACGGCCGTTGGATGGACATCGTACGGTCACTGGAGCTAGAATCGTTTATATTGACTAAGTTGACAAAGCCCTCTGTCCCCGTCAACTTAGTAGGCCCACAAGTCAGCCTCCCACAAAGGTGGGTCCCAGCTAGCAGGGGGGTATTCATTTTTTTGTGCGTAATAAGGAGGCACTTCCGGTGGGTCCGAGCTGACAGCAGGGGGAACATTTTTTTCACGAAATTCGGTGGCCCGTCGGGTGGGTCCCAGTAGTCAGGGGCAAACGTTTTTTTCGCGAAATACTGGTGGCCCGTCTGGTGGGTCCCTGCTGTCAGGTGGAGGAATAATTATTTTCCACGTGATAAGGAGGCACTTCCTTGCGGCTGCCGTGGACCCAGCTGTCAGCCTCTTCACGTACAATATTCTTCCGATGGAATTCGGTCGTTGACCACATTGACCATGCCGCGCCGAGAGCACCACGGCGATGGACGATGGCGAGGCCTAGGAAGGGGACTACGCGGAGCCGGGGAAGACACGACAGTGGATGCCCACGCGGAGAGGAGTACGAGGGTTCACTGGTTCGGCTGCGCTGCCGTCGCCGCAGAATAACAGGGGGTGTGGGTGAGTGGAGTGGAGGGATGGCCTGGCCAGCAGTGAGAGTAGCATGGAGGCGGTCAGGCCTCCGCGGCAGCACAGCCGGCCACGGGAGGCAGGAGCAGGCGACACGACCGGCGCTGCTTTGGGCGGCTGGAGCAAGAAGACCAGAGGTTGAAGAAGCACTACGGCCGTTGGATGGACATCGTACGGTCAGTCGAGCTAGAATCGTGCATATTGACTAAGTTGACAAAGCCCTTCGTCCCCGTCAACTTAGTAGGCCCCGTCAACTTAGTGGACATCGTATGGGGAGTATTCTTTTTTTTGGGCGTTATAAGGAGGCACTTCCTTGCGTGCGAAGATATAGCTGGTGGGTCCGAGCTGTCAGCGGCGGTAACATTTTTTTCACGAAATACAGAGGCCCTTTCGGTGGGTCCCAGATGTCAGGTGGAGGAATCATTATTTTGCGCATAATAAGGAGGCATTTCCTTGCGTGCGGCCGTGGACCCAGCTGTCAGCCTGTCCACGTACAGTCCACTTCAGATGCATGTCGGTCGTTGACCACGTTAACCACGCCACGCCGAGAGCACCAGGGCGGTGAACGACGGCGAGGCCTAGGAAGGGAACGACACGGAGGCAGGGAAGACTCGACAGTTGTTTCCCACGCGGAGGGGAGTATGACTGTACGAGGGTTTACTGGTTCGTCTGCCGTCGCCGGAGAATAACAGCAGGTGTGGGACTGTGGGTGAGTAGAGGGATGGCTAGGCCCGCGATGGGAGTACGGTGGGGCGGTGAGGCCTGCGCGGTAGCATAGCCGGCCGCGGGGAGGAGGGAGCAGGCAGTCCCGCCGGCGCTTGTTTGAGCGGCTGCAGCAGGAAGAGCAGAGATTGAAGAAGCACGACAGCCGTTGATTGGACATCCAACAGTATACAGGCCATCTGTGGAAAGCCTCAAATCTGTGGAAAACAGCATACAACCCATCTGCCATTATTTCAAATAGTTTACAGCCCATTTGCTAATTCTTACGGGTTTTTTTGGAGCCCATATTCTTTTTGTTAGCATTACAGCCCATATTGTGGCCACGGTTAAAAAATTATACGAAATTTTGCATATGTCGGTGCGGTCTGAGCTGTTTTTAATCCCGAAATTTCGAGTCACATTCAGACTGATTTTAAAAATAAATGTATATCAATATAAAATCCAATAAATTTTCCACGCATAAAAATCAATGCAATTTAAAATCTCGAAATGAAAAAAAAGATATTTGAAACTAATTGCTGGTTTGATGTGTTTTAAAAATGTACAACCCATTTCTCATTACTGATAGGCCATTTTCTCGGCCAGTCGAATGAAGCTCTCCTCGTCTTGAAAGATTTGCAGCCCAACAGGCCTGATAAAGCGACTTACTTGACAAATCACAAAAAACTGGGCTAGCCATTTTCAGAAAGAAAAAAAACTAGTAGGCTGGTCTGTGGTAAACATAAAAGAGAAGGCTGTCTAGACAGACTAGAGTGTCCGGCATAGCCCAGTTGACACCCTGGTTCCGTCTCGAAAACAAATTAGATAAATGCCACTCCAATTATGGCGATTCATAAAAATGCCACTGCAATTTCCAAACTTTGAAAAATGCCACTGCAATTTTTGCAAACTTTGAAAAACGCTACTGCAGTTTGCAAACTTTGAAAAACGCCACTCCAGACTTCGAAAAATGCCACTAGAAATGGCATGAAATGGCATTTTTCAAAGTTTGGAAATTGCAGTGGCATTTCTCGGAGGCATTTATCAAATTAACCCAAAACAAAAATAAATGGGCGAGCTGCTGGGTCCCTGGTGCCAGCCGCTCGTTGTGCAATTCTCTCATTTATTGACTACGTTGACAATGGCATGGGACCGAGATGTCAGAAATCCACTAGGAGGAGCCATTTTTTTGAGGCACTTGCTTGCGTACTGCCATGACCTTGGCGAGTCCCTGCTGTCATCCTCTCCACGTACAATCATCTCCTGATTGTGTAGGCATCAACTTGCTAGGCCCACAAGTCAGCCTCTAAACCCGTGGTGGACAAATACAACCCATTTAAAAAATAACAGCCCATTCCATACGTTCAAACGGAAAGTTCAACATTCAGAGCAAAGTAACAGGTCTGATCCACATATAGAGTACTGAACTTCCATGTTGACAACCATCATAGCCAAGTTAACTATCTACTCCCACTAGACAAGTACTAACTTACTCTTAGCTAACTAGACGGTGCTAGCCGCCATCTGTGGTACACGCTAAACGCCGGCACCGGCGTCCTGCGCCTCGCCTCAGACTTGCCAGAGGTGCGATAGGGCGCGTTGCTCGCGCGCGTTGGCCCTTTCCATGCCGGCGTGGTCCACCGAAGCTTTGGCTTCCAAGCGAGAAACCCACTTGATGAGCTGGTAGTAAAAATCGGTGTCGCGAACGCGTGCGTGCCTGACAGCCTCAAGGGCTATTTGCCGGGCACCGGCCTCCATGTAGTTGGCCCAGTTGCGGGCGCTCTGCTCGCGATTCAGAGTGTTGGTGCGCTGCTGCTCCATGTCCCGCTGGCGGCGCAAATCGGTGATACGCTGCTCCTCCTCCAGGCGGTCGCGCTCCAACAACTCCTGCTCCTCCACCATGCGGTCGCGCTCCAACAACTCCTCGATCTGCGCATTGCCATCTAAAGACAGATAGAATGCCTCCTCCCTCCGTCTGCCTTCCGGTGAAAAACCGAACACTAGTTCCGTTGGTGACCGCCTCCAGCGTCGCCTACCGCGGACGGCCGGGGGCATGGCGGACGTGGCGAGCGACGTCAGGCCGGTGGGGGCTTATGAGGATATGGTGAGTTGGGTCACGGTGGCATCGGAGAAGGTCGGGAAACAATACTTAAAGGAGGAAGGTAGCGCGACGGTCATCGGAATTCAATGCATAATGGCTTAGCGCGCCAGCTTTGCCGTGATAAACTAGGGAAACTGAAATTATGACTATGCCGTCCCGTCCTATCTGGGTCGCACGCCGGCATGGCGGTCAAACGAGTGCACTCGAATCATCTCCCTCCTTGTCAATAATGATTTCACGGATTTAAAAAGCCTGCAACAATTAAAGTGTATCTTTTTTCGCATTAGTTAGCTGCCTTAATTACAGCCGGCTGCATGCAGGCACTCAGAATCGCTCGCAGGCAGTACGCGAAGCAGCATGCAACGAGTCGTAGCCGAGGGCACGCATGCAGCCACTTAAATCGCTAGAATTAATTAGGCTTAAACTTCTGCATGCCGTTAATTATTGCCATGCCTTGGTCTTGCTGCTTTGCTCACGGGACTAATAAACCCGGACGGAGGGAGCACCTTGGTTGGTGAGAGGTTTGAATTAAGCCCTGCAAACCGGAAAGGAGGTACTAGTACGTGCGTGATCCGCTATTTATTCGTGTAGGATCGAGTAGGTCATTTCTTGAATTGAGCCCTGCAAACCGGAAAGGAGGTAGTACATGCGTGATCCGCTATTTATCCGTGTAGGATTGATAGTGTAGCTTGTCAGTTTCTTCAGAGGTAGGCATTTTTATCCGTGTAGGATCGATAGTGTAGCTTGTCAGTTTCTTCAGAGGTAGGCATTTTTATTCAAAAAACTGCCACTTTGCATCTTGCGTCGCAAATAAAACTGCCAGGAGCGCATTTTAGGCTAGCTAGTGATCGATCAGTAACTTGTTAACACTGAGCAAACAGAAATAAGTAACTGTTAATGCATCTCAATGATTCACAGATCATATACAAATATGTAGCTCCAAAAGCAAAGATCAGCCACTTCGGATCTTGCGTCGCAAGACTCGCAACTAAAACTAACTAGTACGATTCCCATACATAAGATCAACATGTTAATGCATCTCAATGATTCACAGATCATATACAAATATGTAGCCCAAAAGCAAAGATCTAGAAAAAACATCTGTTCTTCCTACTAACATGGATGCTTCTCTTGGCCAACATTTAGTACAGACTGAAAGACAAATTTGTTTGTGTAGTCTACAATTCCTCTTGAAAACTGATACATCCATTTTGCATCATGCTTTTATGTCAATATTTATTGCATTATGGGCTGTTATTTCACGTTATGTCACAATATTTATGGCTATTCTCCCTTATTTTACAAGGTTTACATGAAGAGGGAGAATGCCGGCAGCTGGAATTCTGGGCTGGAAAAGGAGCAAATATTGAAGGACTATTCTGCGCAACTCCAAAAGTCCTGAAACTCCATGGAATATCTTAGAATAAATAAAGAAAAATCGTCGCCAAAGATGAAGGCCAGGGGGCCCACACCCTGCTCACGAAGGTGGGGGGCACGCCCCCCTACCTCGTGGGCCCCCTGGTGGCTCTTTGACGCCCATCTTCTCCCATATGAAGTCTTTCGATGAGAAAAAATTAAGAAGCAACCTTTCGGGACGAGACTCTGCCGCCACGAGGCGGAACCTTGGCGGAACCAATCTAGGGCTCCGGCAGAGCTGTTCTGCCGGGGACACCTCCCTCCGGGAGGGGGAAATCATCACCATCGTCATCACCAACACTCCTCTTGTAGGGAGAGGGCAATCTCCATCAACATATTCACCAACACTATCTCATCTCCAAACCCTAGTTCATCTTTTGTTTCCAATTCTTGTCTCCAAGTCCGGGATTGGTGCTAGTAGGTTGCTAGTAGTGTTGATTACTCCTTGTAGTTGATGCTAGTTGGTTTATTTGGTGGAAGATCATATGTTCAGATCCTTTATGCACAATATTACCCCTCTGATTATGAACATCAATATGCTTTGTGAGTAGTTATGTTTGTTCCTGAGGACAAGGGAGAAGTCTTGCTATTAGTAGTCATGTCAATTTGGTATTCGTTCGATATTTTGATAAGATGTGTGTTGTCTAACCTCTAGTGGTGTTATGTGAACGTCGACTACATAACACTTCACCATTATTTGGGCCTAGAGGAAGGCATTGGGAAGTAATAAGTAGATGATGGGTTGCTAGAGTGACAGAAGCTTAAACCCTAGTTTATGCATTGCTTCGTAAGGGGCTGATTTGGATCCATATGTTTCATGCTATGGTTAGGTTTACCTTAATACTTTTGTTGTAGTTGCGGACGCTTGCAATAGAGGTTAATCATAAGTGGTATGCTTGTCCAAGTAAGGGCAGTACCCAAGCACTGGTCCACCCACATATCAAATTATCAAAGTACCGAACGCGAATCATATGAGCGTGATGAAAACTAGCTTGACGATATTCCCATGTGTCCTCGGGAGCGCTTTTCCTATTATAAGAGTTTGTACAGGCTTGTCCTTTGCTACAAAAAGGATTGGGCCACCTTGCTGCACTTTATTTACTTTTGTTACTTGTTGCTCGTTACAATTTATCCTATCACAAAACTATCTGTTACCACTTATTTCAGTACTTGCAGAGAATACCTTGCTTAAAACCGTTTATCAATTCCTTCTGCTCCTCGTTGGGTTCGACACTCTTACTTATCGAAAGGACTACGATAGATCCCCTATACTTGTGGGTCATCAAGACTCTTTTCTGGCACCGTTGCCGGGGAGTGAAGCGCCTTTGGTAGGTGGAATTTGGTAAGGAAAAATTTATTTAGTGTGCTGAAATTTTCTGTCACTTGTTACCATGGAAAGTAATTGTTTGAGGGGCTTGTTCGGGGTATCTTCACCCCGTCCAGTTGAGCCAAGAGTTGCTCCTCAACCTACTGAACCTACTGAATCTATTGAAAATGAAACTGCTTTTCAGATTCTTTCGGGTATGATGGAAAAACTGCTAGCTAACACTTTCACAGGAGATGGAACAAAACATCCTGACGAACATCTATGCTTTGTGGATGATATTTGTGGACTATTTAAGCTTGCAGGTATACCCGATGATGCCTTTAAGAGGAAGGCTTTCCCTTTATCTTTGGAGGGAGACACATTGACATGGTACAAGCTATGTGATGATACGAGATCATGGAACTATAAAAGATTGAAACTGGAATTTCATCAAAAGTATTACCCTATGCATCTTGTTCATCGTGATCGCAATTATATATATAATTTTTGGCCTCGTGAAGGATAAAGCATTGCTCAAGCTTGGGGGAGGCTTAAATCAATGTTATATTCATGCCCCAATCATGACCTCTCAAAATTGACAATTCTCCAGAATTTATATGCTCGGCTTTCTGCTAATAATCGCACCATGCTCGATACTTCTTGTGCTGGCTCTTTTAAGATGAAGTCTATTGAATTTGGATGGAATTTATTGGATAGAATTAAACGCAACTCTGAAGATTGGGACCTCGACGAAGGTAAGGAGTCAGGTATGACACCTACGTTTGATTGTGTTAAATGTTTTATGGATACCGATATTTTTCGTAAGTTTAGCACTAAACATGGACTTGACTCTGAGATAGTAGCTTCTTTCTGTGAATCTTTTGCTACTTATGTTGATCTCCCCAAGGAGAAGTGGTTTAAATATCATCCTCCCATAGAAGTAAAAGTAGCTGCACCTATTAAAGTTGAATAAAAGATTGTCACTTACAATGATCCTATTGTTCCTACTTCTTATGTTGAGAAACCCCCTTTCCCTGTTAGAATGAAGGATCATGCTAAAGCTTCAACTTTTGTTCCTAAAAGCAATATTAGGACTTATACACCTCCTGAGCAAGTCAAAGTAGAACCCAATATTGCTATTGTTAAAGATCTCTTGTCTGATAATATTGATGGGCATGTTATCCAATTCACTGGTGAAACTGCTAGAATTGCTTAACCTTGTGATAGAGATAAACATAGACCTGTGGTAGGCGTGCCTGTTATTTCTGTTAAAATAGGAGATCATTGTTATCATGGCTTATGTGATATGGGTGCTAGTGCTAGTGTTATACCCTTTGACTTATACAAAGAAATTATGCATGAGATTGCACCTTCTGAGTTAGAAGATATTGATGTTACAATCAAACTTGCCAATAGAGATACCATAGCTCCAATGGGAATTGTTAGAGATGTTGAAGTCTTGTGTGGGAAAACCAAATATCCCGCTGATTTTCTTGTTCTTGGTTCTCCACAAGATAGCTTTTGTCCCATTATATTTGGTAGACCCTTCTTGCATACTGTAGATGCTAAGATAGACTGCAAAAAGAATGTTGTTACTGTTGGCTTGGATGATATGGTCCATGAGTTTAATTTCTCTAAATTTAGTAAACAACATCGTGAAGAAGAATTGCCTACTAAGGATGAAATTATTGGTCTTGCTTCTATTGCTGTACCACCTAGTGATCCTCTAGAACACTATTTGCTAGACCATGAAAATGACATGTTCATGAATGAAAGGCGGGAAATAGATGAAGTATTCTTTAAACAGGAACCTATTCTGCAACACAATTTTCCTGTTGAAATCCTAGGGGACCCCCCTCCACCCAAGGGTGATCCCGTGTTTGAGCTTAAACCGTTGCCTGATAATCTTAAATATGCTTATCTTGATGAGAAGAAAATATATCCTGTTATTATTAGCTCTAACCTTTCAGAGCATGAAGAAGAAAGATTATTGAAGACTCTAAAGAAACATCGTGCCGCTATTGGATATACTCTGGATGATCTTAAGGGCATCAGTCCCACTCTATGTCAACATAAAATAAACTTGGAAGGTGATGCCAAACCAGTTTGTGATCCTCAACGACGTCTGAATCCTAAAATGAAAGAAGTGGTAAGAAAAGAAATACTCAAGCTTCTGGAGGCAGGTATAATTTATCCTGTTGCTGATAGTCAGTGGGTAAGTCCTGTCCATTGTGTCCCTAAGAAGGGAGGTATTACTATTGTCCCTAATGATAAAGATGAATTGATTCCGCAAAGAATTATCACAGGTTATAGGATGGTAATTGATTTCCGCAAAGGCTACTAAGAAAGATCATTACCCCTTACCTTTTATTGATCAAATGTTAGAAAGACTATGCAAACATACACATTATTGCTTTCTAGATGGTTATTCTGGTTTTTCTCAAATACCTGTGTTGGCTAAAGATCAATCAGAGACTACTTTTACATGCCCTTTTGGTACTTTTGCTTATAGACATATGCCTTTTGGCTTATATAATGCACCTGCTACCTTTCAAAGATGCATGATGGCTATATTCTCTGACTTTTGTGAGAAAATTTGTGAGGTTTTCATGGATGACTTTTCCGTCTATGGTTCCTCTTTTGATGATTGCTTGAGCAATCTCGCTCGAGTTTTGCAGAGATGTGAAGAAACTAATCTTGTCTTGAATTGGGAAAAGTGCCACTTTATGGTTAATGAAGGTATTGTATTGGGGCACAAAGTTTCTGAAAGAGGCATTGAAGTTGATAAAGCCAAGGTTGATGCTATTGAAAAGATGCCATGTCCCAAGGACATCAAAGGTATAAGAAGTTTTCTTGGTCACGCCGGATTTTATAGGAGGTTCATCAAAGACTTCTCAAAAATCTCTCGGCCTCTGACTAATTTATTACGAAAATATGTACCATTTGTCTTTGATGATGATTGTGTAGAAGCATTTGAAATACTTAAGAAAGCATTAGTCTCTGCGCCTGTTGTTCAGCCACCTGATTGGAATTTACCCTTTGAAATTATGTGTGATGCTAGTGATTATGTTGTAGGTGCTGTTCTAGGGCAAAGAGTTGATAAGAAATTGAATGTTATCCATTATGCTAGTAAGACTCTAGACAATGCTCAAAGAAATTATGCCACTACCGAAAAGGAACTTTTAGCGGTTGTATTTGCTTGTGATAAATTCAGGCCCTATATTGTTGATTCTAGAGTAACTATCCATACAGATCATGCTGCTATTAAATATCTTATGGAAAAGAAAGATGCAAAACCTAGACTCATTAGATGGGTTCTCTTGCTTCAAGAATTTGATTTACATATTGTTGATAGAAAGGGAGCTGAGAACCCCGTTGCAGACAACTTGTCTAGGCTAGAGAATGTTCTTGATGACCCACTACCTATTGATGATAGTTTTCCTGATGAGCAATTAAATGTCATAAGTACTTCTCATAGCACTTCATGGTATGTTGATTATGCTAATTATATTGTTGCTAAATTTATACCGCCTAGCTTCACATACCAACAAAATAAAAAGTTTTTCTATGACTTGCGACACTACTTTTGGGATGACCCACATCTTTATAAAGAAGAAGTAGATGGTGTTATTAGACATTGTGTACCTGAGCATGAACAGGAACAGATCCTACACAAGTGTCACTCCGAAGCTTATGGAGGGCACCACGCTGGGGATAGAACTGCACATAAGGTATTGCAATCCGGTTTTTATTGGCCTACTCTCTTCAAGGATGCCCGTAAGTTTGTTTTATCTTGCGATGAATGTCAAAGAATTGGCAATATTAGTAGACGTCAAGAAATGCCTATGAATTATTCACTTGTTATTGAGCCATTTGATGTTTGGGGCTTTGATTATATGGGACCTTTTCCTGCCTCTAATGGTTACACTCATATTGTAGTTGCTGTTGATTACGTTACTAAGTGGGTAGAAGCTATTCCAACTAGTAGTGCTGATCATAACACTTCTATTAAAATGCTTAAGGAAGTTATTTTTCCAAGGTTTGGAGTCCCTAGATACTTAATGACTGATGGTGGTTCACATTTTATTCATGGTGCTTTCCCTAAGATGCTTGCTAGATACGACATTAATCATAGGATTGCATCTCCTTATCACCCGCAGTCTAGCGGTCAGGTAGAATTGAGCAATAGAGAGCTCAAATTAATTTTGCAAAAGACTGTCAATAGGTCTCGGAAGAATTGGTCCAAAAAACTTGATGATGCATTATGGGCCTATAGAACTGCATATGAAAATCCTATGGGTATGTCTCCGTATAAAATGGTTTATGGAAAGGCATGTCATTTACCTCTCGAACTAGAACATAAGGCATATTGGGCTATTAAGGAGCTCAACTATGATTTCAAACTTTCAAGTGAGAAGAGGTTATTTGATATTAGCTCACTTGATGAATGGAGAACCCAAGCTTATGAAAATGCCAAGTTGTTTAAGGAAAAAGTCAAAAGGTGGCATGACAAAAGGATACAAAAGCGTGAGTTTAATGTAGGTGATTATGTATTGCTATACAACTCTCGTTTAAGATTTTTTGCAGGAAAACTTCTCCCCAAATGGGAAGGTCCTTACGTTATCGAGGAGGTCTATCGTTCTGGTGGCATAAAAATCAACAACTTTCCAGGCACAAATCCGAAGGTGGTAAACAGTTAAAGGATCAAACACTATATCTCAGGTAATCCTATAAACGTTGAAACTAATATTATTGAAACCGTAACCCCGGAGGAATACATAAAGGACACTTTCCAGAACGTTCCAGACTCCGAAAAGGAATAGGTATGTGGTACGGTAAGTAAACCGACTCCAAAACAATTTTTAAGGCAATATTTCTCCGTTTTGGAATATTTAGAAAAATAGAGAAATAAGTAGCAGTCCGGGGAGGACACGAGGCCTCCACGAGGGTGCAGGGTGCGCCCTACCCCCTGGGCGCGCCCCCTACCTCGTGAGCACCTCGTGTGCCCTCCGGAGTCCGTTTCCTTGCACGATACGTATTTTGGTCGGTAAAAATTCATTATATATACTCCCGGAGGTTTTGACTCCCGTATCACGCAAATTCCCCCTGTTCTTGTTTCGAGCTGTTTTTCTAACAGGTCTAGATCATCATGACGACCCCAAGTGCTTCCAAGGACAAGTTTTTCGAGAAGGTCATCAACCCTTACCTCGCGGAGGTGCTGCGTCACCCTCAAACCATCGAGATGCGTGATGGGTTGCTGCACATCCGCGATGTTGAGGGACCAAAGGGAGCCGGAAGCATGGAGTTGATGCTCAAAGCAATGGAGCAACAAGTTTTCAAGTGCCAGGGGATGGTGGAGCGTGGAATCAACGCTACCCACAAGATGCTCGCGGAGTTCACTAACAACTATGAGCCGGATGCCAAGAAGACCGAGGAAGCCATATATAAGCTACATGAGAAGATCGAGCACCTCCAAGCCCAAATCTATGATCTGCAAAACCAAAACTGTGAATATGAATATAGATTCAAAAGAATGAGTTTGGCTACAGATTTGAGGATTCTGGAGACTCGATCATCCTTCTATGATGGTGAGCCTATGCCTTGGAAGATGGAGGACAAGCTTGCATCATCAACAACACCTCCACCACCAACAACAAAGAAGGAGACATAATCATCTGGGTATGGGCACTCCCCTTGGCAACTGCCAAGCTTGGGGGAGGTGCCCTGGTATTGTATCACCATCACAACTCCTATCTTTACCGTCTTTCTTAGTTCGATCTTATTAGTAGTATCTTGATTCAGTAGAATAAAGTCATGGCATGATCTAGTTTCGAATTTTGCTTTATGTTCCTTCTTTGTAATCGAGTTCGCGAGCTATATAATAAAGATTAGTGTTGAGTCAAGGGCTTGAGTATTTTGCCATGATCTTGGGTGATTAGAAAAAATAATAATAAAAAGAGTCAAGAGTTCATATTGATCTTATTGAAAGTATTGACTTCACATAGAAAGAGTATGATGATCTAAAGTCGTTGGGAGTTGGCAATTATAGCTTTGGTCATCGTTGCAATTAATAGGAAGTAATAAGGAAAGAGAGGTATCACATATAGATATATTATCATTGACATCTTTTATGATTGGGAGCACTCATTAAAATATGACATACTAAAGAGTTGATGTTGGACAAGGAAGACAACATAATGAGTTATGTTTTCTTACATCTGAGATAAAGTATGTTGTCATGGTTCCTCTACCATGTTGAGCTTGCCTTTCCCCCTCATGCTAGCCAATTCTCAACACTAAGTAGAATTACTACTTGTGCTTCCAAATACCCTTAAACCTGTTTTTGCCATGAGAGTCCACCATATCTACCTATGGATGGAGTAAGATCCTTCAAGTAAGTTGTCATCGGTGCAAGCAATAAAAAATTGCTCTCTAAATATGCATGACTTATTAGTGCAGAGAAATAAGCTTTGTATGAACTTGTTATGGACGCAATAAAAGCAATGAACTGCATAATAAAGGTTCACATGCAAGGGGCAATATAAAGTGACGTTCTTTTGCATTAAGATTTTGTGCATCAACCCTAAACGCGCATGACAACCTCTGCTTCCCTCTGCGAAGGGCCTATCTTTTATTATTATCCTCTACTTTATACAAGAGTCACGGTGATCTTCACCTTCCTTTTTCATTTTATCCTTTGGCAAGCTCAGCATGTTGGAAAGAACATGATATATATATATATCTAATTGGATGTGGGGGAGTGTGAATTATTATTGTTGACATTACCCTTGAGGTAAAAGGTTGTGGGGAAAAAACTATAAGCCCCTATCTTTCTCTGTGTCCGATTAAAACTCCGTAACCACAAAGTATCGCGTGAGTGCTAGCAATTATGAAGGACTAAGTGATAGTTGAGTATGTGGACTTGCTTTTTAGCTCTGACATAGACTCTTTCCGATGTTATGATAAATTGCAATTGCTTCAATGACTGAGATTATAATTGTTGGTGCCCAATAAAGTTTCTGATTCATATTTTGGCTTTGTGAAAAGATCATCACTAGAACATAAGTAATCATATGACAAAATTTTATATATGTTGCTGTTATGAAGCAATCATGATGCCTTCATGTCCGTATTTTATTTTTTTCGACGCCTCTACCTCTAAACATGAGGACATATTTATTGTTATCGGCTTTTCGCTTGAGGACAAGCGAGGTCTAAGCTTGGGGGAGTTGATACGTCCATTTTGCATCATGCTTTTATGTCAATATTTATTGCATTATGGGCTGTTATTTCACGTTATGTCACAATATTTATGGCTATTCTCCCTTATTTTACAAGGTTTACATGAAGAGGGAGAATGCCGGCAGCTGGAATTCTGGGCTGGAAAAGGAGCAAATATTGAAGGACTATTCTGCGCAACTCCAAAAGTCCTGAAACTCCATGGAATATCTTAGAATAAATAAAGAAAAATCATCGCCAAAGATGAAGGCCAGGGGGCCCACACCCTGCTCACGAAGGTGGGGGGCACGCCCCCCTACCTCGTGGGCCCCCTCGTGGCTCTTCGACGCCCATCTTCTCCCATATGAAGTCTTTCGATGAGAAAAAATTAAGAAGCAACCTTTCGGGACGAGACTCTGCCGCCACGAGGCGGAACCTTGGCGGAACCAATCTAGGGCTCCGGCAGAGCTGTTCTGCCGGGGACACCTCCCTCCGGGAGGGGGAAATCATCACCATCGTCATCACCAACACTCCTCTTGTAGGGAGAGGGCAATCTCCATCAACATATTCACCAACACTATCTCATCTCCAAACCCTAGTTCATCTTTTGTTTCCAATTCTTGTCTCCAAGTCCGGGATTGGTGCTAGTAGGTTGCTAGTAGTGTTGATTACTCCTTGTAGTTGATGCTAGTTGGTTTATTTGGTGGAAGATCATATGTTCAGATCCTTTATGCACAATATTACCCCTCTGATTATGAACATGAATATGCTTTGTGAGTAGTTATGTTTGTTCCTGAGGACAAGGGAGAAGTCTTGCTATTAGTAGTCATGTCAATTTGGTATTCGTTCGATATTTTGATAAGATGTGTGTTGTCTAACCTCTAGTGGTGTTATGTGAACGTCGACTACATAACACTTCACCATTATTTGGGCCTAGAGGAAGGCATTGGGAAGTAATAAGTAGATGATGGGTTGCTAGAGTGACAGAAGCTTAAACCCTAGTTTATGCATTGCTTCGTAAGGGGCTGATTTGGATCCATATGTTTCATGCTATGGTTAGGTTTACCTTAATACTTTTGTTGTAGTTGCGGACGCTTGCAATAGAGGTTAATCATAAGTGGGATGCTTGTCCAAGTAAGGGCAGTACCCAAGCACCGGTCCACCCACATATCAAATTATCAAAGTACCGAACGCGAATCATATGAGCGTGATGAAAACTAGCTTGACGATATTCCCATGTGTCCTCGGGAGCGCTTTTCCTATTATAAGAGTTTGTACAGGCTTGTCCTTTGCTACAAAAAGGATTGGGCCACCTTGCTACACTTTATTTACTTTTGTTACTTGTTGCTCGTTACAATTTATCCTATCACAAAACTATCTTTTACCACTTATTTCAGTACTTGCAGAGAATACCTTGCTGAAAACCGTTTATCAATTCCTTCTGCTCCTCGTTGGGTTCGACACTCTTACTTATAGAAAGGACTATGATAGATCCCCTATACTTGTGGGTCATCACAAACGTAAGTGGTTTCACCAACAGCTGGAACCATGAGAATGAACCACACATGATGGAGGAACATCCACTGCAATATGTTTTGGTCTTCTCTTGATCACACCGCGAGACTATTTTCGGAATACAAACTTTAACTTAGGGAAAATGATGCCCATTGTATAATCAGACCAAAGCAATGAAGCACCTAGTGTTGGCCAGTAAATAGTACAGTACTACTTTTCTGCAGTCCATGAAGTGACTATCCAATCTTTGTGTATATTTTCAAATGGCATTGCATGCAGTGACTATACTATTCTTTTGTGCAGTTCAACGAAAATTGCGGACACTTTGTTTGTTTGCCAAATAGCAACGAGAAGACATCTCTGTCTGCACAAATATCAAGCAGCTAGTAAACATATACCACACCATGTTCGCAGTGATGGAAGAGGTGAAATCGATACAACCGAAATTGAGCATCCAATCATTGAATCCTATCCTGCACCTCCAATGTAGGTCCACCCTGCCAATAAATTCACATGCAAACCACTAGTATTACTATCTAATGACAGTACAAAAAGAGTAGCAAGATAGTAGCAAACCATGTACCTTCCTAATGAACAACTCATAGTGCCACCAATTGGATATAAAGGTTTGGAAAAAAACATGCTCCTAATGTTGAACCAGTTGGACTTTTTGTGCAGTTCCACTAAAATCGAGCATCCCTGTTTGCATAGATATTGAAAGTGTGATTACTATAAAAGTGGCACTAGTTGAAGCATAGACTGACAAATATAAGAATTCCAATTTCTTAATGGGAAAAGGTAGCAAGACTGTTTCTAACCACCCGTTTGAAGGAATAAATAAAGCAACAACGGCCGATGTCAGGAAGGCATACATAGTTTTTTCTAAAAAAACCGAGCCATTCCTGACCTTTCCTCTTCTTTTAAGAAAATTTCGTGCAGTTCTACTAAAATAAAATGCCATCACCACCTTGACAATTCAGTGACACTGTACAAAAGGAAACAACTTAACATTACGTCATGATGTCGGGTATGTAGTCGACAGGCATTAGAGACAAACATACAGACCTCCTCCGATAACATAATGAACATTAATTTTAACAAAGGTGTGACTAGCTTTACCGGGATAATTTGAGTGAACTCTACACCCTCTGTTCCTTAATATAAGACGTTTTCACGGTTCAAGTTAAAGTACCCAAACGTCTAGTATTTAGAAAAACAGGTAGTTGTTTTCTTGAGCACATATTTGGGAAAGCTGCCACACTTTATTTATGTCCATATGCTAATGCAACACCATTCGAATACTACAAATATACACTAATCCAGTGGCTAGTGCAACAGTAGAGTAGTTAGTTTATTACAGGCTGTGCAACAGCATTAGAATGCCTTAGCTGAAAAATCTTCAATACATCCACAATCAAGAGCTAACCCTGAAATAATCCAGTGACATTAAATGGCATTGCTTAAATTTATCGGTGGATTAGAGTGAGAGTGGCATTAGTTAAATGTGGCATCACTTTAGTAGTAGCATTGCTTGACTTGACTGCTGGCGTTATACTAATAGCAAAAAAAGTGGCAATAAGAGCATGGGAGGCCTATTCGGACAGTGGGCGCACCAGTACGATGTACCTCCACGGACACAGAGTGGTGAGGGAGGTATGGTTTTCCAGAGCAACAAATATCCAGGCAACATATGTGGATTACGTCCCATTTTTTTTCTCTTTAGCCACCTTTTTCCTATGTGAGGACAACAAACTGATCAACCTGGTCATTCTCTATTGCGTTGTCATGCCTTTCTACCCTTCTTCAACCAAGAGACACGAGACTCGTTCCTTAGCTACTGATTTTCCCCTTTTCAACCTAGATGCGGGTTTGATGCCTACTCTTTTGGACAATACAGTCTCCCTTCCTTTCCTTATTCAACCCAGACATGGATTAGTCTGCATGAAGTAGGGTTTTCTTTAATAGTGCAAATTATGGTTTTCGTCTGTGTGGCGAGCAGAGCAGAGGATAGCAAATTGGGAAGATGGTGGAGTGGAAAAAGATCCACATGCAACGACGTGCCTGATGGGGCAATAGAACAAGGGTATGGTTCGAAAAGAGGTAGCATGCCCGAGGGTCGGCGGGAAGTGGCTTCGCTCGTGGTCGTCGTCCTCCGGACACACTACGGCACGAGCTTGTGGACGGAGGCCATCCAGCGCGGGCGCTAGGTCTGAGAGGACGACCTTGTCGTCAGTGTGTGACCTCGCTCGCGGACGACGAGTGCGTCAACGCTGCACGTCCTTTTCTTCCCCGCTGGATATGTGACCACCGGTGAGGAGGGAGAGAGGGGCCATCTTTTTTAGATCTGGAGAGAGGGTGGTAGTGTGAGAAGCAAGTGGGCAGCCCTTGGCAAGAAAGCGCTGAAGCTCCAGCCTATATATCTTTTTTATACTACTAGTACTGGAGGTGGAGTAGTGGTAGAGTAGTTTATATTTTCTCTGCGTACAGTACAAATTAGTCGTGCTTCAAAACTGAACGGCACGCCATTAAAAAAATAAAGGTCGATAACTAATGCGGCACCTCGGGCCAACGCGGCCAGATCACATTTTGCATGAGAAATTACACACCATGTTTCGTTGATATGTGGTCCCGTTCCAACATATGAGTGAGACGACGGCGGGTAGTAGGAGCATTTTTGAACCGACGTGTAGGCCGGGGCGCCCCTTCAAGAACCGTCGCAAACTGGCAACCGTCCACCGACTCTTCGCCTTTCCCTCTCAATTTGGAACTGCTGGCGCATGCTCTTCCTCTCCCTCCTCCATTTTCCTTCATCCCTTCACCCTTTCTTCTGCCATTGTTCGATCGTCTTCTCCATGGAGGGAACAGGACGGAAAGAACCCCGTTATTCTTGCCCCGATCTGAAAGATGACGTGGTGGAGGAACTCATTGATCGGTGCGACGTCATCACCTCGGCTAGCATGGCAGGTTCGTTCAAGCCCATTCTTGACTCAACTAATAACATCATTACAAGGAACCCAAGAGTCAAGGAGCGGTTTGATCTCCCCTATCTTCTTCGGCGTGACCCTGATGACTGGCGCCGTCACGGCGGAGGCCTCGCCCTATGCAAGTTGATGCCGCTTGATAATGATACGTATGATGTTAAGATGCCATCGCTTGAGGGCAAGGCTTGGGAAGGCGCAAATGGAGATTGGGTTGTTTACATTGGGTCCAACTGCGAGTGTGAACTTGTGAATGTGTATACTCGTGACCGGGTTCCACTTCCAAAAATCTTAGCAGACTGCCCAGAGGTTGAGCACACCGGTATTGTACACATGTTCAAATACAATCATGGTGACTGTCTTCTATGGAAGATAGCAATTTCTCGAGTTCCCAACCGCTCTTGGAATTACAACAACTATGAAGTTGTTGCTATCTTCGACAAGCTTGTTGCCGTCCTTGCTGGTTTGACTCGATGGATATTGCTCAAAAATTAGTTTCTGTACACGGATGAGTACTGTGATGCAATTGAATACGAGGGCCTTGTGTTTGCTGCCACCACTCGTGGCACTGTTTTTGCACGGAATCGTTGTTTCGGTACGTTTGTCTTCCATCGTAATTATAATTGTTTCATCCACATGCATGCGGGTTAGCAAGTTTCCCTTTACTAATTAACCTTCTTCTTGTGTTTCCAAGGTCCTGCGAACATTCCAGCACCTATACTTGAAGATTTTTATAACCAAGGGGGAGATGATCATGGTGATGATCACGAGCATGAGGACGAGCAGCGCCCATATACTATTTGGCGCCTGGCAACTAATTCCGATGGATCACCTCTTCTCGTGTGTATACAGCCCACTGATGATGTTACTGCTAAGGAAGCAAGTGTAGTCTCCCATGGTCGCACTCTCCGGACCTATTCCAACACCTGTTGCATGGTATTCGGTATGGATACTAGTGTGCTAGCGCCAACTCCTTCTCCCTGGTACAGAATTGATAGTCTTGGAGAAAACTCGCTCTTCCTTGGACAAAACTATCCAATGATGGTGAAAGGCGATCCAACTGCTGTTGACACAATGTTACTACCATTTATGAGAAGCAACTGTGTCTATACCTCGGACATTTGGGTGGTTCCCTACCCTGGTACTGATATAGTAGGCCGCTTCAGCCTGGATGATCAGTCCTGCGTTGGTCTCCAGATCGACAATGGATGGCCCGTCCCAAAGAATCACTTGTGGTTCGAAGCAAGCATTTCCAACGCCGAGGAATGGTTGAGTTGAAGTTCATTTCATTGCTTGTTATTTGTTGTGTGGTGAAAACTTTAGTATTTATAATGTATCCTCGTTGTCGATGTGGGTTGATGACCTGTTGTATGTAATAAAATGATATGCCTGTGATAAACTTACTAAATTTATGAATGGCTTTCGAGTCGCTTCTGTGAGTGAGTGGTGCGACGAGGCAAAAAATATTTTCTGAATACATAATTGTACATGCATTGCAATAGGTTATCGGATGAGGCCAATCAACAATAGTAGTACACTATTTTTACTAGCTTCACATGCTTCGCGCGTCGTGCGGGTGTTTTTACTGTAGCCATATTGTACTACATAACCAGCACCTCGAATCCTCGATACTAGTAGTACTATATAGTAAGTAGTAGGAGTAGTAGGGTGGCATGGGACTATCTAATACCAGCATGGTGCATAAAAAGGAAAGTTAAAACTAAATGCAAAAGATGCTCCAAGACTTCCACATATCACATGAACAAAACGAATACGAAAACATACCGATACTTGTTGAAGAAAGAGCGGATGCCTTCCGGGGCAGCCCCAACCTTAGACGCTTGAGTCTCCTTGAATATTTACTTGGGGTGCCTCGGGCATCCCCAAGCTTGAGCTCTTGCATCTCTTCCTTTTCCTCATATCGAGACATCCTCGATTAGACACTTCATCCACACAAAACTTCAACAGAAAACTCGGTAAGATCCGTTAGTATAATAAAGCAAATCACTACTATAAGTATTGTTGCAAACCAATTCATATTTTGTTTTTGCATTGTGTCTACTGTAATATAACTTTTCCATGGCCTAATCCACTGATATAAATTAATAGATTCATCAAAACAAGCAAACTATGCATCAAAATCAGAATCTGTCAAAAACAGAACAGTCTGTAGAAATCTGAACATTCACCGTACTTATGGTACCCCATAAATTCTACCACAATTAGTAAAAATAAACAATTTGTACAGAAAGGCTGTGCAAAAGGAATCAGAACTGTTTGACGTTCCAGTTAAAAATGTAAAATTGCGCACTACAAACAAAGTTTCTGTCCTGCACCGTACAAACCAACAAGCATTGTAAACATCCTAAAGGCAAACCTTGGCACATTATTTTTATAATACAATGGAATTTTACAAGGGGATAATTATTTTTGATGATAAGTTTCTGTAATCAAGATTCACAAAGTTTCCATGAGAATGAACAAAGTTCAAGGCTCGCTCCCACTTCAACAATGCTTGTCTCTCTCTCACTTTCACTTTCCTTTTTGAAAAGTTTTTAGGTTCCCCTTGACGGTGTCCTGGACTAGGGGGTACTCACCATGTCGTCTCCCGATCAGTTGGATTGGGCTGAGGACCCCCATGGCTGTACACTCATGGGCCAGTTCAGACAACCCCTGCCGCATACAAGGAAGACTCCACAAGACTTGGTGCCCAAGACAAGGACTCTCCTAAACCCTAGGCCTCTGGTGTCTTATATAAACCGAGGCTAGGCTAGTCAATAGACAATCTCATATTCATTACTATCATCTCGTGGTAGATACATGTACTCTGTACTACACCCCATATGAATACAATCAAAAGCAGGACTAAGGGTTTTACCTCCATCAAGAGGGCCCGAACCTGGGTAAAATCCCGTGTGCATGTTACCATCGCTCCAAGACGCCTAGCTTATGACCCCTACTACGAGATACATCGGATATTGAACCGACATTGGTGCTTTCATTGAGAGCTGCCGGGCGATCACTATGATTAGATCCGGCTCTGGGCGTATAGGCTATCAAGGTGAGGAACAGGACATAGCTATACCCGTGCCGGATGCCAACATGTGCTAGAGCAGCGGTGGCGGCAGCCGAACACAGCTTGGCGGACGCATGCCCTTGGATACCCGATTAGGGTCAGGTTTTGGCTGGACAACAACTCGTGGGACCTGCTAAAAAATCGGACCTATGGTCCAGCCGAGGAGACCCTGCCCATGCCGAACAGTGTGCAGGGGCTGACAGGAATTTAGATTCCTGGGAACATACAGGGTGATCCGATCCTAGTTCTCTTTTCTTTATTATTTAATCATAATCATGAGGCAGTGTATGCTTTTGGCTAATCATCTATCGTGTATGCGTGTAAGTACTCCTACTATGACTAGACGCCCATTGTCCACGTAATAGAAGCAGCATATGTTTTTGCTTGGATCGCCACAACAATGACATGGAGATAATGACCTCGAGCACACAACAGGGAGATTTGCCAATTTCCCCTTTTTAATTCAATACCTATGAAATCAACCGCTGGTTGTCTTCTACTTTTTCTGAAAAATACACAGAATAAAAGTGCTATTATGCATACCGAGGATTGGCTTTGCATCATGTTCGACATGGATCAGTTCGTCCGTTTGCTTTGGTCTGCTACAGTCGTCGCTGCTGGCATTCAGGTTGTATTTTTCCAAATTATTCGTTTAGCATTATTATACACAGAATATTTTTTGTTGGCCTGTACTGCATCATTTTGGCAGAGAAATTCTACCGACGTTTGTACCTCGCATCAGTCCGGCCAGCCTCTCCCTGTCACCTGGGCAGGCCGACCTTCGCCGACATTGCCGTGCCACGACACCAACGCGCCATTGAGCTAGCCTCCGCGCTCAGGCCATATTTATCAAACTTTTTTTTGCATAAATTAATTATGCACCTTTTTTTCATTATTATTTTTTGGTTTGCACTATTTTACATGTGCAGGCAACTAACTTAGATCGGGCCGCACTATCCCCTCAGCGTGGTGTCTGAATTGTGTCATCGCCTTGGAGCGCTGCCCTGTGTTGGCAACCCTACATCGTCGCTTCATCAACCTATTCGGATGGAGATTCCAGTGTCACCCGTCGACCTGCCCCATTACCTCGGCTAGACCGGGGGCTTCAACTCTTCGGAGTACCGAGCTCTTCGCTCGGCCACATCGGGCTTGGGGGCTGAGACTTTCTCCCGCACCAAGCTCGGACCGCGTCATCAATGCCGAACACATTAACCAGCTAAGTCACTTTCATGCTCAAAAACTCCCAGTTTTAAATTTTGTTCGGTTTGACCAAGCATTTTACTTTTTTGGCAAAAAGTTGTTTGTGACAAAAAATCCTTGTCATAAATTTGTTTGTGGCACACAAATTCAAATACCCCGTTTACTTGGGGGCTTCCTTTATGAAGCCTTTCCTCTTGCAAATGATTATACTTGTACGACTTTGTTCCTTGTTCGTGTATTACGCCACAATATGCACCATGTTGACTTAAGCGATTTGCAAGCTGGGTTGCCTTGCTCCTATGTTTACCCCTATGTTCCCGATTGTTCGGCTAGGGAGTAAGGGGAGCACCTCTATGATTGTCACGATCGGGTCATCTGAGCCGGACCTCAGACTGGGTGAAGCCGAAAGCTAGCGCTCTTACTGTTTTCAATAATGGTCGGCACACCACGGAACTCATGAGTACAAAAAATCTATTGCACAAGTCTCACAGTAATAATGAGCAACCGAAGAGAGGTATCGATGGGGGTACTATTTTCTTAGAATATGCTTCTTACACTTCGTTGATAATATAGCATAAGTTCCCCGAGCGCGCTTTGTCTGTTACAGCCTTATGGCCTGATTGCCTGGTTATCGGAAACACCGTCGATATTCTCGACAGGTGGAGTACATAACACTTTTCGGTCCTTGACCACAGAGGGAGAAGCCGACGGTCGGTTAAGACGCGTATAAAGTTCGGGTGAACACAAATATGATATAAGTACTTCGGTACATACAATCATTATACATAAAATTCTTTTACCCAAGTCACTCGGGGGCTCTTAAATTTATGTGAGATATTTTATAATAAGTGTTCTTCTTCTTAGTCGTTGCAAAGTCTTTTTTCTATCACTCCTTTTTTCGACGCGAGTGTGTGGTCAATAGCCGGGGAGCCTAATTTCTCTCTCAAAGCCACCAAAGTTTGCTAAACTAGCCTAACGAGAAGTACTCCGCCTTTGGGATAGGAGGTTGAAGCCGTAGGCTGACCCGCTTGAAGTCTTGAGATAAGGGTGTGTCATGTTAAAGCATGATAGAAGCACATTTTTTTTTCTAAGACCACTTTTTTGATTGGCACCGAGCAATTGATCTAGTTCGGACGTCGAGTTTTTACTGACGTTTTTTGGTTTTCCAATCCTATGGCACTTTTCAACTATTTGTGTGTTTTCCGCATAAGTCTCGCAGTGCAACGCCGGACACCTTTAGAGATTCGGCAAAAAATCTCGGATATTTCTATATATGCATCGGTTTCAAATTGTGTCTTCGGTCGATAGTTGGGTTTCCTGGCTCCTGTGCTTGCCTCCTACAATCCGCTTTGTTCGGTTAGGTGTGCAAAAGGAGAACCACTGCGATTGTGCTTCCAGCTCACATGGTTAAGCACATCGGTGGAGAAAGCCGAAAACTGACTGTCACAATAAGCGTGAACTGGTCAGCGATCCGATGACTATGTTAAATGACGGGCCGTTCATAACATTGGCCGAAGTGTTAACCACTTCCTTATGTTAAACAATAATATAACATGCCTCTCTGCGTACCTTTGTTTATAAAACCGTATGGCCGGATTGCCTTGTTTGCCATAAATCTTTGCCCTCATAAAGGCTTTATAAAGTAGGACAAACACTCCTCGACTGCTGGCCGAGGAGGTTGAAGCTGATGGTTGGTGAAGAAAGTTTTGTACAATGCGGATCCGAGCATTAATGACGTAAAGTACTTGGATACATAGTGTCATTACACCTAATTTATGATTTTACTATGGATATCGACCCTTAATTCGGCCACCCGTGTCCGCATTAAGGCTCGGGGGATACTGGGCTTCGGGCTTATCATTACTTATAAATATTAAAGAGGCAAATCGATCCCCTGATCTAGTGTTGCCACCCGACCAGTGTCTCAGGGGCTACTGCATTGCCTATTCAATGCAGAAAATTTTAAGTGCAATACAGTTTCCGAGGAGATTATAATCCTCGGGTTGGTCGGCCGCACCCAGCGTGAGTCTTGAGGACTGAGCACGCCGCTTTTTGTGTCCCAAAGTATGCTGCCGAGCTAGGACTTGATACTCAGGCTGATTTTGCAAATCAACCCGAGTCTCAGGGGCTACTGGGATCAGCGGTCTTATGTCATCCTTTAGGTACATCTCGGGTTTTAGACCGATACACACACCTTGAGGGCTACTGGCTATATATCTCGGCAGAGAATAAATTGCACCGATCAAAAAATCAGCCCGCAGTCGGGGTGGTGCACCACCTTGGAAGCAGTCCGGCATAAAACTCGGGTGCCAATGGCTGGCTCCATAGAGGGCATTTCCGGCATTAAGCTCGGCTAAACTCCTTCAACTTTTTTGAACTAAGGTGATCTATGACACCTTGGATATAGTCCGGCGTTGGAGCTTGGACATAGTCTGGCGTTGGAGCTCGGATGCAGTTCAGTGTTAGAGCTCGGCTGTAACAATACTCCTCAGATACAGTCCGGCGGTGGAGCTCGGATACACTCCGGCATTGGAGCTCGGAAGCGGTCCGGTGTTGGTGCTCGGCTGCAAAGATACCTCGAATGCAGTCCGGCATTGGAGCTCGGACGCAAGAGGACACTGCCGCCCAGGGACAACTTCAAACCCGAGGCGTGGCATAAAAATAACAAGGCATTGATAAAGGTCGGAAACTTAAAGGGGCTCCTCGGATACCCGACGTGTAAACTCTTCGGATTCACTTTGGCGATCCTCAAGATCGAAGATGGAAAGATTTGTTGAACCAGTTTTCAAGACCGACGACCAAAGATGAAGAACAGTTCGAAAGAATCGAGGAGGGTCCCCAACTTGAAGACCGGTTCAGGGGGCTACTGACGGTTTCCTGGACTAGGGGGTACTCACCACATCGTCTCCCGATCAGTTGGATTGGGCCGAGGACCCCCATGGCCGTACACTCATGGGCCAGTTCGGACAACCCCTGCCGCATACAAGGAAGACTCCACAAGACTTGGCGCCCAAGACAAGGACTCTCCTAAACCCTAGGCCTCCGGTGTCTTATATAAACCGAGGCCAGGCTAGTCAATAGACAATCTCATATTCATTACTATAATCTCATGGAAGATACATGTACTCTGTACTACACCCCATATGAATATAATCAAAAGCAGGACGTAGGGTTTTACCTCCATCAAGAGGGCCCGAACCTGGGTAAAATCCCGTGTCCATGTTACCATCGCTCCAAGACGCCTAGCTTAGGACCCCTACCACGAGGACACCTAGCTTTATTTTTTTGTTTTAAAACAGTAAAAAAGCACTCAACAGAAATAAATGACTCTCTAAAACTTCCGGGTTGTCTCCCTGGCAGCGCTTTCTTTAAAGCCATTAAGCTAGGCAAATAGTGCTCAAGTAATGAATCCATCCGGATCCCAAGGTATATCAAAGCCAATTTTTATTAACAATGATTTGTAATTTAGTAGTGAGCACAAAGTAACATATATCATGCAACAACGAAGTCTAACTCTCTTCCTATGCATCGGCATGTCATAAAAGAACAATTCATGCACACATAGTAAAGGCCAATGCATAGTATAAGCAGTTTCTTGCAATTTTATCGTGTTGGAAACATAAAGAGGCGGGGATGTAGTTCCTCTCTCATAATAATTGCAAGTAGGAGCAGCAACCACATGCATATTATATCTATCAAAATCATCATGTGCAACGGTAAAACGCAACCCATCAATATAATCCTTAGTAAGCACAAACTTCTCCGATATAGTGTAGTCGGGAGAATTGAAAAAGATAATAGGACTATCATGCGTGGGTGCAATAGCAACAATTTCATGCTTAACATAAGGAACTATAACAAGTTCATCTCCATAAGCATCATTCATATTGGCATCTTGGCCACAAGCATAGCAAGTATCATCAAAAAGGGATATTTCAAGAGAATCAACGGGATCATAACAATCATCATAGCAATCATCCTTCGGTAAGCATGAAGGGGAATTAAACAATGTATGAGTTGAAGAGTTACTCTCAGTAGAAGGTGGGCACGGGTGGCAATCTGCTCTTCCTCCTTTTGTTCTTCGCTCTCCTCATCATTTTTTTCATCCAATGAGCTCATAGTTTCATCAATTTCTTCTTCCATAGCTTCCTGCAAAATATTAGCCTCTTCGACAGCGGAGACTTTCTAAATAAAAGTGTCAATATTGTAATTGTATTCATAATTCTCATAGCAATATTTCAATATAGCAAAATTTTCAGGCCTATAAACATCATCATCAAAAGCTTCATACTTTTCAAGCAAAGATTCAATTTCATAAGCAGCCTTAAAAGCAACAAATTCTTCAATTTGTTCAACATCATAGTAATCATATATACCATTAGCCTAAGAAGCTAAGGTTTTATTATCATTAAATTTGCATGAAAAGGGAAGGTGTGGAGCCTTTATCCTAGAGCAAGAATTATAATCATATCTCAAGCATAGATCCCGAGCATACCAACGCAACATAGAACTTTGATCCCATAATATTTTCCCTTTTTGTGTCAAGCAATAATCCCTAAAGTATTCACGTTGATCCAGCGTTACTCCCATAACATAATTGAATGGGGTTTTCTCAGGATTATCAAAGTAGTACATAATATTTTGAACATAGCAAGCATCAAGGGTTTTAGGAGGTTCCCCATCTCCATGAGTAGCAAGTACACCTAATTTTTTTGGTATTTCGTGTTCCATATCCATAACTAAAGATAGAGAACAACTTAGAACAACAAATAAAAATTACTTAGTGATAAAGCAAATAAGCACACACGAGAATATTCACCCCACGCTATGACTCCCCGGCAACGGCGCCAGAAAAAGGTCTTGATGACCCACAAGTATATGGGATAGTTGTAGCCTCTTTCGATAAGTAAGAGTGTCAAACCCAACAAGGAGGTAAAGGTAGAACAAATACTCTCTCAAGTCCTATCTGCCACTGATACGACTCTACGCACACTTGACGTTCGCTTTACCTAGAACAAGTATGAAACTAGAGGTACTTTGTAGGTGTGGAAGGATAGGTATGCAAGATAATAAAGAATACATAAATAAAAAGTAGGGGATGTTTAGATAAAGATGCAATAAAGTAAATATAGCGCGTGTGGAAAAGTGGCGGTAGGAGTTGTGGAATTGTCCCTAAGCAATTGACTACTTTACTAGACCGATAGCAAGCTTTATGTGGGAGAGGCCACTGCTAGCATGTCATCCCTGACTTGGAATTCTATGCACTTATGATTGGAACTATTAGCAAGCATCCGCAACTACTAACGTTCATTAAGGTAAAACCTAACCATAACATTAAGATATATTGGTCCCCCTTCAATCCCGTATGCATCAATTTCTATTCTAGGTTGAAGCTTCTGTCACTCATGCCCTCCAATACATAGTCCTATCAACATACAACTAACCCTATGGTGTGATCCACGCGCGCGCTCATATGATGGGCACCAAAGGACAGCGACATAACCACAAGCAAATTAATCAATCATAGCAATTCATCAACAACCAATAGGACAACGAAAATCTACTCAGACATCCTAGGATGGCAACACATCATTGGATAATAATATGAACAATAAAGCACCATGTTCAAGTAGAGGGTACAGAGGGTTGCGGGAGAGTGGACCGCTGTAGATAGAGGGGGGAAGGTGATGGAGATGTTGGTGAAGATGGCGGAGGTGTTGGTGAAGATCGCGGTGATGATGATGGCCCCCGGCGGTGTTCTGGCGCCACTGGAAGCAAGGGGGAGAGAGCCCCCCTTCTTCTTCTTCTTCCTTGACCTTCTCCCTAGATGGGAGAAGGGTTTCCCCTCTGGTCCTTGGCTCCCATGGCGTGGGAGGGGCGAGAGCCCCTCCAAGATTGGATCTATCTCTCTGTTTCTGCGTTCCCAGATCCTTCCCCTTCACCGTTTCTTTTATATCCGGAGATCCGTAACTCCGATTGGGGTGAACCATTCGCACATATTTTTCTCATAAAATTAGCTTTCTTGTGGCAAAAGAAGAGTGTCAACCGCCTTAAGGGTGGCCCATGCGGGTGCCAGGCGCGTCCAGGGGGAGGGCGCGCCACCTGTCTCGTGGCCACCTCGTACACCGTTTCGCGTTGATTCTTCCTCCGGAAAATCCCAAATATTCCAAAATAATTCTCCATCCGTTTTTATCCCGTTTGGATTCCGTTTGATATTGGGTTTCGGCGAAACATAAAACATGCAACAAACAGGAACTGGCACTGGGCACTGGATCAATATGTTAGTCCCAACAATAGTATAAAACGTTGCCAAAAGTATATGAAATTTGAAGAATATTGGCATGGAGCAATCAAAAATTATAGATACGAAAGAGACGTATCTAGTGTAGTCTGGAGAATTCAAAAAGATAATAGGACTATCATGAGTGGGTACAATAGCAACAATTTCATGTTTAACATAAGGAACTATAGCAAGTTCATCTCCATAAGCATAATTCATATTGGCATCTTGGCCACAAGCATAGCAAGCATCATCAAAAAGGGATATTTCAAAAGAATCAACGGTATCATAACAACCATCATAGCAATCATCCTTCGGTAAGCATGAAGGGAAATTAAACAATGTATGAGTTGAAGAGTTACTCTCATTAGAAGGTGGGCACGGGTAGCTAATCCGCTCTTCCTCCTTTTGTTCTTCACTCTGCTCGTCATCCTTTTCATCCAATGAGCTCACAGTTTCATCAATTTCTTCTTCGATAGACTCCTGCAAAATATTAGTCTCTTCTTGGACAGCGGAGACTTCCTCAATAAATGCATCAATATCGGCATTATATTCATAATTCTCATAGCAATATTGAGGTATAGCAAAATTTTCAGGTCTGTAAATAGCATCATCAAGATTTTCACATGTTTTAAACAAAGATTCAATTTCATAAGCACCCATAAAAGGAACAAATTCTTCTATTTGTTCCACATCATAGTAATCATATATACCATTACCATAAGAAGCCAAGGTTTCATTATCATTAAATTTGCATGAAAAGGAAAGGTGTGGAGCCTTCATCCTAGAGCAACAAGTATAATCATATCTCAAGCATAGTTCCTGAGCATACCAATGCAACATATGAATTTGATCCCATAATAGTTTCCCTTTTTGAGTCAAGCGATAATCCCTAAAGTATCCATGTTAATCCAACATGTCTCCCATTACATAATTGAATGGGCTTTTCTCAGGATTACTAAAGTAGTACATAATATTTTTCACATAACCAGCTTCGAGGGTTTTAGGAGGTTCCCCATCTCCATGAGTAGCAAGTACACCTAATTTTTTTTGGTATTTCATGCTCCATATCCATAAATAAAGATAGAGAACAACTTAGAACAGAAAATAAAATTACTTAGTGATAAAGCAAACAAGCACACACGAGAATATTCACCCACGCTATGACTCCCCGGCAACGGCGCCAGAAAAAGGTCTTGATAACCCACAAGTGTAGGGATCAATTGTAGCCGCTTTCGATAAGTAAGAGTGTCGAACCCAACGAGGAGCTAAAGGTAGAACAAAAATTCCCTCAAGTTCTATCGACCACCGATACAACTCTATGCACGCTTAGCGTTCGCTTTACCTAGAACTAGTATGAAACTAGAAGTACTTTGTAGGTGTAGTTGGATAGGTTTGCAAGATAATAAAGAGCACATAAATATAAACTAGGGGCTGATATGTCTCCAACGTATCTATAATTTTTGTTTGTTCCATGCTATTATATTACTTGTTTTGGATGTTTATGGGCTTTACTTTACACTTTTATATCATTTTTGGGACTAACCTACTAACTGGAGGCCCAGCCCGAATTGCTGTTTTTTTGCCTATTTCAATGTTTCAAAGAAAAGGAATATCAAACGGAGTCCAAACGGAATGAAACCTTTGGGAGCGATCTTTTTGGAACAAACGTGATCCAGGGGACTTGGAGTGGATGTCAAGCAATAGAGGAGGCGGCCATGAGGGTGCCCGGCGTGCCCCCTATAGGTGGGCGCGCCCCCATCCTCATGGGCCCCTCGAGCGTCCAACAACCTACTTCTTCCTCCTATATATACCCACGTACCCTGAAACCATCTAGGAGCACCACGAAAAACTATTTCCACCGCCGTAACCTTCTGTATCCGCGAGATCCCATCTTGGAGCCTTCGCCGGCGCTCCGCTGGAGGGGGAATCGACCATGGAGGGCCTCTACATCATCTCCAAGGCCCTTCCGATGAGTTGTGAGTAGTTTACCACAGACCTTCGGGTCCATAGTTATTAGCTAGAGGGCTTCTTCTCTCTCTCTGAGTCTCAATACCAAGTTCTCCTCGATCTTCTTGGAGAACTATTCGATGTAACTATTTTTGCGGTGTGTTTGTCGAGATCCGATGAATTGTGGGTTTATGATCAAGTTTATCTATGAGAAATTTGAATCTCCTCTGAATTCTTTTATGTGTGATTAAGTTATCTTTGCAAGTCTCTTCGAATTATCAGTTTAGTTTGGCCTACTAGATTGATCTTTCTTGCAATGGGAGAAGTGCTTAGCTTTGGGTTCAATCTTGCGGTGTCCTTTCCTAGTGACAGCAGGGGCAGCAAGGCACGTATTGTATTGTTGCCATCGAGGATAAAAAGATGGGGTTTATATCATATTGCATGAGTTTATGCCTCTACATCATCTCATCTTTCTTAATGCATTACTCTATTCTTTATGAACTTAATACTCTAGATGCATGCTGGATAGCGGTTGATGTGTGGAGTAATAGTAGTAGATGCAGGCAGGAGTCGGTCTACTTGTCACGGACGTGGTGCCTATATACATGATCATGCCTAGATAATCTCATAATTATTCGCTTTTCTATCAATTGCTCGACAGTAATTTGTTCACCCGCCATAATACTTATGCTATCTTGAGAGAAGCCACTAGTGAAACCTATGGCCCCCGGGTCTATCTTTTATCATATAAGCTTTCTATTTACTTTTATTTTCATCTTTACTTTTCCAATCTATATCATAAAAACACCAAAAATATTTATCTTATCATATTATTTCTATCAGATCTCACTTTCGCAAGTGGTCGTGAAGGGATTGACAACCCCTTTATTGTGTTGGTTACGAGTTCTTGTTTGTTTTTGTACGTGCGTGGGACTTTTGAGGAGCCTCCTACTGGATTGATACCTTGGTTCTCAAAAACTGAGGGAAATACTTACGCTACTTTGCTGCATCACCCTTTCCTCTTCATGGAAAACCAAGGCAAGCTCAAGATGTAGCAAGAAGGATTTCTGGCACCGTTGCCGGGGAGATCTTCGCTCAAGTCAAGACATACCAAGTACCCATCACAAACTCATCTCCCTCGCATTACATTATTTTACATTTGCCTCTCGTTTTCCTCTCCCCCACTTCACCCTTGCTGTTTTATTCGCCCTTCTTCTGTTCGTCTTTTCATTTGCTTTGATGTCTTACTTGGCTCGTTTACTCGTTTGGTTGGAATAGTTTTTTATTTATTGCTAAACAGAGAACCTAAGAATATGGATCCTTATCCGCTTGACAATCTTTTTAAGAGGTCCAATTATGATGAACCAAATTCTAGTGATTTGAGTGCACTAGATTATCTTTACGAGGTTTTGCTTGAAATTCATGAATCTGAAAATTGTGATGAAGCAATTTATGAAGAGATTCACGATAGCTCCTTGAATAAGAAGCATGGTTGCAATGATTTTATTTTAAATTCTCTTGATGTCAATTGTGCTAATAATATCCAAAACCCTAAGCTTGGGGATGCTAGTTTTGCTATGTCTACTACTTGTTGCAATGATCATGATTGGGCTGACTCTTCTTATGATCTTGAAAATTTATTTAAGCCCCATGATGAATATGAGATTGATAATAGTGTTTGCAATAATATTGAAAGTGGGTTTGGAAGAGTGTCAACTTTAGATCCCACATATTTTGAGAATGTTTAATCTTATGGTATTTTTGATAAAAGTGGGTTTGGAGAGGTCATGACTTTAGTTAATGTTAATCCCACTATTTTGGAAGAGTGTCAACTTTGCATACATGTGGATCGTGTTAAGAATATGGTTTGTGATAGCTATATTGTTGATTTTGCTTATGATCCTACTGAAGGAAATATTCCCTAGAGGCAATAATAAAGTTATATTTATTTCCTCATATCATGATAAATGTTTATTATTCATGCTAGAATTGTATTAACCGGAAACATAATACATGTGTGAATACATAGACAAACTTAACGTCACTAGTATGCCTCTACTTGACTAGCTCATTAATCAAAGATGGTTGTGTTTCCTAACCATAGACATGTGTTGTCATTTGATTAACGGGATCACATCATTAGAAGAATGATGTGATTGACTTGACCCATTCCGTTAGCTTAGCACTTGATCATTTAGTATATTGCTATTGCTTTCTTCATGACTTATACAAAGTTCCTACAACTATGAGATTATGCAACTCCCGTTTACCGGAGGAACACTTTGTGTGCTACCAAACGTCACAACATAACTGGGTGATTATAAAGGAGCTCTACAGGTGTCTCCAGAGGTACATGTTGAGTTGGCGTATTTCGAGATTAGGTTTTGTCACTCCGATTGTCGGAGAGGTATCTCTGGGCCCTCTCGGTAATGCACATCACTATAAGCCTTGCAAGCAATGTAGCTAATGAGTTAGTTACGGAATGATGTATTACGTAACGAGTAAAGAGACTTGCTGGTAACGAGATTGAAGTAGGTATTGGATACCGACGATCGAATCTCAGGCAAGTAACATACCGATAATAAAGGGAACAATGTATGTTGTTATGCGGTTTGACCGATAAAGATCTTCGTAGAATATGTAGGAGCCAATATGAGAATCCAGGTTCCGCTATTGGTTATTGACCGAAAACAGTTCTAGGTCATGTCTACATAGTTCTCGAACCCGTAGGGTCTGCACGCTTAAGGTTTCGATGACAGTTATATTATGAGTTTATGAGTTTTGATGTACCGAAGTTTGTTTGGAGTCCCGAATGAGATTACGGACATGACAAGGAGTCTCGAAATGGTCGAGACATGAAGATTGATATATTGGAAGCCTATATTTGGATATCGGAAGTGTTCCGGGTGAAATCAGGATTTTACCGGAGTATCGGGAGGTTACCGGAACCCCCCGAGGGGCTTAATGGGCCTACATGGGCCCTAGTGGAGAGGAAGATAGGGGGCAAGGGCTGGCCGCACCCCCTCCCCCCTAGTCCGAATAGGATAAGGAGAGGTCCACCTTCCCCTCTTCCTCCTCCTTCCCCTCTTCCTCCTCCTTCCCCACTTCTCCTTCTCCAACTAGGAAAGAAGGGAGTCCTACTCCCGGTGGGAGTAGGACTCCCCCTTGGCGCGCCCTCCTTGGCCGGCCGCCCCCTCCCCCTTGGCTCCTTTATATACGGGGCAGGGGGCACCTCAAAGACAAAACAATTGATCTCCAAGATCTCTTAGCCGTGTGCGGTGCCCCCCTCCACCATAGTCCTCGGTAATATTGTAGTGGTGCTTAGGCGAAGCCCTGCGACGGTAGAACTTCAAGATCGTCACCACGCCGTCGTGCTCACGGAACTCTTCCCTGACACCCTGCTGGATCGGAGTCCGGGGATCGTCATCGAGCTGAACGTGTGCTAGAACTCAGAGGTGTCGTAGTTTCAGTGCTTGATCGGTCGGGCCGTGAAGACGTATGACTACATCAACCGCGTTGTTCTAACACTTCCGCTTTCGGTCTATGAGGGTACGTGGACAACACTCTCCCCTCTCGTTGCTATGCATCACCATGATCTTCCGTGTGCGTAGGATTTTTTTTGAAATTACTACGTTCCCCAACAGTGGCATCCGAGCCTGGTTTTATAGATGTCATATGCACGAGTAGAACACAAGTGAGTTGTGGGCAATACAAGTCATACTGCTTACCAGAATGTCATACTTTGGTTCAGCGGTATTGTGAGATGAAGTTGGTTGAAAATCACATGTGTGTCCTTGGGTGAATTTCTAGGTCCCATGCAAGAAATGGGAATGAAATTCAAACATCTACACGTCGTGGCTTGGCCGAAAAGATTGAGAAACTTGGTTTTTTAATTCATGAAAATCCAAAACACACCTGAAAATCATGAAACTTGGCATGGTGTCATGACATGGCACCAACATGTTGTGGTAAATTTTTTGGCCGAATTGGGACAAGCTTTGGTATAAGCTTCTTGCAAATCGGAGGTTCTCTCAAGAAGGCTCATGGTTCCGAGAGGGAACGTGTCACCTCCGTGTGCGAAATGACATACGTGCACTGCCTTCTCCTGCCTTGATTTTTTTACACGGGAGATTAGACCAAATAGAAGTATCATGCTAAATTTTGGAATTATTCCGGGTTTGTTTGGACTTTTTAATACATCAATTGAATTTCTGGGTATTTAATGTGCATAATTCAAATTTGAACTACAAGGACATGCTCCAGTGCACCAAAGTTGGTTGAAAAATCACATGTGTGTCCTTGGGTGAATTTCTAGGTCCCATGCAAGAAATGGGAATGAAATTCACACATCTGGGCATCGTGGCTCGGCCGGAAAGATTGAGAAACTTTGTTTTTTCATTCTGTAAATCCAAAACACGCCTGAAAATCATGAAACTTGGCATGGTTTCATGACATGGCACCAACATGCTACAATATTTTTTTTGGCCAAATTGGGACAAGCTTTGGTATAAGCTTCTTGCAAACCGGAGCTTCTCTCAAGAAGGCTCGTGGTTCCAAGAGGGAACATGTCACCTTCGTGTGCGAAACGACATATGTACACTACCTTCTCCCACCTTAATTTGTTTACATAGACAGATTAGACCAAATAGAAGCATCGTGCTAAATTTTGGAATTATTGCGGGTTCGTTTGGCCTTTTTTATACATTAATTGAATTTCTGGGCATTTAATGTTCGTAATTCAAATTTGAACTACAAGCACATGCTCCAGTGCACCAATAGTTGGTTGAAAATCACATGTGTGTCCTTGGGTGAATTTCTAGGTCCCATGCAAGAAATGGGAATGAAATTCAAACATCTGGGCGTCGTGGCTCGGCCGAAAAGATTGAGAAACTTCATTTTTTTAATTCCTATAAATCAAAAACACGCCTGAAAATCATGAAACTTGGCATGGTGTCATGACATGGCACTAACATGCTGTGGTAATTTTTTTGTCTGATTTGCGGAGCTGCACACATTAAAAATCAACAAAGTCATTTTGGAACAAGTGTTGTCATGTTACAAATCGGAAACACAAATATTATTGAAACCGTGGGGGTTCTACTTACCAATTACGTGCTGCCACGCATCCCTTTTTTATTGGCTAGGAGGTGTCGTGCGTGGTAGCTATTTGAGTACGGGAGGCATGTGATCAAACCCCTGCGCGTGCTCATCGGGAGGAGAGCCCTTTGACCTCACTACAAAAGAAGGACACATCCGTGACATTTTGGGCCAAACGAATTTTTTTCTGTCATACTTATGACACTTCTATGATGATAATTGTGACAAAACCCGGTATCATCATAGATGTGGTGGGCTCCTACTACTATGACAAAAAATCATGACAGAAAATGGGCTTTTCATCCTGGGCGGGCTAGAGAAGCAGCTGCATGACATTCTTTAGGCCGTCCATGACGTAAAAACCGTGGTAGAAGCGAGAGCGGGGAAAATTTTGGCGAGTTCCCAGTTACGGTGGGTGGTCGGGGGCTGAGCGATGCGCGTTTCTCTCGTACACGTACGCGCGTGTGTGCGAGGCCTTGGCTCTAATTGAACCCGAGCGAGGCGTTGGGCTCTAACTGAACCCGAGCGATTGCACTGTAGGCTACACGTTACTGAACCCGAGCGATCGTTCGATGGCTATTAACTGAACCCGATTGAGCAATTCCTTTGCTACTACTGCTAATTGAAGCCGATCGATGCTGCCTATAGATCAACAGTGAGCGTTGCAGGGGGGTTGGATGAACAGTGAGCGGTGGGGGTGGATGAACATGACCCCGTGGTGTTGCCTCTAGATGAACAGGACCCCGATCGATCGAGCCGGTTGGGGCTGGATGAACAGGACCCCGTGGAGGGCTGTATGAACAGGATGACCCCGTGGAGGGCTCGATGAACAGTAGATGGTGGAGGGGTGGATGAACAGTAGCCCATGGAGGGGTGGTTGAACAGGAGCCCATGGAGAGGGGTGGTTGAACAGTAGCCGGTGGAGTAGCGTGCGGTGGAGGCTGGATGAACAGGAGCCCGTGGATGAACAGTCATAGGTGGAGGCTGGAGGAGGTCGACGGTGGATGAACAGTAGCCCCTGGAGGCTGGAGGAGGTCAACGGTGCAGATGAACAGTATCTCGTGGAGTCCTGTTTTGTGGTACGCCACACCCCTCCCGATGAATAGGACCCTCGTTTCGACCGTAGCGCTCCAACACAAGTCTGTTTCCTCCGTTTTGCAGTACGCCACACCCCTCCCAATCAACAAGACCCTGTTTTGACCGTAGGAGGTCCAACACAAGTCCGTTTCCTCCGTTTTGTGGTACGCCAGACCCCTCCCGATTAACAGGATCCCGTTTCAAATGTGGCCGGTCAAACACAAGGCTGTTTCCTCCGTTATGCGGTACGCCAGGCCTCATCTACATCGCTTGTTCCGTCCAAGACGGTTGGCTCCCACGCGTTCCATTGCCTCCCGATGAACACAACATATTCCGTTGCCTCCCGATGAACACGACGCATTCCTTTGCCTCCCCGTGAACACGACGACGACGCAGTTTCTCCGTTCCGACCTAGCCATGTACACGAGACCTGGCCGTACGTATGCGCGAGTAGGCGTTCGAGACCCCGCCAGTATGTACGTACATGGCCGTATTTTCTTTCTTGCACACTGGCCGCTGTACGTACGTGTACATGCTACGTGCGCGCCTCTACTATGACACGTGCGCACCTCTACATCGACCAGTATGTACGTACACGTTCGCGACTAGAATGACAACGCTACATATGCTTCGACCAGTTGGGTCCCGACTGTTAGGAACTTCCTTGCGTGCGAAGATGTAGCTGGTGGGTCCCATCAGTCAGGGGGGCGAATCGTTTTTTCCTGGATGCACTTCCTTGCGTGCGAAGATGTAGCTGGTGGGTCCCAGCAATCAGGGGGCGAATCATTTTTTTTGCCTGTAATATGGACGCACTTCCTTGCGTGCGAAGATGTAGCTGGTAGGTCCCAACAGTCAGGGGGGAAACGTTTTTTTGTGCAAAATACGGTGGCTTGTCCGATGGGTCCCTGCTGTCAGGTGGAGGAATCATTATTTTCCGCGTAATAAGGAGGCATTTCCTTGCTGCGGCCGTGGACCCAGCTGTCAGCCTCTCAACGTACAGTCCATGTCCGATGGAAGTCGTTCCTTGAGCATGTTGACCACGCCGCGCCGAGAGCACCAGGGCGATGGACGACGGCGAGGCCTAGGAAGGGGACGACGTAGAGCTGGGGAAGACGCGACAGTGGATGCCCACGCGGAGAGGAGTACGAGGGTTCACTGGTTCGGCTGCGGTGTGAGGCTGCTGTCATCGCCGAATAACATGGGGTGTGGGTTAGTAGAGGGATGGCCTGGCCAGCGGTGGGATTAGTAGGGGGCGGTGAGGCCTCCGCAGCATTACAGCCGGCCACGGGAGGCAGGAGCACATGGCACGACCGGCGCTGGTTTGGGCGGCTGGAGCAAGAAGACCAGAGGTTGAAGAAGCACTACGGCCGTTGGATGAACATCATTCGGTAACAGGAGCTAGAATCGTTCATATTGACTAAGTTGACGAAGCACTCCATCCCCATCAACTTGGTAGGCCCACAAGTCAGCCTCCGACTATGCTGGGTTCCAGCTGGCAGGGGGAGTATTCATTTTTTTTGTGCATAATAAGGAGGCACTTCCTTGCGTGCGAAGATAGCTGGTGGGTCCGACCTGTCAGCAGGGGGCACATTTTTTTGTGAAATACAGAGGCCCTTCTGGTGGGTCCCAGATGTCAAGTGGAGGGATCATTATTTTGCGCGTAATAAGGAGGCATTTCCTTGTGTGCGGCCGTGGACCCAGCTGTCAGCCTCTCCACGCACAGTCTACTTCCGATGGGGTCGTTCGTTGACCACGTTGACCACGCCGCGCCGAGCGCATCCAAGGTGGTGGACGACGGCGAGGCCCCGGACAACAACGAGCCGGAGATGGGAAGACGCAGGAGTAGAGTCGCAGACCGAGAGTTGTACAAGGGTTAACTAGTTCTAGTGCGGTGTGGTTCGGCAGTAGGTGGAGAAGAACATGAGGTGTGCAGGGGTGGAGGGATGGCCTGGCCAACGGTTGAGTAGTGCTTCACAGCAAAGCGTGCTAAGCAGAGCTACTAGGAGCAGGAGGCGGGAGGTGGTCCCGGTGGCACTAGAGGAAGAAGACGAGAGATTGAAGATGAATGCCGGTCGTTGGATGTAAATCCAACGGCTAACGATGTCAGAATCATTTGTTGACTAAATTGACAACGACTTGCGTTGGCTTCGACCTATTGGCCCACATTTCAGCCTCCAAAAATGTGGCACGTATTCAACCCATTTTTTTAGAATTTACAGTCTTTTTTTTTGCATGGTAGAATTTACAGTCAATTTGATCTTTTTTTTGAATTACAGTCCATTAGCTGGGCTGGGTGAACAAATAATGTACCGTCCATGCGGCCCATTTATTTTTTTCCTAAAAAATTACAGGCCATTTGCACTTTCTCGAAATACACGATTTTGCTGGGCTGATTCTAATTATAATGTTGGGTTGGGCCAGCAATGTTATCAAAAAATAAACAGGGGTTGAGCATTTTGTTATAAATATATTTAAATAATAAGTGATATTATTACATTCATCCTTAAATCTTACCAAGCTTTTGTACACAATCACTAGGTTTTTCATGCAAAAACAATCTAGGATTTTATTGTTAAGAAATTATTTTTATAAGTTAATAAGATGTGGGATATTGTTTTCTTACATATGTAAGTATCTGTTAAATATATGATGACAATAAAAATAATATATAATAACATATAAAATAATTTAAATATATATAATATAGTTAGAAGGGAAACATAAGTTGGACCTGGCGTTCCTATTCTTATATAGAAAAATAGAACAGACCTCTGCGTTTTCTTCAAAAAAATACATAAATTGGGCTGCCGATGTTTCAGGAAAAATAAAACCTCGGATTGGAGGTCCATAGGCCGGTCGATACATGACGGCCCTCAATAAAAATACAAACAGGCCTATGGACCTCCCATCCGAGGTCATGGGCTGCGCATGTTAAAAAAGAAAGCCTAGACGGGGCAGCCTAAAACCCAACATAATATATATAATAAATGATACCTGCCAGCTCCCCGGCTTCGTTGTGAATCTATATCCTATAGTAACTACGTTGAAGCACCTAAAAAAATGTAACTATGTTGACAAAACCGTGGGCCGCAACGTCAGTATAGCATTAGGAGGAAGTATTTTTTTGATGAGGCACTTGCTTGCGTATGGCCATAGACTTGGTGGGTCCCGACTGTCCGCCTCTCCACATACAGTCCTCTCCAGATCCCTCTCGTTTGTTCAGCATGTTCACAACGGCAGACAGCAGCATCGTGGCGAGCACACAAAGGCGCAGGAGGGGATTCGACCACCTGAGTAAGTGCCTTATTATTAACGAAACTACTGAACTAGCCTAGTGGCCAAGTGACACTACCCGACAGCTGTTCCGCCCGGGTTCGATTCCACCTGTGCAGGGAAAATATCTCCAAATTTTTTGCCTCTGCCTTTATTGACATGTGGGTCCCCATTGTCATCTACGCACACCACGTCCAACACTTGCCAAAACTTCGTCCCTCATTTTCTCTGTGTTTTGCACACTCGACATTGTGTGGGCATTTTGAAAATAGCATACTTTTTGACTGTGCATCATATGAAGATGTGCTATGCATGAATGTTGATCAGCATGATGCTAACTGGCTAGTAGTTCCATTTTTGACCATGAATAAAACTTCCAACATGATGTTAACCCTGTTTGAAAAGGCCGTGTTAATATGTATGCTCTGCCTCTGAAAGTTGCAGTTTCTTATCTGAAACCGAACTTGCAGTTTCTTATCTGAGACTGAAACTTGCAGTTTCTTCTCTGAGAATCACATTGTCTGCACGTTTATACTCCTATGAAACTACATTTTTTAAGTGCTAAAAATAGATCTCTAGAATTCATAAAATACTTCATATGCTCAATACTGCAAATCTGAAATTCAAAAGACATTCATATCTGAAAGTACTCTCAAAATACACAACACAAAACACAATTCACAACCTGCAAATACTGACAACCCTAAGCTCCTCCTGACAATTCATAACCTGCCCGACTATTGGGCTGGGGGGGCAGTCCCCTCCTATTCCACGGCGGCAGACAGATACCCAGTGAGACGATGTGAACGGCGAGGGAGAGGATGGCGGGGAAGCATCATCGGGCCAACTGCTTTTATCCTCTTGCAGTTGGGTTCGGTCGACGAAGACTCCATCGGCTCGCTCTGGCAGGACACCCTCACAAACGGCACCCTATAGATGCTCGATCCTTCAATCTCTGGTGGATGCTCCATCTGGGATCAATACTCCCACCACCACTCCCTCACGATCGGATTCGGTGAATCTGTTTGCTCCATGGCCCAGAGGACCAGCTCTATGTACTCCTGCACGACTCCCTTCAGGAGTATCGCTGCCTTTTCACTCTGTTGCACGACTCCCTAGCTAGCTTCACAGGGTCGCCGTCTGCGACCCTCACGTATCGGTTGTACTCCTCCATCGATCTACTTCTCCACAGCACCTTCACTCGCCGGCGGTGGTTTTTGAATGGAAGAGGAGAGGAGCAGCGCTGGTGTTGGATTAGAACGGGAGAGGAGCGACGCTGGTTTTGGACTGGAATAGGAGATGAGGGGCGGTGGTTTTGAAATGGAAGAGGAGAGGAGCGGCGCTGGATTTAGATTGGAACAGGAGAGGAGCGGCGGTGGTTTAAGAGGAGAAGAGTGGAAGAGCGGCGCTGGTCTTGGAAGTATTTTTTTGTTTTGCGTATTTTGGGTCAAAGCTTGACCACGTACTGTATTTGACAAGCAAAATGTGAATGCATGTCACCAAAAATTGTATCATTTGGTTCGTATCTGAATTTACTTTCAAATTATATTATTTTTGCAACGTATAACATATATTTTATGTGCGAAAAGCATGGTCACTTATGACCCAGAATAAAAGGGAGACTAGTTAATGTGGGGTCGGTTTCTTAATTGAAGGGTAAATTGATTTTGATTTTGATCCAGTCACAGCGCGCTGGCCCTCTCGTCCAATCCTAAATTGCTGTCGCACGCTCCTCTCCCTCTTCTCCATTGCAAAATCACCTCCTCTCCTCTCCATCATCTCCATTCCAAAACCATCGTCTCGCCTCTCCCTCTTCTGATCTTCTCCATTGCAAAACCACCTCCTCTCCTCTCCATCATCTCCATTCCAAAACCGCTGTCTCACCTCTCCCTCTTCTCTATTGCAAGACCACCATCTCTCCTCCCATCTTCCAAAGCTAGCATCGGACCACTCAGAAGGACATCTATGGAGAGGATGCAGTAGCGAATCAGGAAGATCGCCGGTGGCGACCAGGTAAAGTTAGCCAGGTTGAAGGAGATCCTTACTTGGTTTGACAATGAGTGGGAGATTTCAAGGACGGTGAGGGACATGTGTCAATGTGTGAGAAAGAGTGAGACAATGGCGATGAGGGAGGCGATGTACATGTACTCCTCGGCGACAGTCATGCCGCAGTCCTCCGAGTTCATCGAGTATCTCCTCTGGGTGATGGAGCAGACAGATTCGCCTGAGGCGACAGTCAGGAGGAGGTGGTGGGCGTACAGGTTGAAGGTCGAGCACCCAGAGGATAACGAATCGATCGAGTATTGTGTGCCGTTCGTGAGGGTGCAGAGCCAGCCGAAGACACAGGATTATTTGTTCTCCCACCACAAGAGGAGGTCGAATGGTGTGACCTTGCTTCCCCGCCGTTCTCCACGGTTCCCTCGATGCTCGCCTCGTTTCAACGGTGGTGGTAGGGTTTAAGGTAAGCTTCGCACTAACCTAATCTTCCACCTGCTCATGCTTATAATCAGTGTGACAGCTAATGAAAATCATGCTTACAATCAGTCTCCAAGTACTACGCAAATTACCCTAAAATAGCTCTGGACCTTTGGGTCAAAGTTGTGACACAGTGTACAAATAAAGAAAAATAGATTGGTGCTTCTTTCAGAAAAGAGTACTCCCTAGAAAACTTCCAATATAAGCTACTAGTATTTGGTTAGAGGATTTGTTGCCGAGAAAGATCCGTCCACAGAGAGCGCCATACATCCCACTGGTGGTGGTGGATGCCAATGCGTGCATGGAGCATGGTTGGTGTTGGTAATTTTTACTTCGCACACCTCGCACTCTGCATATATGCCTGATACGTCTCCAACGTATCTATAATTTTTTATTGTCCCATGCTATTATATTACCCCGTTTGGATGTTTATGGGCTTTATGTTACATGTTTATATCATTTTTGGGACTAACCTACTAACCGGAGGCCCAGCCCGTATTGCTGTATTTTTGCTTATTTCAGTATTTCGAAGAAAAGGAATATCAAACGGAGTCCAAACGGAATGAAACCTTCGGGAGCGTGATTTTTGGAACGAACGTGATCCAGAGGACTTGGAGTGCAAGTCAAGAAGCGAACAAGGTGGCCAGGAGATAGCAGGGCGCGCCCACCCCTATAGGGCGCGCCCCTTGTCTCCTGGGCTCCTCAGGTGTCCACCGACGTACTTCTACCTCCTATATATACCTACGTACCCCGAAAACATCCAGGGAGCCAACGAAACACAATTTCCACCGCCGTAACCTTCTGTATCTGCGAGATCCCATCTTGGAGCCTTGGCCGGCGCTCCGCCGGAGGGGAATTCGACCATGGAGGGCTTCTACATCAACAACATAGCCCCTCCGATGAGTTGTGAGTAGTTTACCACAGACCTTTGGGTCCGTAGTTATTAGCTAGATGGCTTCTTCTCTCTTTTTGGATCTCAATACAATGTTCTCCCCCTCTCTTGTGGAGATCTATTCGATGTAAACTCTTTTTGCGGTGTGTTTGTCAAGATCCGATGAATTGTGGGTTTATGATCAAGTTTATCTATGAGAATATTTGAATCTTCTCTGAATTCTTTTATGTATGATTGAGTTATCTTTGCAAGTCTCTTCGAATTATCAGTTTGGTTTCGCCTACTAGATTGATCTTTCTTGCCATGGGAGAAGTGCTTAGCTTTGGGTTCAATCTTGCGGTGTCCTTACCCAGTGACAGAAAAGGTTGCAAGGCATGTATTGTATTGTTGCCATCGAGGATAAAAGATGGGGTTTATATCATATTGCTTGAGTTTATCCCTCTACATCATGTCATCTTTCTTAATGCGTTACTCTGTTCTTATGAACTTAATACTCTAGATGCATGCTGGATAGCGGTCGATGTGTGGAGTAATAGTAGTAGATGCAGGCAAGAGTCAGTCTACTTGTTGCGGACGTGATGCCTATATACATGATCATGCCTAGATAATCTCATAATTATTCGCTTTTCTATCAATTGCTCGACGGTAATTTGTTCACCCACTGTAATACTTATGCTATCTTGAGAGAAGCCACTAGTGAAACCTATGGCCCCCGGGTCTATCTTTTATCCTATAAGCTTTCAATCTACTTCTATTTGCATCTTTACTTTTTGCATCTATATTATAAAATACCAAAAATATATTTATCTTATCATACTATCTCTATCAGATCTCACTTTTGCAAGTGTCTGTGAAAGGATTGACAATCCCTTTATTGTGTTGGTTGCGAGTTCTTTGTTTGTTTGTGTAGGTGCGTGGGACTTTTGAGGAGCCTCCTACTGGGTTGATACCTTGGTTCTCAAAAACTGAGGGAAATACTTACGCTACTATTGCTGCATCACCCTTTCCTCTTCAAGAAAAACCAACGCAAGCTCAAGATGTAGCAAGAAGGATTTCTGGCGCCGTTGCCGGGGAGGTCTTCGCTCAAGTCAAGACATACAAAGTACCCATCACAAACTCATCTCCCTCGCATTTACATTATTTGCCATTTACCTCTCTTTTTCCTCTCCCCCACTTCACCCTTGCCGTTTTATTTGCTCTCTCTTTCCCAATCTTCTCCTCTCTTTCGCTTGCCTTTTTCTGTTTGCTTGTGTGTTGGATTACTTGTTGCCATGGCGCAATATAATACCAAATTGTGTAATTTCTCTAGTACCAATAATAATGATTTCCTTAGTACTCTGATTGCTCATCTTAATGATGTTGAGTCTTGTGAAATGAATACTGCTTTGCTGAATCTTGTTATGAAAGATCAATTTGCCGGCCTTCCTAGTGAAGATGCCGTTACTCACCTAAACAACTTTGTTGATTTGTGTGATATGCAAAAGAAGAAAGATACAGATAATGATATTGTTAAATTGAAGTTATTTCCGTTTTCACTTAGAGATCGTGCTAAAGTTTGGTTTTTGTCTTTGCCTAAAAATAGTATTGATTCTTGGAACAAGTGCAAAGATGCTTTTATCTCTAAGTATTTTCCTCCCGCTAAGATTATCACTCTTCGGAACGATATTATGAATTTTAAACAACTTGATCATGAGCATGTTGCCCAATCTTGGGAAAGAATGAAATTGATGATTCGCAATTGCCCTACTCATGGTTTGAATTTATGGATGATCATACAATATTTTTATGCCAGTTTGAACTTTGCTTCTAGAAATCTTTTAGATTCGGCCGCGGGAGGCATGTTTATGGAATCACGTTAGGAGATGCTACAAAACTTCTTGATAATATTATGGCTAATTATTCTCAATGGCACACCGATAGATCTTCTAGTAAAAAAGTGCATGCGATAGAAGAAATCAATGTTTTGAGTGGAAAGATGGATGAACTTATGAAGTTGTTTGCTACTAGAAATACTCCTCTTTATCCCAATGATATGCATTTGTCTACTTTGATTGAGAATACTAATGAATCTATGGATGTGAATTTTGTTGGTAGGAATAGTTTTGGAAACAATGCTTATAGAGGAAACTTTAATTCTAGACCGTTCCCTAGTAATTCCTCTAATAATTATGGAAATTCCTACAATAATTCTTATGGTAATTTTAATAAGATGCCATCTGATTTTGAGAATAGTGTGAAAGAATTTATGATTTCTCAAAAGAATTTTAATGCTTTGCTTGAAAAAAAATTGCTCAAAGTTGATGATTTGGCTAGGAACGTTGATAGACTTTCGCTTGATGTTGATTCTCTTAAACTTGGATCTACTCCTCCTAAGCATGATATCAATGAGTCTCTCAAAGCCATGAGAATTTCCATTGATGAGTGCAAGGAAAGAACCGCTAGATTGCGTGCTAAGAAAGATTGCTTTGTAAAGGCGTGTTCTTCTAGTTTCCATGAAAATAATGATGAAGATCTTAAAGTTATTGATGTGTACCCTATTAGACCTTTGTTTTTTAATATGAATCTTGATCATAATGGGACTGGAGATGATTCAACTATAGTTAGAAGGTGTCCCAAGAATTCGGAGTTTTTAGATCTTGATGCTAAATTTGGTAAAAGTTGGATTGGAGAGGTCATGACTTTAAATAGTATTGAACCCACTATCTCGGATTTCAAGGAATTTGATTATGATAATTGTTCTTTAGAAAGTTGTATTTCCTTGTTGCAATCTATTGTTAATTCTCCGCATGCTTATAGTCAAAATAAATCTTTTACCAAACATATCGTTGATGCCTTGATGCACTCTTACGATGAAAAACTTAATTTGGAAGTTTCTATACCTAGAAAACTTAATGATGAGTGGGAACCTACTATAAATATTAGAATTAAATATCATGAGTGTTTTGCTTTGTGTGATTTGGGTGCTAGTGTTTCCACGATTCTGAAAACTTTATGTGATATTCTAGGTTTCCATGATCTTGATGACTGCTCTTTAAATTTGCACCTTGCGGATTCCACCATTAAAAAACCAATGGGAAGGATCAATGATGTTCTCATTGTTGCAAATAGAAATTTGGTTCCCATAGATTTTATCGTTCTTGATATAGATTGCAATCTTTCTTGCCCTATTATTCTTGGTAGACCTTTCCTTAGAACGATTGGTGCGATTATTGATATGAAGGAAGGGAATATTAGATTCCAATTTCCATTAAAGTAAGGCATGGAGCACTTTCCAAGAAAGAAAGTCAAATTACCTTATGAATCTATCATGCGGGCTACTTATGAATTGAGTGCCAAAGATGGCACTACTTAGATCTATCTTCGCTTTTATGCCTAGCCAGGGCCGTTAAACGATAGCGCTAGTTGGGAGGCAACCCAATTTTATTTGTGTTTTTTATTTTTGTTTCTGTTTAGTAATAAATTTGGCATCTACCCTCTGTTTAAATGTGTTTTTATGTTTTAGTTAGTGTTTGTGCCAAGTAGAACCTATAGGATAACCTATGATGATAGTTTTTTTTGCGGGGAACCTATGATGATAGTTAATTTGATTCTGCTGAAAAACAGAAACTTTGCGTGCACGATATTAGTTTTGTTAAATCACAGAAACGTCCTTTTGCGTTGATTATTTTATATGCTGATCAATAGACAAATTTTCCAGGACTTACTATTTTGGTAGGATTTTTATAGTTCCAGAAGTTTGCGTTAGTTACAGGTTGCTACAGACTGTTCTGTTTTTGACCGATTCTGTTTTTCGTGTGTTGTTTGCTTATTTTGATGCATCTATGGCTAGTAAAATAGTTTATAAACCATAGAGAAGTTGGAATACAGTAGGTTTAACACCAAAATAAATAAAGAATGAGTTCATTACAGTACCTTATGTGGTGGTTTTGTTTTCTTTCACTAACGGAGCTTATAAGATTTCCTGTTGAGTTTTGTGTTGTGAAGTTTTCAAGTTTTGTGGAAAGCTTTGATGGACTATGGAATAAGGAGTGGCAAGAGCCTAAGCTTGGGGATACCCATGGCACCCCAATATATTCAAGGATAGCCAAAATCCTAATCTTGGGGATGCCCCGGGAAGGCATCCCCTCTTTCGTCTTCGTTCATTGGTAACTTTACTTGGAGCTATATTTTTATTCGCCACATGATATGTGTTTTGCTTGGAGCGTCGTGTATTATATTAGTCTTTGCTTTTTAGTTTACCACAATCATCCTTGCTGTACACACCTTTTGGGAGAAGCCCACTTGATTAGAATTTGCTAGAATATGCTATGTGCTTCACTTATATCTTTTGAGCTTGATAGTTTTTGCTCAAGTGCTTCACTTATATCTTTTAGAGCACGGCGGTGGCTTAATTTTGTAGAAATTGCTAGTCTCTCATGATTCACTTATATTATTTTGAGAGTCTTTTAGAACAGCTTGGTATTTTCTATGGTTATAAAATTGGTCCTAGAATGGTAGGCATGCAAGTTGGGTATAATAAAAACTATCACAGGAAGTGAATTGGATGCTATGATCAATTTGATACTTGATAATTGTTTTGAGATATGGAGGTAGTGATATTAAAGTCATGCTAGTTGGGTGATTATGAATTTAAAGAATGCTTGTGTTCAAGTTAGAAAGTCCCATAGCATGCACGTATGGTTAAAGTTGTGTAACAAATTTGAAACATGAAGTGTACCTGGCTTGTGCATCCTTATGAGTGGCGGTCGGGGATGAGCGATGGTCTTTTCCTACCAATCTATCCCTCTAGGAACATGCGCGTAGTGCTTGGTTTTTGACGACTTCTGAATTTTTGCAATAAGTATATGAGTTCTTTTGACTAATGTTGAGTCCATGGATTATACGCACTTTTACCTCTCCACCATTGCTAGCCTCTTCGGTACCGTGCATTGCCCTTTCTCACCTTGAGAGTTGGTGCAAACTTCGCCGGTGCATCCAAACCCCGTGATATGATACGCTCTATCACACATAAACCTCCTTATATCTTCCTCAAAACAGCCACCATACCTACCTATTATGGCATTTCCATAGCCATTCCGAGATATATTGCCATGCAACTTTCCACCGTTCCGTTCATCATCATGACATACTTTACTTTTGTCATATTGCCATTGCATGATCATGTAGTTGACATCGTATTTGTGGCAAAGCCACCATGCATAATTTTTCGTACATGTCACTCTTGATTTATTGCACCATCCGGTACACCGCCGGAGGCATTCATATAGAGTCATATCTTGTTCTAGTTTCGAGTTGTAATCAATAAAAGTGTGATGATCATCATTATTAGAGCATTGCCCAAAAAGGAAAAAAAGAAAAAAATAAAGAAAGGCCAAAATAAAAAAATAAAGTCCAAAGAAAAAAAGAAAAAAAAGAAAAAAGAAAAAAGAAAATAAATAAAAGGGGCAATGTTACTATCTCTTTTTCCACACTTGTGCTTCAAAGTAGTACCTTGTTCTTTCATATAGTGAGTCTCATTTATTGTGCTTCAAAGTAACACCATGTTTTTCATATAGAGAGTCTCATATGTTTTCACTTTCATATACTAGTGGGAATTTTTCATTATAGAACTTGCCTTGTATATTCCTACGATGGGCTTCCTCAAATGTCCTAGGTATTCGTGAGGAAGCAAGTTGGATGCACACCCACTAGTTTTCTTTTGTTGAGCTTTCATTCATTAGCTCTAGTGCCTCTGTTGCATTGCAATCCTTACTCCTCATGTTGACATCAATTGATGGGCATATCCATAGCCCGTTGATTATCCTCGTCAATGTGAGACATTCTCTTTTTTTTGTCTTCTCCACACAATCCCCATCATCATATTCTATTCCACCCGTAGTGCTATATCCACGGCTCACGCTCATGTATTGTGTGAAGGTTGAAAAAGTTTGAGATTATTTAAGTATGAAACAATTGCTTGGCTTGTCATCGGGGGTGTAGAATTTCGGAACATCCTTGTGTGACGAAAATGAAGCATAGCCTAACTATATGATTTTAAAGGGATGAACTTTCTTTAGCCATGTTATTTTGAGAAGACATGATTGCTTTGATTAGTATGCTTGAAGTGTTACTATTTCTTTTATCAATATGAACTTTTATTTTGAATCATTTGGATTTGAACATTCATGCCACAATAAATAAAATTACATTGAGAATTATGCTAGGTAGCATTCCACATCAAAAATTCCGTTTTTATCATTTACCTACTCGAGGATGAGCAGGAATTAAGCTTGGGGATGCTTGATATGTCTCCAACGTACCTATAATTTTTTATTGTTCCATGCTATTATATTACCATTTTGGATGTTTATGGGCTTTATTTTACATGTTTATATCATTTTTGGGACTAACCTACTAACCGGAGGCCCAACCCGTATTGCTGTTTTTTTGCCTATTTCAGTATTTTGAAGAAAAGGAATATCAAACGGAGTCCAAACGGAATGAAACCTTCGGGAGCGTGATTTTTGGAACGAACGTGATCCAGAGAACTTGGAGTGCATGTCAAGAAGCGAATGAGGCGGCCAGGAGATAGCAGGGCGCGCCCACCCTTGTAGGGCGCCCCCTGTCTGCTGGGCCCCTCAGGTGGCCACCGACGTACTTCTTCCTCCTATATATACCTACGTACCCCGAAGACATCTAGAGAGCCAACGAAACACAATTTCCATCGCCGTAACCTTCTGTATTCGCGAGATCCCATCTTGGAGCCTTCGCCAACGCTCCGCCGGAGGGGGAATCAACCACGGAGGGCTTCTACATCAGTACCATAGCCCCTCCGATGAGTTGTGAGTAGTTTACCACAGACCTTCGGGTCCATAGTTATTAGCTAGATGGCTTCTTCTCTCTTTTTGGATCTCAATACAATGTTCTCCCCCTCTCAATATGATATAAACTCTTTTTGTGGTGTGTTTGTCGAGATCCGATGAATTGTCGGTTTATGATCAAGTTTATCTATGAGAAATATTTGAATCTTCTCTGAATTCTTTTAAGGATGATTGAGTTATCTTTGCAAGTCTCTTCGAATTATCAGTTTGGTTTGGCCTACTAGATTGATCTTTCTTGCCATGGGAGAAGTGCCTAGCTTTGGGTTCAATCTTGCGGTGTCCTTACCCAGTGACAGAAAGGGTTGCAAGGCACGTATTGTATTATTGCCATCGAGGATAAAAAGATGGGGTTTATATCATATTGCTTGAGTTTATCCCTCTACATCATGTCATCTTTCTTAATGCGTTACTCTGTTCTTATGAACTTAATACTCTAGATGCATGCTAGATAGCGGTCGATGTGTGGAGTAATAGTAGTAGATGTAGGCAGGAATCGGTCTACTTGTTGCGGACGTGATGCCTATATACATGATCATGCCTAGATAATATCATAATTATTCACTTTTCTATCAATTGCTCATCAGTAATTTGTTCACCCATCGTAATACTTATGCTATCTTGAGATAAGCCACTAGTGAAACCTATGGCCCCCAGTTCTATCTTTTATCATATAAGCTTTCAATCTACTTTTATTTGCATCTTTACTTTTTGCATCTATATTATAAAATACCAAAAATATATTTATCTTATCATACTATCTCTATCAGATCTCACTTTCGCAAGTGGCCGTGAAGGGATTGACAACCCCTTTATTGCGTTGGTTGCGAGTTCTTTGTTTGTTTGTGTAGGTGCGTGGGACTTTTGAGGAGCCTCCTACTGGGTTGATACCTTGGTTCTCAAAAATTGAGGGAAATACTTACGCTACAATTGCTGCATCACCCTTTCCTCTTCAAGGAAAACAAACGCAAGCTCAAGACGTAGCAATGTCGGTTCCATACGTACATTTGTTCAGTTCCACCAAAATGCAGCTGAATAACCATGTTTGCACAGATAAGGAAAAAGCGTGATTACATTATAGTGGCACTAGTTGATGAAACACAGATAATAAATAGAAGAAAATGTTGCGATAGTATCATAATATGCCATGCTGCAAGGGCGAGATGGGCCCTGCGATGCCTCATATGGTACGCCTCATACTGGAAATCGTCCCAAGTCTCCCAGATACACCTTCCGCTAGTGATGAACATAAGTGTATAGCGGTAGTACCAGGAGGCACCTTGAGACATTCAAATCTCTATTTTTGTATAGATCAACTAAAATTAAGCACCCCAGTTTGCAGAAATGCTTAAACATCAACAATGGGACTAGTTGATGAAACATACATTAACAAAGAGAAGCACTTTCTTTATCTACATTGGAAACAAAAGGATAGATATTACGCTCGCTCTATTTTAACTATATTATTACTTCATTTTATCAGTGACACTAGGGTCGAGCAGGTGGCAAATGAGGTGTACCGTGTGTCGCAAGGATGGAGGCCGGGGGTGCTTAGACTGGGATGCTGAAGCTAGCTCTTTCAGTCACCAACATGGATGATTCAATTAATGGGACCTTTTGGTGCAGTTCACCTAAAATGAAGCAATGTCCCGTGAGATAGCAGCTTCTTCTTCATTTTTTTTAAGAAAAGGGCTCTAGCCCCGGTTCCATTTCCATCAGAAAATGAAACCCACAGAGCTTCATCTTCATTAGTTGCAATAAAATTGAGCAACATTAAGGTTGGTTGTGAAGCTCCTGGATATCATTTGTGCAGTTCAACTAAGATCGAGCGTGAAATGTATATCTCTGTTTGCACAAAAAAGGTGGAAAGGAGGGTGACTAAAAAGTGATGAAACATGCATCAAATGAAAAGAAGCATGTTCCTTATATGAATGGCAATCCTACAAGGACATTAGCAATTTCTAAAGCAGTGGCATTGCTAGATATTAGTGTGGGCATTAGGATTAACTATGACAACCGTGAAATATGACATTACTTTGGGCACGGGAGAGTAGGCAGACCAGGACAGTTGTACTTCTAACGAAAAGAACCAACTTATCTTAATGGGAAATTTAGAAGGACATGTAAACGTGTCGTTACTTTTAATAGTGCAACTGCTACATTTTACTAGTGGCATTACATAAGAGTGGCTCGGGGCAACAAACATCAGAACAGGATATCTAGGTTGGTCCCATTTTTGTTCGATATAGCCACCTTATACTGTGTGAGGCTAGCAAATCTAGTGTTGGACTTACTCTGTTGACTTGTCCCCCAGTCCCCACTTTCTTTCCTTTTTCAACCAATAGATCGGGTTTATATTGAGTTTGTACTGCGTTTCTCTTTATTTCCCTATTAGACCTAGAGACCAGTTGGATAGCCAATCTCTGCTACTTTTCGCCCCCATTATTTCCTCTTTCGACCAAGTCTTATATTCAGGTAACAAATCTTCCCCCACCCCACCCCCTTTCTTCCTTGTTTGAACCAAGTAGTACTAGATTCGAGTGCATGAACTAGTTTTACCTCTTAACCGTAAAAAAGTAGGTGGTTTCGAACAGCTGATTGATCCTATCTATGAGGGGGCCTGAGAAATAGTAAAAGATACAAATGCAGCAACATCAGGAGCTTGGAAGTAGAGCAAGGCCGGTTTCGAAGGAAGTTATACCTGATGGTCGCCGGGATGTCGCTAGGTGGGCGGCGGGAGGCCGGATCTGCCCACACTACGGCAACGAGGAAGAAGGGTTTGGAGGCCCTCCCTTGCCAGCGGTGCTTGGGAGTGAACGGCAAGGCAGGCTGATCGGGACGCGCCAGCAGTGGGTAAGAGCCATCGCCAAGGACGACCGCGTGAACGTTGCACCTTGTCACCTTCCTCGGCGGAGAGGATCCGGCTGGACCTGTGACCAGATGTGAGCAGAGAGAGAGAGAGAGAGTGGTCACTGCTGTCATGTTTAGATCTAGAGAGGACGAGAGAGTGTGAACAGAGCAACACTAGCAAGCAAGCGCGGAGGCTCCTGCCTATATAGTGGAGTACTAGTTTTCTTTTGTCTACCAGAGCCGGCTTGACCTCGTCAATGACTGTCGAGAAGTCTTCATGCACGTTGCTCGGAGGCGTAGTTGTCATCATTTTGATCTGAACCACCGCATTATAACATATAACACGAAAAAATGCCACATGACAAGAAATCATAACCTCACTGCCCAAAGGAGACAACATGAATCCCGACGGACAAACTAGACGAGGAACAAAGCTCAAATTAAAGAGAAACTCATAGAAAAGGGGTCCGTCGATAGATGTCGTAATTAACATAGCCGACTTGACCTAGATGGCAGCTGAGTAGTCTTCGTGCATGTGCCCCCAATGACTAGCCCAACTCAGTTGTCGCTGTTTAACCCTCGCAGTGATCCGAAGCACATGACACCTAATTTTGCGGGATGACAAGAAACCTTTTTTTAGATTTCTCACCAAAACTACAGCCCTGTACAACACAGCCTGCACGATATATAGACAATAGCCAATCCAGGCGTGTCTGCTGGAGTCTGGTCACATGCATGGACGAACTGATCTTCCGTGTCTTGCAAGGATCGTCCAGGCACCAACGTAGTACAACACTTCTCTAGTACTATCGCTCGTCTCCCTCTTCTATTAAGTCATCCGACTTACGGGGCCAGGGAGTGTGCCTATGGTCGGTTCTCAATTGCGGTCCCACGTGTGTGTGCAAACGCAATATGACGCGCGTTCCATTCGGAGAGCAGCGTGCCAGACCGACCGGCCGTTGGGGGTGCGACGCGAACGCGACGGGCGTGCTGTATACTCCGTACATGTGTACCACCATTTTCTAGAGGCTTTGCTCCATGGCGCAATCCATGGATACAAAATTAGTATACTATACTACTTAAAAGTCGAGGGCGGGGCTTTTCCTGTGCGGTAGGCGGGGCAGTTCTGCCTAGTCGGTTCAACAGAGACGTGAGAAGATGAGGGACTAGGCTGCTGCAAACGTAGGGCTGTGTGATTTGACAATGAGTTACTGCTGGATAGGTGGGGCCCCGTGATTTGACTTGCCATTATCATTTTAACCGCGGTGCTACGACCGACGTGAGTCTCCTGATTCCTGACCACCTCCATACAAGTGCCTCTCCCAATGCTCCACCATGTAGTAGAGGCTGGCTCTTGCATGAGAGCTCACTTCTCCACTTTTTCTTTGCCTCTCTTTCCTCCACATATGCAAAAATGCCATGTAAAGCTCACTATTGTACTTACTTTCTCCTACAGGTGCTAAGCTTGCCGGATAGGCATAAAGTCTGATGTGGCAAGTTAATTAAGAAGAGAGAGACTAGTTTGGTGACCCAAGGAAGAAACGGTGCTAAGCGTGTGTACCTAGGTGAAAAGACAATTTTGAGTCTATAGCTAATTAAATGAAGCAAACTTAGCAATAAACACTAATAAGCACGTATGCATTGGGGACTTGATTGCTAAGCCATTTAATGCCCTTAGCACCTCATCTAAAGCACCATTTCATTGGAAGAGGTCACTCCTTGGCAAATGCAATAAATACTACTCCCTCTGTCCCATAATATAAGAACGTTTTTGGCACTACACTAGTGTCAAAAACGTTCTTATATTATGGGACGGAGGGAGTTCGAAGAAAGAGATAGAGAGAAGTAAAATAAATAAATACACTTATAGCTAACCTTGTTGTAGTATGAGTGACTAAGTGATGACTATGTATGACATGCCAACATCAGATAGCCTAACGCACCATGTTAAATCTCCAAGGACGCGACCGTGCGAGCGACACGACGCTCGTGGTTGGCATGACCATGATACGGGCTGCTGGCAGCCCTTTGATCTGAGATCAAACGGTCGCATGCTAAGTTGCTGAAAATTTGCAGAATAACCCTCCAGGATAGGATATTCACCCATAGGTCTAGAATCACGCCATGCAACCGTTCGATCTTAGATCCAAGGGCTCTCGGAAGCCCGTATCATGCGAGAATGGAAAGCCACTACCCCGTCATTCGCACGCCGGCAGTTCGCTCCTACTCGTCCCCGCACGTCCTTTAATATTACGGTGGTTCGCTCCTAGTCGTCCCGTTCTTTCACATTATGGCAGTTCCACTAATCCTAACCCTCCTCCCAAATCCATGGCGTCCCAAATCTCCATGATCGGCGGTGAGTACAAGGTTAGAACCATCACCGGCGATGAGTTCAACGTCATCTACACCCGTTCTTCCGCGACGGTGAAAGGATGCCTTGCTCGCTTCAGACGCATGTTCGAAAACTCAGATGATGAGTGGGTCGCTGGGCTAGATGTTGAGTACACCACAGTCCTGGGACGAGAGAAGGATCTAAAGGAGGAAGATAGGAAGAAGCCCACCGTGATCCAAGTTTGCGTGCATGACTTATGCTTCGTCTACCACATATGCCATGCCAACGTTGAATGCCTGGATTTTAAGAACTTCCTCAAGAGCAACCTAGTCAAATTCGTTACTGTAGACTTTATGAACGACAAAAGAGTCCTGGGTCAGATAGGCCTCATTGTAGGCAACCCCTTCGACCTCCAGAAGAATCGGCTGCTGCCCTCCGGTGGTCAGCCTTCAATGCTGACCCTGGCAGGAGCCATGGTTCAACCTTCGTATGGTAAACTAGAGAAACCGCTGTACACATTTCATCGTCATGCATGGCAGCGGAATGTACTAGATATAGACCACATCCACTACGCTGCAATGGATGGCTACCTTTGTTTCAATATCTACAAGGGTTGGATGAACAGCAAGAGCCAAGTGTGCGGTTCAAGCAAAGAAGTATCGGCCGAGAGGAAGAGGGACAAGGACGAAGTCGAGGACGTGGACGAGGACTCCGAGTAAGGTGGTAGTGTCGTTGCTCATGGTGGTTCTAATGCAGTGTCTACCGGATTAGTTGCATAGTTTAGTTTCAGGTGTGCTTAGTTTAATTTGAGGGGTGTGTTGTGCTGAGCCCCCAACAGAACTATGTTATGTTTCTTCTTGTTACTTTAACTCTTCAGTACGTACATACTAGTATTTTTTACATTTCATCTTTTAGTTGGTATAGTACTACCACTCGTTTCTTCACATTATATACGTACAATATATATGGCCAACATCATATAGCCAGCAGGTTAGTTGTCAAAGAATTTCAGGGTGCTTAGTTTTGTCAAAGGATTCCAGGGTGCTTAGTTTTATTTGAGGGGTGGGTTGTGCTGGACACCATTATTGTGACTAGCCTTTTTAATAGTACTATATGCATAATTTGGCAAAGAGCGCTCTCTATATGTACCACCTTTTTTTAAATTCAAGTTTTGCTCCATGGTGCAATCCATCGATACTACTACTGTACAAAAGTATACATTTTTAAAAGGCTAGAGGGCAGGGCAGTCTAGCTTGGTTGGTTTCACGAGAGGCGAGGGCCTTTGGGATTTGACAGCTCATTACTGCTGGAAGGCGGGGCCTTGTGATTTGACTGCTCGTATAAATGTGCCGACGACCTGAGGAGGAGCAAAGAACCGTGCGGTATACTCAAGTTTTCCACTGGAGTAGTACTACGACGGAGGAACGCGAAACACGGCAGCCCAGTGCCATATGGCGATAAAAAATGTTCTAATTTGCTAGTCATCTCATTGTTAGCATTGTTCTATTCATGCCTTGCAGAGAATGTGACATGTGCAGCGAAACACCCGAAGCAAAAGATGAAACACATGAGCAAAAGAAGAAGGAAGATTATCACCCCAAATGATCTAATTCACCGCGGAGTCGTAACTGCTTCTTCATCGCCTCCATGAACTCCATCTCCTTGCGTGTCTCCTCCGCCATCTTCTTCATTATTTCCATGATGCGGGATTTCTCGACGGGAGCCTTCATCATCTGTTCCACGGCCGCATTACGTACCTTGACAGTAGTCGGGTGCTCGATGCGGAGCTTCGCCAACTCCTCCTTCTGTTCCATGACGAGGGCCTGCAGCATCTTCGTCAAGGAACTACTATTCTCATGCAGCTTCTTCCAGCCAGCGTTCTTCTGTTTCAATAGGTCGAGCTTGTGGCAGAGCTTCGCCTTGTCCTCCTGAAGTTGTAGGATTTCGCCGGTCGCCTTCTTCTCCGAGGCAATGCTCTTCTTCAGTAGCATCACCAAGCCGACGGTCAACCCCCCTTGCTTATTGAGCTCAGCGGGCATGTCGTCGAGGCTCTCCTTCAGCAGCTCCACCAAGTCGTGGATGAACTCCTTCTGCTTATTGAGGTGCTTATTGAGCTGATCGGGCATGCCGTCGAGGGATAATGACTCTAGCGCCGCCGGCTCGGCATGTTCACCTCCGCCTGCCCGTGAGAGATCTTTCGAGGTCTCTGTGTGGCGGCGAGCCCTCTTTTTTTCACAGCCTTGGTTTCCGCTCCCTTGTTGCGAGTAGTTCTCAACCTAGAGCTCTGCTCACCGACCATGGCAAGGACGGACCAAGAAGAAGCACTTATGAGGAGGAAAGGTAGAGTAATTTTTGGTTAGGTAGTTTCCCTTTTTATAACCTAAGTACTAGCACTAGTACTAATACCTGCATAGTGGGAACACGTTCAGGTTTGGTACGTACTAGTAGGTGTGAGCAGGCTTTCGAATGGGATGGGAACAAGGTAAAGATTAATTGATGGTTTTGGTTTCGAGGCCCGAAACGGCTCCCGATGAGTTTAGTGGAACATAAATTTCAAGTAGACTACACTGCTCAAATGCGTAAATATTATGTTACTATCAAAAATTGGCACAAAATACAAAGGAGACCAATGGAAGTACTACTAGCAACCCATGATTTAACTACTCGCATGCGCGCAGTGGAGTAGTAATGTCTTTCTTCCGCCCTCACACCCACTCAATTTGCATGCGCTGTATTAATTAACCATCAATGAAGTGAGCGACTTTACAGGCGTCAAATTATCACATGGGGTGGATCTTGGTATAAAATTGCGTCTGCTTGTGTACCCGCATGTGTGTGCGAGGGAATGAGTGCATGCGTGGCGTGCGTGCACGTCTTCGCTTCGTGCATGTACCGTCAGTATGGCTCAGGGAGGACGCGTATATTCTTCTGGAACCAGATGCACGTCACTGTGATCAATCCACAAAAGGAGGTCGCAACAACGCCTCCACATGTGCCACTGGCTTCATGAACTGTAAGAGAGACACTGTGTAGCGTGCCATTGGAATTCTAATTTACGTGTTTTGCACATACTCGAAGTACTAGTAAGGTACATGTGCATTGCACGCACAAGATTTTGCAACCAAATTATGAATAAATACCACACTATAGCATGTAAGCTCTGAGTCATATATGCCTGATGTAGACCTTCGTTTAATTCTTATAGTTCATCTCATTCAAAATCAATTAGTTTTTATAAAAAAAAGCTAGGACCTCTTGGATTCATAGGATTTCCAAAATACGGGAATAGGAAAAACATGGGATTATAATGGAATGTCGTCTTGAATCCTATAGGATTGTACGAGTGTTTGATTGTGCATAGAAAAACACAGAATTCTTTCAAAGAGGTTTGAGTGGATGGGATGTTTCCAATGAAATCTAGTGCAAATGAATCATATGAAAAAATTCCTATGGTTTACAATCCTACGAATCAAACAACAAAGATAGGAAAAATTCCTAAGGATTAGAATCCTCCAAAATTCCTTTGAGAATCCTTTGAATCAAAGAATCCCTTAATCTATTTTATGATTCATGGAATTGTGCGTTGTAAAGCATAAAGTAAAAACAAATAATGGCAATTCAACTAGAAAAAAAGTTTGGGCAGTTATGATACGGAAGATTCTAGAACAAAGAAGAACCACTGTTGTTTTGAGGTTTGTGCATTATGCTTAAGTTCAACCATGGAGTCTGCTAGATTGTACATGTGGCAAAATCTGGTGGGGGCTTGAAGATGGTGCGAGGGGCCGAGTGGAGGGAGACTATGAAGGGGTGCACAAGTGCGAGATCGATATTTAAAGAGAGGGGGCAAGAACGTGTGCTGTTGCGCGCAGTGGTGTTGCCATGAAAAATAAATGAGCTAGAGGGCCAAGCATTGCTAATCCTTTACGAGGAGGGCCAATTCATGAACTTAAATCATTTTTAGCAGAAATTGTCTAATGATCACATTCATATTAGCCTCAATATATGGTGATGTTAGGGGGGGCAAGGCCCTTGCTGCCCCCAGTCTTCGCCATTGTGTGCGCGTCTGGGAGATGAAGCGGAAGGTATGGATAATGAGAGGGGGACGTTGGATATATAATTAATGTGGGTATATTAGCTATATATGTTAATCCTATAGAGAGAGGTATAGATTGATCGATGTGCACGTGGGAAAGAGGGTGAGACCTCACTGGATATATTGATTGATCGGTTTGTGTGGAAAACTATGAAAGACCTAGCTATATACACACAGACATAGAGGAACATCGATCGTTGCGCATGAACGCATGAGAGATAAAGAATGCCCGATATGATGGAGAGCGGGATCTGTGTGGGTGTGTGCCTTCATGGGAGACCAACCTGAAGAAAAAGATTGCATGTGTGCGGATAATGCCGACTGGTAGTGTGTGTGCATGCATGCACAAGAGAAAGTTAGTGGTACAATTATAAAGAGAAGACGACAGTGTGGGTGTAAAAGACTAGGTGAGGTCATAATCAATGTAAAGTTGAATTTAGGTATTTCAATAAGAGATCCTGATGTTTGAAACCCATGCATGCATGAATATAACGGAGATCTGCGCGGTGCGGTTTGGAAATGAGCATGTTGTAATGTATACACATTGAACAAGGTCAGAGTAATTTGAATTTGAGACACTGATGGCAGACATCGTTTGGCCACATCGCATCCGTGCATGGACACACTATTCTAATTGGAGATGATGGGTGGCTTTCATATCACATATCTATATCTATACCCCTATATATATATATATTATATTTTATATTTTTTATATTGTGTGCGGGTAACTTTAACTTTGAAAGATGGTCGTTGGAAGAGGCGAATTCGATGGTGCAGACATGGAAAATTTGAGCACTACTGGTCGTTGGATATCATCTAGATTCCACCAGATTTCATCACATGTATAATCTAGAAGACTCCATGGTTGAACTTAAGCATAATGCACAAACCTCAAAACACAAGCACTTCTTCTTTGTTCTAGAATCTTCTGTATCAGAATTTTCCCAAATGTTTTTCTACATGATTTGCCATTATTTGTTTTTACTTTATGTCTTACAATGCACAATTCCATGAATCTTTGTAAGTGCATCTAGTGCCACCCCTAGTTGGTTTTGGAGTATTGACGACAAAGTTGGTTGAGGGACTAATGCGTTTGTGAGAATTGCAGGATAACGCAGGTAGTGTCCCTCATTGATTCGGTTTACCTACCGGAGATGACCCCTAAAAATGTATGAAGACATTGAAGACAATGGTGGTATGTGAAGATATTCACATTGAAGACTATGACATGAGAAGACATTGAGCGAAGACTATGGAGCACGAAGACTGTGTTGTTTCGTTATTTCCTTTCCTTCTGTGTTGAGTCATAGGAACCACCGTACTGTTAAGTGGGGTCCAAAGTGATGCTCAACCCAAATCCTATGTCTTCGAGCGAAGACAATGAGAGAAAATCTTATCCAGAGCTGGATGAGTCAGCTTTGCTTGTAGCCCAAGTAAAGTTGCCGTGTGTGTTTGAAATCTGACCATTGGAACACGTGTCAGTTCCTTAGTGACCCAGGGTCATTTCAGACATATCAGGTCGGGTTGCCTTGTGGCTATAAATAGCCCACCCCCTACACCATAAATTGGTGGCTGTTCAGAGTTAGTTTACGGCTTTTGTCGTTTTGAGAGCAACCCACCTCGAAGCCTTTGAGAGAGAAATCCTTGCAAGGACAAAGCCCAAACACCCAGAGCCAAAGAGTGTTAGGCATCACTGAAGTCTTTCTGTCTGTGTGACCTGAAGACTTATTACACTTGAGGACTGTGTATCCTCCAGCCGGTTAGGCGTCGCGTTCTGAGCATCCAAGAGTCATTGTGGATTGCCGGTGAACGAAGTCTATGAAGGTTCGGAAGTCTACCTTGAAGACTTACCAGAGTGATTGGGCGAGGACTGTGTGTCCTTAGCTCAAGGGGAATAAGGTGAAGACGCGGTCTTCTGAGTTGAATCTCAGCCTCCCTAACCAGACGTACAGTTGTCACAGCAATTGGAACTGGTCCAACAAATCCTGTGTCTTCAACAAGTGACTGGTTTTATCCCTTCCCTCCTTTACTTTGAGTTTGTCTTCGTGAAGTCATTGCTTATTTGTCTTATCTGTTTGACTTCATTGCTTGACTACTATCGTTGATTGGATTCATACTATCTTCCATCCTGATCCTTACTACCTAGCTGCTATTAGTCTTTGTACATTCACATTATTGCATACTTGACTATGGCTTGCTTGTTGTAGTTTATCTTCCCCTGCATAACAATTAGGTCATTTCTATTGTTTGTCTTTGAAACTTTCACGTTTTGAAGACTTTGATAACTAGCACCCCCCTCTAGTCGATAACTAGCATTTTCAATTGGTATCAGAGCAAGGTACTCCCTTGTTCTGTGTGATTCGGTTTAACCACCTGGAGTTTAGCTATGTCGACTGCAGGGATAATCCAAGTCTCCGTTGCTTGTCCCGTGTTCGATGGAACTAAATATCCCTACTGGAAGAATAAGATGCGCATGCATCTTGAAGCCAGTGATGTCGACCTCTGGTATGTCGTTAAGAACGGCGTTCCCAAAACTGGTGAAGGTGTCACCCCTACTGATGTCAAGAAGTTCATTCAACTGGACTCCACTGCAAAGAACATCATCTGTGGTCATCTGACCAAAGGACAGTATGGTCGTGTGAGTGCTCTGGAAACGTCAAAGCTAGTCTGGGACTGGCTATCCAAGGTCAACGAAGGCGTCTCTACACAGAGAGACCAGAGGATCAGTGTTCTTCGCAATCTCTTCAACCGCTTCAAGAGAAACGACAATGAAAATGTCCAGCTCACGTTTGATCGCCTCACCGACATCACAAATGAGCTTCAGGCTCTTGGCGCCACTGAGATTACCAAGCATGAAATCGTCAAGACACTACTGAGATCACTTGACAGCTCCTTTGACACCCTTGCCCTCATGATACAAGAACACCCTGACTTCAAGACACTCGATCCGTCTGATATACTTGAGAGGCTCAACACACATGAGTTCCAGCTTTCTGAGAAAAGAGATATCTATGGTCACAATTATGGCCGAACTCGCGCTTTGAAGGCAAAAGTGGTTTCCTCATCTGAAGAAGAATCTGACTGCGGTTCTGATGACCCTGAAGACATTGGAAAGGAACTTGCCATGCTTGTGAAGAAGTTCCAAAAGTTCACCAAGAAGAAGGGCTTCAGAAAGTCTTCACGATCTAGCTCAAGAAATGATGAAGCTTCCACTCATGACAACAAGAAGAGAACATGTCACAAGTGCAAGAAACCTGGACACTATATCTCTGAGTGTCCTCAGTGGGACAATGAGAAGAAGAAGAAGAAGAGGAAGGAATATGATTCTGATGACAAGAAGAAGAAGAAATCTTCAAAGTCTTCTTCTAAGTCCTCATCAAGGTCTTCATCACATAAGAAGAGCTCATCTGGCAAGGCTCGTGCTTTTGTTGGCAAGGAAATGGATTCAGAGGAGGAGTCTGCTTCTGAGGAGGTGGTGGTGGAGTCTGAAGAAGAGTCCGACCCTGGCATTGCAAGTCTGGCTCTAGCCACAGCCTATGTTGCCAAGTCCATCTTCAACACTGAAGACAATGACTTCCACACCAACGCTGAAGCTGATGACATGGACGATCCTACTCCCACCTACTGCTTCATGGCACGTGGTGCCAAGGTAAAATCACGTGATGCTTACTTTCAAACATCAAGTGAAGATGACTCTGATTGTGAATCCAAACCCAGCTACAAAACACTTGCTAAAATTTCTACTGAACAACAAAGGGCTATGGAACATACTCAAAAACTGTTAGACAAAAGCGATGACCTGTTGGACGCGGAAATGACACGTTCACAATCCTTAGTTGAAGACATAAAAAATCTTCATGCTAAGTACCAAGAACTTGAAAGTCTTCATGAGACGCTCTCAATCACTTACGAAAAGCTCTCCTATGATTATCTTCAAAGGAAGCAAGAGCTTGAGAAATTGAAAGCGACTCATGAAGATCTTCAAAAAGAGAATGAGTCATTTCACGCTCAACAGATCAGTTCCGCTCAGGATGGATTTGAACCACCATGTATAAAATGCATTGAGCGTGATAACGCTACTACTGCTGCTGCTGTTGCATTGTCTTCAACTACTAATGTGGAAACTAACCCCTCTACGGAGGATACCACTGCTATTGCTGATGAAAATGCTAGGTTGAAGACATTGCTTGAGACAGGGATGTATAAAAGTCTGAAAGGACATCAGACACTTTGTGATGTCCTCAAAAAGCAGATTCTGAACCGAAACCCTAGGAAAGAGGGTGTTGGGTTTGAGAGGAAAATGAATGCTGATGGTTCCTACTGGAAGCCTGAGCAGTATCCCAAAACCACATGGGTTGCTGCAAAGGAACCTTCAGTGGATCCATCCACTTTATCTGGCTTTACCTGTGCTAATCCTATTATCATTGATGAATCCTTTGATGCAAACTATAAACTGTTCAAAAATCAGAATGGTGAAGTGTTTGCCAGGTATATTGGTACTAACTGCAGGAATGGACCACCTATGAAGAAGATCTAGGTTCCCAAAAGTTGTCTTGAGAATCTTCCAGTGAATGTCATCATGACACCACCAGGGAAGAAGACAAACCCCAGACCAAAGGCATCATATGGTCCAACAGCTTCATACGAATACAGGACTCACTTGAGTCACCCTAACGCCAATGTTTTGCAGGGAAATCATACTCAAACTTATGAATATGAACGTGTGTCCTCAAACCGCCATGTTCATAGGACTAAGAACTTTTCTGCTTATTCATATGAGTATCATTCATCTCTTGCAAGGCTATTTGCTAGGGCTTCAAAGCCGAAATTCTCAGATGCTGCACTTAGACTCATTACTTCTAAGCCACCCCTGAAGATGTGGGTGGTGAGGAAGAATTAACTCTCTTTTGCAGAATATGGTCTCCAGCCAGCAATCAAAGGCGTCTGATACTATTGCTGGGGACCTAAAACACATTAAGGGACGCATGATAAAATGACTTACTATGTATTCCACATATGAATCGCTTACCTATCATACTGTGTGTTCTAACCTTGATCTAAGCTGTGATAATCCTAGTGTGCGTCAAATGCTTATGCTTCACAACATACCTTGTGAAGCCTATCCTCCTAACTGCACTGTAGGGTATGACACCTCGTGCTTCAGAATGGATTATGGACAGCGGATGCACTAATCATATGACTGGTGATCAAAGTCTTCTCATGGACTCAACCTTATGTCCATACGACAAGAGTCAAATCACATTTGCTGACACTGGTAAAAGCAAGTCTTTGAAGCGTATAGGAAAGATGATCTATACATGGTAGATTTCTCAGCAGGTCCACAGCTTGACGTATCTCTTCTTGCAAAAGCTTCAGAATGCTGGCTCTGGCATCGGAGGCTGGGGCATGCTGGCATGAGGAACTTACACACACTCGTCAAGAAGAAGCATGTCATAGGCATCGAAGGTGTCAAGTTCAAGAAAGATCATTTGTGTGGTGCCTGCGAAGCTGGAAGATGACTAGGGCGAAGCACCCCTCGAAGACAATCATGACGACATCTCAACCCTTCGAGCTGTTACACATGGACTTATTTGGCCCTACTCACTACTCTACTCTCACAACAATAGCTTGTCTCTATGGCTTCGTCATTGTTGATGACTACTCAAGATATACATGGGTGCACATAATTCTCTACAAGACTGAAGTACAAGATGTCTTCAGACGATTCGCCAATCGAGCCATGAACAATTATGGCGTCAAGATCAAGCATATCAGAAATGATAACGTCACTGAATTCAAGAATACCGGGCTTGATCTTTATCTGGATACAATGGGAATCACTCATGACTTTTCTGCTCCATACACACCTCAGCAAAATGGCATTGTAGAGCGCAAGAACAGAAGCCTCATTGAGATGGCTCGAACAATGCTCGATGAGTACAAGACACCAAGAAAGTTCTGGCCTGAAGCTATTGATACAGCATGTCACATCATCAACCGTGTTTACATCCACAAGCTTCTGAGCAAAACATCCTATGAGCTTCTTACTGGCAAGAAGCCAAATGTCAGCTACTTCAGAGTCTTTGGTGCTAGGTGCCGGATCAAGGATCCCCATCACAAGTCAAAATTTGCACCTAAAGCTCACGAAGGCTTCATGCTCGGTTATGGAAAGGACTCGCACTCTTACAGGGTCTTCAACCTCTTTCACTACAAGATCGTTGAAAGTGTGGACGTGTGATTTGATGAAACCAATGGTTCACAACAAGAGCTCCTGCCAAGCACATTAGATGAAGATTCTCCCAGCGAATCAATCAAGCTGATGGGAACTGGTGAAATCATGCCTTTTGAAGCACAACCTGAAGAGGAACTTATCATTTCTGCACCAAACCAACCTGAAGACAATGCTCAGACCGAAGACAATCCTCCCAATGATGACAATGATCAGCATGAGCAAGGTCTTCGTCCAGTTCATCCTCGTGTTGCAAATGAAGTACAAATTGAGAAGATAATTGATAGCATCAATGCACCTGGTCCACTTACTCGCTCAAGAGCAACACAGTTAGCAATTTTCTGTGGGCCTTTTTCATTTGTATCAATATCAGAACCCAAGAAAGTTGCTGAAGCCTTTATGGAACGTGAATGGATTCAAGCCATGCAAGAAGAACTTCAACAGTTCAAGCTAAATAATGTTTGGGAACTTGTCAAGCACCCTGACCCTCACAAGCATAACATTATTGGCACTAAATGGATATATCGAAACAAGCAAGATGAGCATGGTCAAGTCGTCAGAAACAAAGCACGTCTTGTGGCTCAAGGATATACTCAAGTTGAAGGAATTGACTTCGATGAAACATTTGCTCCTGTAGCAAGGCTTGAAGCTATTCGCATACTGCTAGCCTATGCTAATCACCACAACATCTTGCTATATCAAATGGATGTGAAGAGTGCATTCCTAAACAGCAAGATTGAAGAAGAAGTGTACGTTGCTTAACCACCTGGCTTTGAAGATCCAAAACATCCTGATATGGTGTACAAACTAAACAAAGCACTGTATGGCCTCAAACAAGCTCCTCGCGCTTGGTATGATACGATCAAAGACTTCCTAAAGAGCAAAGGCTTCAAACCTGGATCCCTCGATCCCACACTCTTCGCGAAGACCTATGATGGTGAACTGTTTGTGTGCCAAATATATGTGGATGACATTATCTTCGGCTGCACCAACCAGAAGTATAGTGATGAGTTTGGATACATGATGCAAGAGCAATATCAGATGTCCATGATGGGTGAGCTGAAGTTCTTCCTTGGTCTTCAAATTCGTCAGCAAAGGAATGGCATCTTCATATCTCAAGAAAAATATCTCAAAGACTGTCTGAAGAAGTTTGGAATGCAAGATTGCAAAGGTTACACGACGCCAATGCCAGCCAAACACCATCTTGGTCCCGATGACAATGGTAAAGAGTTCGATCAAAAGGTATACCGCTCCATAATTGGTTCCGTACTTTACCTATGTGCATCTAGGCCAGATATTATGCTTAGTGTTTGCATGTGTGCTCGATTCCAAGCGGCACCAAAGGAATCGCATCACTTAGCTGTGAAGCGAATTCTTAGATATTTGGCTTACACCCCAACACTCGGATTATGGTATCCAAAGGGCTCAAGATTTGATCTGGTTGGATTCTCGGATGCTGATTATGCTGGTGACAAGGTCGATCGCAAGTCTACATCAGGCACATGTCACTTTCTGGGATGATCACTTGTCTGTTAGTCTTCAAAGAAGCAAAACTGTGTATCACTCTCAACTGTTGAATATGAATACATTGCTGCTGGATCTTGCTGCGCTCAACTTCTATGGATGAAGCAAACTCTCAAGGACTATGGCATCAATCTGAAACAAGTCCCTCTCTTCCGCGACAACGAAAGCGCTATCAAGATTGCCAACAATCCAGTCCAGCACTCGAAGACAAAGCACATTGAAATTCATCATCATTTTCTCAGAGATCATGTCATGAAGAAAGATATTGACATCATTCACGTCAACACTGAAGAGCAACTGGTAGATATATTCACAAAGCCCTTGGATGAGAAAAGGTTTTGCAAGTTACAGTGTGAGCTAAATATCTTGGAATCCTCAAATGTCCTGTGATCAGGCACACATCCTAACACTTATGCATGTTGATGACTTAGATGTGCAACACACGAAGTAAAGTATATCTTCAATCAATGAAGACTTACATTCTGAGTGTGAATACATTAACATGGAATTTGACTTCGGAGCGCCACGATAATTGTGCGCCGTGTCTGGGTCTAATACTTCCTCTACGGTGGGTAACGCCACCACCAAATTTCTTGGTTTGAAGTGTTTCACTCATGGCGTTATTGTTGAATATCTTCGCATTTGGTTTGTCTTCAACTTTCAACTTATCTTCATGATTTACTTCACTATGTTGAGTTGATTGCTTTCTCATATATATATACTAGTATTCAGTCCTCTACAGCATTCACTTATAGCTATGTCTTCATTTGTGAATCTTTTGAACTAAGTGAATGTGATCGGACCCTAATCTCTCTATGCTTTCTATCTCAAACTCTATCTATCCAAATCATATGCATTCTATTGAAACTGTCAAATGTCTTCTCTGCATCCTTGTCAGCAGAAGACACAGAGACAAACATCAAGTCCTTTTAAATGATTCATCTTTATTGTTGAAATCCGGAGAAGCGGAACAACCATCCGAAAAACTTGGCGGGCGTGGGAACATGGGACAACTCTGAGTATGTTGCATGCTTGCCACGTGTCCCACGGATGTGAACAGGAAGGGGCACCTGTGTAATTGCGCTATGCTGCACACCTACTTATAAATACGTGTCCCCTGCGGTCGAGAAAACCTTCTTCCACCTCTCCACCTCGTCAAAACCCCAGCGCCACCGCTAGCTCTCGACGACGCCGGCGACGAAGCGCTTAGCTGCCGCGACTTCTCCGACGCCGTCCTCACGCCGGCCGCGGGCATCGTCCTCTCCGCCGCCTCCGTAGGTGTCCTCTGTCGCCAAGTTAGGGCACGGTGGATTGAACTGCTCGGTCTCCTATTCATCCCATCTAGCAGTTCTTCGTGTGGTAAATATAACTCTATTTTTACCATCTTTTTTATCCTCAATGATTCATCCTATTTACCAAAATTGGTTTCTGTCTACACAATGTTAGATCTATTCTGTCTGCATCTCATACTGCCTAGTATATTCACTTAAGCTTCATATATAGTTAGATTCCTCACTTGTACTTATTCACGGATTCGTACAAATCTGGAACCAACTCTCAACACATAAGTGAATGTCTTTGCAACATGAGGTCAATGTCTTCAAACTGATTTATCTTCAAAATCTTCTGAGAATGCATATGACCCCTTCCCCTTCCCTCGCATCTCTAATGCTGTCACAGGTACATGTCCGTGGGAGAATCCCTTGGTTCTCATAGTCTGCATTCGTTTGCAGAATCCTTACAACAACACATTAACTCTCCTGAAGCTAGTTCCTGTTTGACCAGCAAGCGAAAGCCCTTGAAGCCTTTGAACATATTGAAGCCATTCAGATTGAAGTTCATGGCTGCAGAGAAATCAGTAAGGAAGGGTGGCAAACAACGTCGAGGGGGAACATCAAAAGATTTGCCTAATGACCTCGCAGAAATCTACAAGACAGATCCTGAAGAGGATTATAATCAGCGCAAGACCCGAATCCAATGGATTCGACGCTATTGGGCTGAACAATGGTTCAAGTACAAGTTCGTGACCCAAGAGTACACTGAGAAAAATGCTATCAAAAGTCCTTGGGGTGATATTCTCTATTGAGGCCTTCCCCCTAAGAACAGAGCTGAAGCTATTGCACAAGAATTCTATCCTTGTATGGTCCGTGGACCACAGGCTGAAAATACCGATCCATCATCATTGCTCTGGTGTCATGACGATAATCTTTTCAAGCGCAACTTCCAGTATGCAAAGGCATCAGCAAAGGAAAACAAGAAGTCATGGGGATTGGACTTCAATCCTGGTCCCTCTGCTGCCCGTGATGACGGCACACGTGAAGCGGAAGAAAATGAAATCAGCCCCTTCACGAACCTTGATGGCCTCATCTCATACATCTTGGTACAAGGTGCCAAAGTGGATCATTCTGATAATGATGCTGATACTGATGAAGCCCCAGCTCCTCCTCCAAGGCCGCAGAAGCCCAAGAAAACTAAGGCTTCAACATCAGCTGCACCTCCAAAAGCTTCTCGTGTGAAGCCACTGGCCACTGCACCTCCTGAAGACAGTGTGCAGTCTGGAGATCTTTCATGCATCTCCAAGAAGACGGAGAAGAAAAAGAAAATCATCAAGAGTACTGATCAGACATTGACTCCTGCTGCCATTCTGCGTGAAGAGCACATTGATTTGTCCAACGATGACGATCTTGCAGATGATGCTCTTGAGCAACTGATCAAGAGCAAGGAAGAAGCAGAGATCTTCAATAATTTGCCTCTCTTTGACGTGGCAATTATCCATAACTTCATTGATGAGTGGTTTGACACACCAAATCTCAGCTTTGATGACTTGCAACTTCCCATTGGCCTCAGCGTCTCCTTCAATGGCGCTATTGCTTCTGAGCTAGCTATTGCTCAGCGCATCGTCGAACTGAAGCACAAGATTGACTTTGAAAAGGCTCAGTTCAAGAAGCATGTGGCCACATTCAATGTGCAAGATGTCAAAAACTTCAAGATCATGCTGCACGAGCTCAAAGAAGCCTTTCACAAGAAGCGTGAAGAAGCTCGAGGCTCTCATGAGCGCATGAAGAGTCTGGCTGACAAGTGTGTGCTAGCCTACAATGAGGCTGAAAAGCGCAAGGCTCTTGGTCATCCTGGCATCGACCCCAGGATGGCTGCAAAGAAGAAGAAGCTATCAAATGTCCAACCTGCACCTTCAAGGCAGGATGAACCTCGCATAGTCGTCCCAAGCAGCATGACTGGCTCGAAGCCAAAGGCCATGTCAACCGCTTCAAAACAGAAGAAGACTAGGGTTGCAGAGGCTGAAGCCAGAAAAAGGAAAACCTCAGAAGCCTCTGATGCTGCTCCCTCCAAGAAGAAGCGCAAGACCAAGAAGAATCGGGCTGCTCCCACAGAGCCCCTTGTTGTTGAACCTATCTCAGTGGTTCGCCCTGCATCTGCAAATCAAGAACTACGAATGATTGATCATGAGCCTGCTTCCACAGAGGCTCCTGAAGCTGAAGACATTCCAGCAGTTGATCCCATCGCTGCTGAAGACATTGATCACCATGACAATGTTGAAGATGATGAAGTTCTTCCTCAGATTGAACACAACGTGGTATCATCGCCTGTTCTCACGAACAGCGAAATCATCAGCATTGGTCGTCCTCTGACACCAATTGCTCAGGATGCATCATGGGCTGATCGCCCGCAACAACAAGACTCCCCCAGTACTCCCCAACAACAACAAGTCACACCATCTGTGCAAGTTGAAGAGGATGAGGACCTGCCTACTCCATCTCCAAAGGCATCGCCTGTATTACAAAGGCTTCACAAAGGACCAAGGCCTCAAGTCCCTCTTCCAAGCGTTCCGGAAGGAGAAGTGCACCACCAACCTGTTGCACGTCAAGTGTTTTCAGAAGCCACTCCAACTGTGAATGTCTCCGTGTCTGAAGCCCAAGCTGCTGAAGACAATCCGGCTGCATCAGCCGATGACGAACATCAAGAAGAACGTGTCCCTACTCCCCCCATTCCTGAAGGAGCTTTTCCTGAAGTGAACGTGCCCGTACCAGACCCTCCAGCTCAACAAGTGGAGGTTGAAAATGTTGAGGCTGCCACCACTAACACGAATGAAGCCAATGATGTAGTCATGGCTGAAGCTAATGTGGAGCCTGCACCAAGCAACATACCAGAAGTCAATGCTGCAACTGCTCCTGAAGCTTCTGTAGTGCAGCCTGAAGCCACTGTTGCTGCCACTGCTCCTGTTCCGCCACCAAGGCCCTATACAATTGAGCAAGCTTACAACCATGGCGAGCTAATCACAGTAAGATGGCCCGTTCTGGTCCCTCCGCCTAATGTCTCTGGTCCTCAGTTTGATTATCACATTGAGCATAGGCCTCAGGTCCAGAAACCAAAGCCAAGACTGCCAAGGTTTCCAGGTACTGCCACATCTGTCGGGTCCTTCAATGCAAATGGCTTCAAAAGCCACAACACCTTCTTTGACAGCTCAAAGAACCCTTACTCAAGGCCAAGAATATCATCCGATCATTTCTGGAGTCATCAGCAATGAAGCTATTACTCCTTCGTTCTGTATGATCAAGGGCACATTTTTCCTCATATGCGCCTCGACACTGAAGCCATTGCTGGACTGCCATGCTTAGAAGAAGCACTTGACTGCTTTCGTGATGCAGGTCTGCTCAGCTTTCTGACAGATAAAGAACATTGGAATGAAGAACTTTTGCTTCAATTCTATGCTACCCTTCACATTCGCGGCTACAACAGGGATACAAAGACATGGGTTCTCGAGTGGATGACATGAAATGTTCATCATGAAGCCAAAGCTCTTGACATCATTGAGCTTACAGGCCTATCCACTCCCGGAGAGCTGTACGAACCTGGTTGTCAAAACCACCGCAATGCACTAGAGAGCATCTTCCATAAGCCTGAACCCAACATGAGCCAGATGTTGAGCATGATGAAGCCATTGCCACATGACGCTGAATACCCAATGGAGTTCTTTGTTGATGACCTTGAGTATCTGCCATGCACCATATATCACATCATCAGGCGGACTCTATGGCCTATCAAAGGACATTCATCAGCTGCAAAACTTGAAGGAGCCATGAAGACATTGGTCTTTTACATCCTCAATGGCATCAGCTTCAATGCACAAGATTTCTTCCTCAGGCAACTGGCGGCATCTGGATCTGACCTTTTCGGCCTAAAATTCTATGCTCCATGGGTCATGCGCCTCATCAAGCAACATTCTGCTATCAACTATCAGCCCTATGCTCGCAATCATGTGATCTTTCTACCAGAGGTTGATATGTCAGTTGAAGCCATATACCCTGAGCCTGCCAAGAAGCCTCTTTGTCTTCAAAATGCTGAACACCAAAGCTTCACTCAGCCTATGGAAGGAGTCCAAGCTGTAACTCGTGTCTATCCGATGAATGGAAACACTCATCTGCCTCATCGTGCACCAACTGAAGCTACTGAGAGCACAATTGCTCAAAGGCCAAAGAAGCGCTCTCGGGTCCTAAATGACCGAGAACTTCTTGTGGCTCTGCATCAGAAATAGGATAAGCATCATTTTTGGCTCAAGCGTCAGATGCAAAGTCTCTTGGTGGATGTAAATCGCATTCGAAATCTTGCCACCAAGAATGCATTTGTCACTCACGAAACCTGTCGGCGATCATGGAAGAGTTTGACCCTGCTCAGTGCTGAAGCAGATCTTCAAGACGATGGCTTCACTGAACGATTCAAGTTTGACTCCACTCCTCCAAGGAATGCTGTCCTACGACGAAATCCATCCCTTGAAGACTCTGACTATTCTTCCTCCACGGCAACTGTGAATGCAAACGTGATCGATGATGAAGACGATGCTACTTCACCACCTCCTACTTCTGCACGCATCGACACTGCACCAAGTTCGTCTGCACCGCCAAACAAAAACGACAACCCTGCTGCTTCAACTACTCCTCATGAGGATGAGTAGATGCTCCATGTCTTCAAACCTTTTTGGTCATTACTGACAAAAGGGGGAGAAGCATATGAGTTTGATAGTCTTCAAGCGGGTTCATATGGGCGGTTGCTTTATATTTTGCCTAGTGGTTACAACTCTTGCTTTTGATACATTTCGTTCGTTGAGTTGTAACACTTAAACTCGATGGTCGTCTGCTACTTATTTGCTCTTTCATGTGCGATGATAACTTCCGCACTTAGATCATTCTGCACTTAGATCATTCTGCAGACGTCCATTTTGCATTATGCATGTCATTTTTAAGTTATATCATTTCATGCATGATGAATTATCTTCATAAGTTGAAGAGGATCTCCACAAGTACAACCTGCCATGTGCATTTTCATTCCAAAAGCAAATTACTTATATGCACATCTTTAGGGGGAGCCCTTGCCACTTATGAAGACAATACCCTATCATTTACAATTTCACATACTTCATTCCCGTTGAAAACTTCAACCAGTTTGTCATGAATCACCAAAAAGGGGAGATTTTAAGTGCATCTAGTGCCACCCCTAGTTGGTTTTGGAGTATTAACGACAAAGTTGGTTGAGGGACTAATGCGTTTGTGAGAATTGCAGGATAACGCAGGTAGTGTCCCTCATTGATTCGGTTTACCTACCGGAGATGACCCCTAAAAATGTATGAAGACATTGAAGACAATGGTGGTATGTGAAGATATTCACATTGAAGACTATGACATGAGAAGACATTGAGCGAAGACTATGGAGCGCGAAGACTGTGTTGTTTTGTTGTTTCCTTTTCTTCTGTGTTGAGTCATAGGAACCACCGTACTGTTAAGTGGGGTCCAAGTGAACAAAGTCAGAGTGACTGACGTGATGCTCAACCCAAATCCTATGTCTTCGAGCGAAGACAATGAGAGCAAATCTTATCCAGAGCTGGATGAGTCAGCTTTGCTTGTAGCCCAAGTAAAGTTGCCGTGTGTGTTTGAAATCTGACCGTTGGAACACGTGTCAGTTCCTTAGTGACCCAGGGTCATTTCGGACATATCAGGTCGGGTTGCCTTGTGGCTATAAATAATCCACCCCCTACACCATAAATTGGTGGTTGCTCAGAGTTAGTTTACGGCTTTTGTCGTTTTGAGAGGAACCCACCTCGAAGCCTTTGAGAGAGAAATCCTTGCGAGGACAAAGCCCAAACACCCAGAGCCAAAGAGTGTTAGGCATCACTGAAGTCTTTCTGTCTGTGTGACCTGAAGACTTATTACACTTGAGGATTGTGTATCCTCCAGCCGGTTAGGCGTCGCGTTCTGAGCATCCAAGAGTCATTGTGGATTGCCGGTGAACGAAGTCTGTGATGGTTCAGAAGTCTACCTTGAAGACTTACCAGAGTGATTGGGCGAGGACTGTGTGTCCTTAGCTCAAGGGGAATAAGGTGAAGACGCGGTCTTCTGAGTTGAATCTCAGCCTCCCTAACCAGATGTACAGTTGTCACAGCAACTGGAACTGGTCCAACAAATCCTGTGTCTTCAACAAGTGACTGGTTCTATCCCTTCCCTCCTTTACTTTGAGTTTGTCTTCGTGAAGTCATTGCTTATTTGTCTTATCTGTTTGACTTCATTGCTTGACTACTATCGTTGATTGTCTTCATACTATCTTCCATCCTAATCCTTACTACCTAGCTGCTATTAGTCTTTGTACGTTCACATTATTGCATACTTGACTATGGCTTGCTTGTTGTAGTTTATCTTCCGCTGCATATCAATTAGGTCATTTCTATTGTTTGTCTTCGAAACTTCCATGTTTTGAAGACTTTGATAAAAATCGCCTATTCACCCCCCTCTAGTCGATAACTAGCACTTTCAATCTTAAAATAGATTAGCTTTCTTATAAAAACTAGATGATTTTGAACGAAACTATAAGAATTAAGCGAACATCTACATCATGCATATATGACTCAAAGCTTACATGCTATAATGTGGTATTTATTCATAATTTGGTTGCCAAATCTCATGCGTGCAATGCACATGTACCTTACTCTAGTCTAAATGGTGTTTGTGTGTGTGTGTTGTGCGTGTTGAGGTGCAAATTGTCTTTTTTTGGGTACAAATTAAGCATGTTCTCCCAAAATTTCAAGCCGTGCCTTGTTATGCCGAAATTTCAAGCTAGCGTCTCTGTCTATCGTGCTGCGAAACTCTCGCCTCTTCAACCCGCGCCTTGTTACCCCGAAATATTTAAGATATATCTTTGTCTCGTTGTGCTCCGACAACTCCCTCCATCTCAACCCGCGCCTTCCTATCCCAAAATTACAACATGCGCGAAAACTCCCACCTCCTGTGAAATCCCGACACGTGAAATGCATGTGGTACCCCTGAACCGAAAGAACCGCCAAAAAATGGTGGGGGTACTTTCGTAACTTACCCCACATTTCGGACAAGCGCGTCCCTAAGCCATGGTTCCCCACTCCCATCCCATCCACCCACCCATTCGTATACCGAGGCCGCGAAAACCCGCGATGAAACCCCACACCATCCACCGTCCGCCACCCAGCCGGAGCCTCTTCCCCGACAACATCGTCCACAGCCACACCTCAACATCCCTCATCCACCGTACCGGATGAGGATCCGTCGTCGATCTCGTCGTCCCGCCGGTTCAGCCACCCCGTCCTCCACCTCCAAGGAGCTGCCCCGATGTTCTCCTCGTCTTTTGCGCCACCTCCACTCCCACACTTCCGTCTTCACCTGCACCACCGAAAGAGCATCATCATCACCGTTTCCTCGGATGAAGTTGTGGCCTAATCGGCGCCACCAAAGAGGTTGTACACTAATCGCTGCATTTTCTTATTGACTCGATCTCACGGTGCTGCCGGCGCTCAATCTCGAGCCTACAAGGCACGGCTCCATCCACGGCGGCATCGCCGGCCACTTCCTCCATGGTGTCGCTCCCTCGGCGGCGACGTCCACATTAGTAGGAGCTGCTGCTTCTTTAGCTCTTGCTCGCATTGCTGCTCTGCTCTTGATCTCGGTCCCCTGACTGGTCTGCTATTGCTATTGCTCTTGCTCGCGCTGCTGCTCTCGCTCTTGCTCTTTCTTGCGATGCTGCTCCGATTTAGCTACACTTCAGTCGACTGAATCGACTTTTGGGTCAGTCGATTTTCAGGGGGGGGGTTCGCCGGAGTGAAGGAAGAACCAGCCGCAGCAGGGAGGGGGCTCACCGGAGAGGTACCCCACTATCTATCTTAGGGTTCAGGGTGGGGGCAGTGGTCGCCGGCGGTGGTGGGGCGGTCGCGTGGGGATCGCTGGAGAAAAAGCTCAGCACGGAGGGGGGCCTAGAGGGATGGCCGGGGCGGCGACGGACCAGCGGTGGGGAGTGCTTTCGGGGCGGGCGGGGCTGCTGTTTGGCCGGTGGTGGCTGGCGGCTTAGGGGGGTGGAGGTTGAAGATGAACTGCAGGCCCTTGATTTCGTATCCAACGGCTGCAAAATCGACTGAGCAGAGATGAAAAAGTCAGTCGACTAACATGTAGCCTCACCTTGCTAGTGCGTTCAGTTTCGACAGTAAAATTCAGTTTCGACCACAAAATTCAGTTAACAGTTAAGTTCAGTTTCGACAGTTAAGTTCAGAGATGAGCGGCTGATGTATTTTACATCTACCACTTTGTGGTTATGTATTTTACGTCATCTATTGGAGATGCTATTAGAATTCCACTCAGGTTAACGTTATCTCTCTTGTCCTGCTACAGCCTCGACGTCGTACAACTCACCGGAGCCGCTCCAACGACGAAACCCTCCATCACAATGGAGCAGTAGCTCAGGCTCCATCTCCAGACGCATAAGATCTTCTTCCCCTCCTCCGACAGCCAAGTCAGCCGGAGCATCCTCACTGGCCAACCCAATCACGCCGAGATCGACATGGCTTCGCCAAAGAGGTTGTACACTTGTTGCATCTCTTTTTTACTCTACATGTTATATATATTGTTCAATGAGCACATGTAGTAATGTGATACGATTATTTTATCCTACTATATGAAAAGCAATGAGGTACCAGGCAACTTAGCTATCCGTGATGGACTCTCTTGAATGCCATCATTATTTATCTTTGCGCGTTTGAGGTGTGCATTTGTTGATGGGCCTGGGAGTTGAGCTAGTAGGGCAGTGGCCTGGGTCCAAAGTAATAGAAGTAGCACAAAAACATTTTTTAGTGTAGGATTTTCCTTGCTCAAGCCTGCCTACTAGAATCGCCAGTGCTTGAAAGGAAAAGTGAATGAAAAACATAGGAATTGGAAAGTTTCCTATGGTACTACTTTTCATGAATTTGGTGCAAAGGAATGGAGCAAAGGAAAGCTGTAGGATTTGTTCCTTTAGTGTCTCCTCGAAAGAAAAACCGTAGGAATTCTAATTTCCACTTGTCCTCCTTTTCATATTCCTATTCATCAAGCACAAGACTAAGAGATAGTAGCATAATAGCATTATAACCGTACATTTTCTTGTGGTTTGACTTAATCTCACCATGCTTTTTTGCATCCTGTGATCTTCCAATTCTTGTGAATCAAACACCCAGATTGGCAGAAATCCTGTGTTTTAAAATTCTCTATTTTGCACGTGCATTCCTATCCTATTCCTGTGTATTTCCTATTCCTGCATTGTTAGAATCCTCAAATTCAAACAAGCCCTTACACAATTACTTCTGTTACAGATATGTGTCAAAGAAAACCTTGTGTGGTTTGTCCTGCTCCTGTGGCGCTGTGTTCCACCCCAGCTCAGCTTCTCCAATGATGAAAGGGTTCACCACAGCAGGGATCCACTCTCCAGACTGTCTTTCGCCGCCTCAGATCTTCTTCCCCACCGCCGGCAGCCACGACAACTGCATTACCATCATCAACTAAGCAGATGACCTTGAGGACTACACGGGTCCGCAAGAGAGGTCGCACTCTTCCATGTCTGCTTACATTATAAATTTGCTTAATATGATGACATGCTACACTATCGTTGTGTTCACCTATTAGACTCCGAGTCAGGTCCAAACTAATGCTGAAACTAGAGTTTTTAAATGGTTGTGGGGTACATATTGGGGTAACAATCAGTACTATCTGTCTACTATCTGGTTAGTCTCGGGTGTCTACTATGAGTTTCATGTTGGGTGCAAACAAACATTAAAGGAGCCATTATCTGTATCTTTTAACTAAAGCTGTTATCTTCCTGCTATCATTGGTTTTGGGTCTATCCACAGTTTGCTACCATCACTCTGGATTTGTGCATGCACTCCTTACATAATCTCACTATGTTTTATTCCTATGCATGCCAGTTATTATACACAATGGAACTAATCATGTAGAGTAAAAGAGTGGAACTGACCATGTAGAGCAAAATTGACGAGCCTTGCGTGGCAATAAAATTTCATGCAGACGTCGCTCCATGGTGGGCGCAAATGCAGCCCCCCTCCACCCATTTCGGAGCATAATCAAGAGGAAGATAATTGTTCTGAGGGGGATTCAGAAGGAGAAGACCACTCCTATTTACCCCATGAGGTCTTCGCTCTCACTTGGCATGCTGATGTTGGTAATATCATGCATATGGTGCCTTGCATTGCTTACTGTATACATTAAAGATGTCATCTGCTTAATTTAGACATGCTTTGTGTCAATGCCATCTGTTTAGTTTCTTTATCGTATATGTGAATCATGCAATGCCATCTTGTTTAGCCAGGCATCATATAAGTGAATTTTGCAATGCCACCCTGGTTAGCCAGTCATCTTATATGTGAATTATATCATGCCATCATTTTTTATTACGTGTTAAATTTGTCAACAATTTTAGTATATTCAATTACTCTTCTTGTACATTAGCCATTCGGCACGGTCATGGAAAAATCTGGAGTGGAAACAAGGTCTTCAGAGCAGACAATGCTATCTGACGAAGCGCATGTCTTGCTGGTTACCGATAGCTCCTCAGAGGAGGATTCAGAGACAGATGACCAATCATATTTCCCCCCTGAGGTGCATGCTCTAACTTGGCAGGGTTATGTTGCTCATATTGTGCGTATGGTATCTTGCATTGCTATGTCATTTGCTTAGTTTAGACATGCTTTGTGTGAATGCCACCTGTTTAGTGTTTAATTACCATATATGTGAATTATGCAATGCCATCTTGTTGCAAGACATTATATGTGTGAATTATGCAATGTTATCTTGTTGCAAGGCATTATATATGTGAATTATGCAATCCATGATGTTTAGGCAAGCGTCATATATGTGAATTATATCATGCCGTCCTTTTTTTGTATTTCTCATTGCTTTTGTCGACAATGTTTGTATATTCAACTGCTCTTCCTGTGCATCAGCCATTTGAATTGGTGATGAAGAAATCTGGAGTGAAAACAAGGTCTTCAGAGCAGACAATGCTACCTGCTGAAGCAGATATCTTGCTGGTTACAGATAGCTCTTCAGAGGAGGATTCAGAGGCAGATGACCAGTCCTATTATCCCCCTGAGGTGTATGCTCAAACTTGGCAGGGTTATATTACTCATATCATGCATATGTTGTATTGCAATGCTTAGTTTTTACATCATATACACAATATTGACTGCCATCTCCTTAGTTGACACATGATATATGCGATTGCCCTCTGCTCACTTCCTTAGTATATAAATCATATATTTGAATTATGTCATGCCATGATGTTTACATAGACAGCATGTATCTGAATTATGGCATGCCAACCCATTTTCTAAATACATAATATAGTTATATCATCTCATCATGTTTACATAGTCATCATATTTTAAATTATGTCATTCTATCCGTGAATTATATCATGCCATCATGTTTCCATCGACGGCATATTTGTGATTTATGGCATGCCAACCACTTTAGTAGACACATCGTATAGTTATATCATGTCATCCTGTGTACATAGTCATCATATTTTGAAGTATGTCATTCTATCCTATTTAGTTAGCCATCATACATGTGAAATTGTGTCATGCTATCCTGTTTAATTAGCCATCATATATGTGAAATTATGTCATGCTATTCTGTTTGGTTAGACAACATAAATGTGAATTATTTCATGCCCTGTTTTCTTCCCTACTATCCATTGCACCTGTGTATCTTACAATGTCTGTACATTCAATTACTTTTCTTTTTTATCAGCCATTTCAATTGGAGGGGGTGATGGCAGTATCTGTGGGAGTAAAAACACGGTCTTCAGAAAATATCGTGCTACCTATCGATGCAGATAGAACCACGGTTGTACTTGCCCAAGAACCAGCCCCACCACACATAACCCAGACTCATGCAGATTGTACGCCTACCTAGTTGGACAGAGAACCAACTACACCCCTTCTAACCCCAACCCCAACAGATAGTAACCCAGTTCCCGTTGACACAGCACCGTCTCCACCACAGAGCACCCAAACACGAGCAGTTAGTAAGGCAACTGCAGTGCCCAAACCACGAGGACCACCACTCCGAACCCCAAGTCAACGCTTAAAGCAGAAGAAGAATTGTTCTCAGGTCAGGTTCTGTAGCTATGGTTCATACTACTTTGCTCTTGCATCACTATATTTACTCATACCAACTAATTTCAAATTTGAAGGATGCAATTGAAACTCCAATGGCGCAACATGTATGTTTTAAACCTGTTTCTCTAACGTGTTTGCTATTGTAACTTGCTCTATGTTGATTTCAGTTTCAATTGAATAAGCAGTTATGTTCTCATGCCATGCACATTACAAGTTTTGTTATTGCTGTGTAGTTTCCCACACTTATATTCTGTCTATGCTGCTTTGTCTTAAATAGATATGATTCGAACTGTATCTATCTTGATTTGGCAACATAAACTAGAATGATATAGACCATACAGTGACCATACTACATAGATATATGTTTGTTTCATGTTGTTATCCTGTCCACCTTACTACTGAACTGGTTTACCAAAATGAGTTTCATATATCACTACAAAAAAAAAGACACATCCGTGACATTTTGGGCCGAACAAATTTTTTTCTGTCATACATATGACACTTCTATGACGATAATTGTGACAAAACCCGGTATCATCATAGATGTGGTGGGCTCATACTTCTATGACAAAAAATCATGACAGAAAATGGGCTTTTCGTCCTGGGCGGGCCGAAGACGCAGCTGCATGACATTCTTTGGGCCGTCCATGACGGAAAAAACCGTGGTAGAAGCGAGGGGGAGGAAAATTTCGGGGAGTTGCCGGTTACGGTGGGCGGTCGGGGGCCGAGGGATGCGTGTTTCTCTCGTACACGTGCGAGGCGTTGGCTCTAACTGAACCCGAGCGAGGCGTTGGGCTCTAACTGAACCCGAGCGATTGCACTGCAGGCTACGCGTTACTGAACCCGAGCGATCGATCGATGGCTGTTAACTGAACCCGATGGAGCGATTCCTTCGCTACTGCTGCTAACTGAAGCCGGTCGATTGGATGAACAGTGAGAGTTGTGGGGGGGGCTTGGATGAATAGTGAGCGGTGGCGTTGCCTGTGGATGAACAGGACCCCGTGGTGTGGAGGGCTGGATGAACAGTAGACGGTGGAGGGCTGGAGGAACAGTAGACGGTGGAGGGGTGGTTGAACAGTAGCCGGTGGAGTAGTGCACGGTGGAGGATGGATGAATAGGAGCCTGTGGAGGCTGGAGGAGGTCGACGGTAGCCCGTGGAGGCTGGAGGAGGTCGACGGTGGAGATGAACAGTATCCCGTGGAGTCTCGTTTTGCGGTACGCCACACCCCTCCCACTGAATAGGACCCCCATTTCGACCATAGGAGGTCCGTTTCCTCCATTTTGCGGTACGCCACACCCCTCCCAATCAACAAGACCCCGTTTCGACCGTAAGAGGTCCGTTTCCTCCGTTTTGCGGTATGCCACACCCCTCCCGAGCAACAGGACCCCCGTTTCGACCATAGGAGGTCCGTTTCATCCGTTTTGCGGTATGCCACACCCCTCCCGATCAACAGGACCCCCGTTTCGACCGTAGGAGGTCCGTTTCCTCCGTTTTGCGGTACGCCACACCCCTCCCGATCAACAGGACCCCGTTCTGAACGTGGCCGGTCGAACACAAGGCCGTTTCCTCCGTTCTGCAGTATGCCAGGCCTCATTTCCATCGCCTGTTCCGTCCAAGCCGGCTGGCTCCCACTCGTTTCGTTGCCTCCCTATGAACACGTCGCATTCCATTGCCTCCCCATGAACACGACACATTCTGTTGCCTCCCCATGAACACGACGACGACTCTGTTTCTCCATTCCGACCTAGCCATGTACGTATGCGCGAGTAGGCGGTCAAGACCCCGCCCGTATGTACATACGTGGCCGTATTTTCTTTCTTGCACCCTGGTCGTTGTACGTACGTGTACATGCTACGTGTGCGCCTCTACTACGACACGTACGTGCCTCTACTATGACACGTGCGCGCCTCTACATCGACCAGTATATATGTACGTACATGTTCGCGATCAGAATGACAACGCACCATACGCTTCGACCAGGTGGGTCCCGACTGTCAGGCAGTTCCTTGCATGCAAAAATGTAGTTGGTGGGTCCCAGCAGTCAGAGGGGCGGATCGTTTTTTTTTTGCCCGGACGCACTTCCTTTGCGTGCGAAGATGTAGCTGGTGGGTCCCAGCAGTCAGGGGGGCGAATCGTTTTTTTTTTGTCCAGACGCACTTCCTTGCATGCGAAGATGTAGCTGGTGGGTCCCAGCAGTCAAGGGGCGAATCGTTTTTTTTCCCGGATGCACTTCCTCGCGTGCGAAGATGTAGCTGGTGGGTCCCAGCAGTCAGGGGGAAACTTTTTTTCGCGAAATACGGCGGCCCGTCCGGTGGGTCCCCGCTGTCAGGTGGAGGAATCATTATTTTCCACGTAATAAGGAGGCACTTCCTTGCTGCAGTCGTGGACCCAGCTGTCAGCCTCTCCATATAGAGTCCACGTCTGATGGAAGTCGTTCCTTGACCATGTTGACCACGCCGCGCCAAGAGCACCACGGCGGTGGACGATGGAGAGGCCTAGGAAGGGGACGACTCGGAGCCGGGGAAGATGCAGAAGTGGATGCCTACGCGAAGAGGAGTACGAGGGTTCACTGGTTCGGCTGCGGTGTGAGGCTGCTGTCGCCGCAGAATAACAGGGGGTGTGGGTGAGTAGAGGGATGGCCTGGCCAGCGGTGGGAGTAGTAGGGGTGGTGAGGCCTCTGCGGCATCACAGCCGGCCACGGGAGGCAGGAGCACACGGCATGACCGGCGCTAGTTTGGGCGGCTAGAGCAAGAAGACCAGAGGTTGAAGAAGCAGTACAACCGTTGGATGAACATCGTACGGTAATAGGAGCTAGAATCGTTCATATTGACTAAGTTGACAAAGCCCTCCGTCCCTTCAACTTGCTAGGCCCACAAGTCAGCCTCCCAGTATGTTTGGTTCCAGCTGGCAGGGGGAGTATTCATTTTTTATGCATAATAAGGAGGCACTTCCTTGCGTGCGAAGATAGCTGGTGGGTCCGACAAGTCAGCTGGGGCATGTTTTTTTTCGTGAAATACAGAGGCCCTTCCGGTGGGTCCCAGATGTCAGGTGGAGGAATCATTATTTTGCGCATAATAAGGGGGCATTTCCTTGTGTGCGGCCGTGGACCCAGTTGTCAGCCTCTCCATGCACAGTCTACTTCCGATGGTGTCGTTCGCTGACCATGTTGACCACGCCGCGCCGAGCACATCCAAGGTGGTGGACGACGGCGAGGCCCCAGACAACAACGAGGCGGAGATGGGAAGACGTGGAAGTAGAGTCGCAGACGGAGAGGTGTACGAGGGTTAACTGGTTCTAGTGCAGTGTGGTTCGGCAGTCGGTGGAGAAGAACAAGAGGTGTGGAGGGGTGAAGGGATGGCCTGGCCAACGGTGGAGTAGCGCTTCATAGCGAAGCATGCTAAGCAGAGCTGCTAGCAGCAGGAGGCGGGAGGTGGTCCCGGCGGCGCTGGAGGAATAAGACGAGAGATTGAAGATGGATAGCGGTCGTTGGATGTAAATCCAACGGCTAACATGTCAGAATCATTTGTTGACTAAATTGACAACGGCTTGCGTTGGCTTCGACCTATTGGCCCACATTTCAGCCTCCAAAAATGTGGCACGTATTCAACCCATTTTTTCAGAATTTACAGTCTTTTTTTGCGCGGTAGAATTTACAGTCAATTTGATCTTTTTCTGAATTACAGCCATTAGCTGGGCTGGGTGAACAATTAATGTAGCATCCATGCGGCCCATTTATTTTATTTCCTAAAAAATTACAGGTCATTTGCACTTTATCTAGATACACGATTTTGCTGGGCTGATTCTAATTATAATGTTGGGTTGGGCCAGCAATGTTATCAAAAAATAAAAAAGGGCTGAGCATTTTGTTATAAATATATTTAAATAATAAGTGATATTATTACATTCGTCCTTAAATCTTACCAAGCTTTTGTACACAATCACTAGGATTTTCGTGCCAAAACAATCCAGGATTTTATTTGTTAAGAAATTATTTTTATAAGTTAATAAGATGTGGGATATTGTTTTCTTACATATGTAAGTATCTGTTAAATATATGATGACAATAAAAACAATATATAATAACATATAAAATAATTTAAATATATATAATATAGTTAGAAGGGAAACATAAGTTGTACCTGGCGTTCCTATTCTTATATAGAAAAATAGAACAGACCTCTGTGTTTTCTTCAAAAAAATACATAAATTGGGCTGCCAAAATAAAACCTCGGATGGGAGGTCCATAGGCCGGTCGATACATGAAGGCCCTAAGAAAATACAAACAGGCCCTCCCATCCAAGGTTGTGGGCTGCGCATGTTAAAAATTGAAGCCTAGACGGGGCAGCCCAAAACCACGTCCAACACTTGCCAAAACTTCGTCCCTCGTTTTCTCTGTGTTTCGCACACTCGACATTGTGTGGGCATTTTGACTGTGCATCATATGAAGATGTGCTATGCATGAATGTTGATCAGCATGATGTTAACTAGCTGGTAGTTCCATTTTCGACCATGAATAAAACTTCCAACATGATGTTAACCCTGTTTGAAAAGGCCGTGTTAATATAAATGCTCTGCCTCTGAAAGTTGCAGTTTCTTATCTGAAACTGAACTTGCAGTTTCTTATCTAAAACTGAATCTTGAAGTTTCTTCTCGTCTGCACTTTTATACTCCTATGAAACTACATTTTTTAAGTGCTAAAAATAGATCTCTAGAATTCATAAAATTCTTCATATGCTCAATACTGCAAATCTGAAATTCAAAAGACATTCATATCTGAAAGTACTCTCAAAATACACAACACAAAACACAATTCACAACCTGCAAATACTGACAACCCTAATCTCCTCCTGACAATTCAAAACCTGCTCGACTATTGGGCTGGGGGTGGGGGCAGCCCCCTCCTATTCCTTGGCGGCAGACAGCCGCCCCGTGAGACGATGTGAATGGCGAGGGAGACGATGGCGGGGAAGCGTCGTTGGGCCAACTGCTTTTCTCCTCTTGCAGTTGGGTTCGGTCGACGAAGACTCCACCGGCTCGCTCTGGCAGGACACCCTCACAAACGGCACCCTGTAGATGCTCGATCCTTCAATCTCTGGTGGATGCTCCATCTGGGATCAATACTCCCTCCACCGCTCCCTCATGATCGGATTCGGTGAATCTATTTGCTCCATGGCCCAGAGGAGCAGCTCTATGTACTCCAGCGTGACTCCCTCCGGGAGTATCGCCGCCTTTCCGCTCTATTGCAGATATTTGGCCATGGATCTCGCCGTCGCCGCTAGTTGGTCCTTGTTGTCAAACCAAGACTGTATCTCCAACATCCTAGCTAGCTTCACAGGGTCGCTGTCTGCGATCCTCACGTATCGGTTGTACTCCTCCATCGATCCACTTCTCCACAACACCTTCACTCGCCGGCGGTGGTTTTTGAATGGAAGAGGAGAGGAGCAGCGCTGGTTTTGGATTAGAACGGGAGAGGAGCGATGCTGGTTTTGGACTGGAACAGGGGAGGAGGGGCGGTGGTTTTGAAATGGAAGAGGAGAGGAGCGGCGCTGGATTTAGATTGGAACAGGAGAGGAGCGGCAGTGGTTTAAGAGGAGATGAGCGGAAGAGCGGCCCTGGTCTTGCAAGTATTTTTTTGTTGTTTTGCGTATTTTGGGTCAAAGTTTGACCACGTAATGTATGTGACAAGCAAAATGTGAATGCATGTCACCAAAAATTGTATTGTTTGGTTCGTATCTGAATGTACTTTCAAATTATATTATTTTTGCAACATATAACATATATTTTATGTGCGAAAATCATGCTCAATTATGACCCAGAATAAAAGGGAGACTAGTTAATGTGGGGTCGCTTTCTTAATTAAAGGGTAAATTGATTTTGATTTTGATCCAGTCACAGCGCGCCGGCCCTCTCGCCCAATCCTAAATCGCTGTCGCACGCTCCTCTCGCTCTTCTCCATTGCAAAACCACCTCCTCTCCTCTCCATCATCTCCATTCCAAAACCGCCGTCTCGCCTCTCCCTGTTCTGATCTTCTCCATTGCAAAACCACCTCCTCTCCTCTCCATCATCTCCACTCCAAAACCACCTCCTCTCCTCTCCTCTCCTCTCCCTCTTCTCTATTGCAAGACCACCGTCTCTCGTCCCATCTTCCAAAGCTAGCACCGGACCACTCAGAACGACATCTATGGAGAGGATGCAACAGCGAATCAGGCAGATCGTCGGCGGCGACCAGGCAAAGTTAGCCAGGTTGAAGGAGATCCTTAGTTGGTTTGACAATGAGTGGCAGATTTCGAGGACGGTGCGGGCCATGTGGCAATGTATGCGAAAGAGCGAGACGGCGGTGATGAGGGCGGCGATGTACATGTACTCCTTGGCGGCAGTCACGCCGCAGTCCTCCGTGTTCATCGAGTATCTCCTATGGGCGATGAAGCAGACAGATTTGCCCGAGGCGACAGTCAGGCGGAGGTGGTGGGCGTACAGGTCGAAGGTCGAGCACCCAGAGGATAACGAATCGATCGAGTATGGTGTGTCGTTCGTGAGGGTGCAGAGCCAGCCAGAGCCACAGGAGTATTCGTTCTCCCACCGCAAGAGGAGGCTGGATGGCGCGACGTTGCTTCCCCGCCATTCTCCACGGTTCCCTCGACGCTCGCCTCATTTCAACGGCGGCGGTAGGGTTTAAGGTAAGCTTCACACTAACCTAATCTCCCACATGCTCATGCTTACAATCAGTGTGACAGCTAATGAAAATCATGCTTACAGTCAGTCTCCGAGTACTACGCCAATCACCCTAAAATAGCTCTGGACCTTTGGGTCAAAGTTGTGACACAGTGTACAAATAAAGAAAAATAGATTGGTGCTTCTTTCAGAAAAGAGTACTCCCTAGAAAACTACCAATATAAGCTACTAGTATTTGGTTAGAGGATTTGCTGTCGAGAAAGATCCGTCCACAGAGAGCGCCACACATCCCACTGGTGGTGGTGGATGCCAATGCGTGCATGCAGCATGGTTGGTGTCGGTAATTTTTACTTGGCACACCTCGCACTCTGCATATATGCCGGTTCCATACGTACATTTGTGCAGTTCCACTAAAATGCAGCTGAATAACCTTTTTTGCACAGATAATGAAAAAGCGTGATTACATTATAGTGGCACTAGTTGATGAAACACACAAAATAAATAGGAGAAAATATTGCGATAGTATCATAGTATTCCGTGCTGCGAGGGCGAGATGGGCCCTGCGATGCCTCATACGGTATGCCTCATACTGGACATCGTCCCAAGTCTCCTAGATACACCTTCTATCAGTGATGAACATCAGTGTACAACAGTAGTACAAGGAGGCGCCTTGAGACATTCAAATCTCTATTTTTGTACATATCAACTAAAATTAAGCACCCCAGTTTGCAGAAACGCTTAAACATTAACAATGGGACTAGTTGATGAAACATACTTTAACAAAGAGAAGCACTTTCTTTATCTACATTGGAAATGAAATGATAGAGATGACACTCGCTCTATTTTAACTGTATTATTACTTCATTTTATCAGTGACACTAGGGTCGAGCAGGTGGCAAACGAGGTGTATCGTGCGTCGCAAGGATGGAGGCCGGGGGTATTTAGACTGGGATGCTGAAGCTGGCTCTTTCAGTCACCAACATGGATGATTCAATTCATGGGACCTTTTGGTGCAGTTCACCTAAAATGAAGCAATGTCCCGTGAGCTAGCAGCTTCTTCTTCAATTTTTTTAAGAAAAGGGCTCCAGCCCCGGTTCCATTTCCATCAGAAAACGAAACCCACAGAGCTTCTTCTTCATTAGTTGCAATAAAATTGAGCAACATCAAGGTTGGTTGTGAAGCTCCTGGAATGCTCAACTATAATTTGGATATCATTTGTGCAGTTCAACTAAGATCGAGCGTGAAATGTATATCTCTGTTTGCACAAAAAAGGTGGAAAGGAGGGTGACTAACAAGTGATGAAACATGCATCCAATGAAAAGAAGCATGTTCCTTATCTGAATGGCAATCCTACAAGGACAGTAGCAATTTCTAAGCAGTGGCATTGCTAGATATTAGTGTGGGCATTAGGATTAACTATGACAACCGTTAAATGTGACATTACTTTGGGCACGGGAGAGTAGGCGGACCAGGACAGTTGCATTTCTAACGAAAAGAACCAACTTATCTTAATGGGAAATTTTAGCAGGACATGTAAAGAAGTGCCATTGATTCATATTACTGGAGGCATTACATTGAAAACAACATTGGTTTAATGTGTCCTTACTTTTAACAGTGCGACTGCTACATTTTACCAGTGGCATTACATAAGAGTGGCTCGGGGCAACAAACATCAGAACAGGATATCTGGGTTGGTCCCATTTTTGTTCGGTATAGCCACCTTATACTGTGTGCGGCTAGCAAATCTAGTGCTGGACTTACTCTGTTGACTTGTCCCCCTGTCCCCACTTTCTTTCCTTTTTCAACCAATAGATCGGGTTTATATTGAGTTTGTACTGCGTTTCCCTTTATTTCCCTATTAGACCTAGAGACCAGTTGGATAGCCAGTCTCTGCTACTTTTTGCCCCCATTATTTCCTCTTTCGACCAAGTCCTAGATTCAGGTAAGAAATCCTCCACCACCCCCCACCCCCTTTCTTCCTTGTTTGAACCAAGTAGTACTAGATTCGAGTGCATGAACTAGTTTTACCTCTTAAACATAAAAAATTAGGTGGTTTTCGAACAGCCGATCGATCCTATCTACGAGGGGGCCTGAGAAATAGTAAAAGTTACAAATGCAGCGACGTCAGGAGCTCGGGAAGTAGAGCAAGGCCAGTTTTGAAGGAAGCTATACCTGATGGTCACTGGGATGTCGCTAGGTGGGCGGCGGGAGGCCGGATCTGCCCACACTACGGCAGCGAGGAAGAAGGGGTCGGAGGCCCTCCCTCACCAGCGGTGCTTGGGAGAGAACGGCAAGGCAGGCTGATCGGGACGTGCCCAACAGTGGGTAAGAGCCGTCGCCGTGGACGATCGCGTGAACGTTTCACCTTCTCACCTTCCCCGGCAGAGAGGATCCGGCTGGATCTGTGACCAGCGATGAGCAGAGAGAGAGAGTGTGTGTGTGTGTGTGTGTGTGGCCACCGCTGTCGTGTTTAGATCTGGAGAGGCCGACACAGTGTGAAGAGAGCAACACTAGCAAGCAAGCACAGAGGCTCCTGCCTATATAGTGGAGTAGTACTTAGTTTTCTTTTGTCTACCGGAGCTGGCTTGACCTCGTCAATGACTATCGAGAAGTCTTCATGCACGTGGCCCGGAGGTGCAGTTCTCGTCATTTTGATCTGAAGCGCCGGATTATTACATACAACACGAAAAAATGCCACATGACAAGAAATCATAACCTCACTGCCCAAAGGAGACAACATGAATCCCGACGGACAAACTAGATGAGGAACAAAGCTCAAATTAAAGATAAACTCGTAGAAAAGGGGTCCGTCGATAGATGTCCTAATTAACATAGCCGGCTTGACCTAGATGGCAGTCGAGTAGTCACTATTCGTGCATGTGCCCCCAATGACTAGCCCAACTCAGTTGTCGTTGTTTAACCCTCGCAGTGATCCGAAGCACATGACACATAATTTTGCGAGATGACAAGAAACCTTTTTTTATATTTTTCACCACAACTACAGCCATGTACAACACAGCCTGCACGATATGTAGACGATAGCCAATCCAGGCGTGTCTGCCGGAGTCAGGTCACATGCATGGATGAACTGATCTTCCGTGTCTTGCAGGGATCGTCCAGGCACCAACGTAGTACAACACTTCTCTAGTACTATCGCTCGTCTCCCTCTTCTATTAAGTCACCCGACTTGCGGGGCCGGGGAGTGTGCCTATGGTCAGTTCTCTATTGCCATCCCACATGTGTGTGCGAACGCAATATGAGACGCGTTCCATTCGAAGAGCAGCGTGCCAGACAGACCGATCATCTGGGGTGCGACGCGAACGCGATGGGCGTGCTGTATACTCCGTACATGTGTACCGCCGTTTTCTAGAGGCTTTGCTCCATGGCGGGGGCGCACTCCATGGATACAAAATTAGTATACTGTATACTATTTAAAAGTCGAGGGCGGGGCTTTTCCTGCCCGGTAGGCGGCGGGACAGTTCCGCCTAGTTGGTTCGACAGAGATGCGAGAAGACGAGGGAGTATGCTGCTGCAAACGTAGGGCTGTGTGATTTGACAACGAGTTACTACTGGACAGGTGGGCCCCATGATTTGACTTGCCATTATCATTTTAACTGCGGCGCTACGACCGGCGTGAGTCTCCCGATTCCTGACCACCTCCATACAGGTGCCTCTCCCAATGCTCCACCATGTAGTAGAGGCTGGCTCTTGCATGAGAGCCCACTTCTCCACTTTTTCCTTGCCTCTCTTTCCTCCACATATGCAAAAATTCCATGTAAAGTGCACTATTGTACTTACTTGCTCCTACAGGTGCTTAAGCTTGCCACATAGGCATAAAGTCTGATGTGGCAAGTTAATCTAGAAGAGAGAGACTAGTTTGGTGACCCAAGGAAGAAACGGTGCTAAGCGCGTGTACCTATGTGAAAAGACGATTTTGAGTCTATAGCTAATTAAATGAACCAAACTTAGCAACACCATTTCATTGGAAGAGGTCACTCCTTGGCAAATGCAATAAATACTAGTACTCCCTGTGTCCCATTATATAAGAATGTTTTTGGCACTACACTAGCTAGTGTCAAAGACGTTCTTATATTATGGGACGGAGGGAGTACGAAGAAAGAGATAGAGAGGAGTAAAAAAATACACTTATAGCCAAGCTTGTTGTAGTATGAGTGACTAAGTGATGACTATGTATGACATGCCAACATCAGATAGCCTAACACACCGTGTTAAATCTCCAAGGGCGCAACCACGCGAGCGATGCGACGGTCGTGGTAGGCGCGACCATGATAGGGACTGCTGGCAGCCCTTGGATCTAAGATCAAACAGTCACATGCTAAGTTGCTGAAAATATGCAGAATAACCCTCCAGGATAGGATATTCACCCATAGGTCTAGAATCGTGCTATGCAACTGTTCGATCTCAGATCCAAGGACTCTCGGAAGCCCGTATCATGGGAGAATAGAAATCCACTACCCTGTCGTTCGCACGCTGGCAGTTCGCTCCTACTCGTCCCCGCACGTCCTTTAATACTATGGCGGTTCGCTCCTAGTCGTCCTGTCCATTCACATTACGGCAGTTCCACTAATCCTAACCCTCCTCCCAAATCCATGGCGTCCCAAATCTCCCCGATCGGCGATGAGTACAAGGTTAGAACCATCACCGGTGATGAGTTCGATGTCATCTACACCCGTACTTCCGCGACGGTGAAAGGATGCCTTTCTCGCTTCAGACGCATGTTCAAAAACTCACATGATGAGTGGGTCGCTGGGCTAGATGTTGAGTACACCACAGTCGTGGGACGAGAGAAGGATCTAAAGGACGAAGAGAGGAAGAAGCCCGCCGTGATCCAGGTTTGCGTACATAACGTTTGTTTGGTCTACCACATATGCCATGCCGACGTTGAGTGCCTGGATTTTAAGAACTTCCTCGAGGACAAAACAGTCAAATTTGTTACTGTAGACTTTAAGAACGACAAAGAAGTCATGCGTCGGATAGGCCTCGTTGTAGGCAACCCCTTTGACCTCTAGAAGAATCGGCTGGTACCCTCTCGTCAGCCCTCAATGCTGACCCTGGCAGGAGCCATGGTTCATCCTTCGTACCGTAAACTGGAGAAACCTCATTACACATTTCATCGTCATGCATGGCAGCGGAATGTACTAGATACAGACCACATCCACTATGCTGCAATGGATGGCTACCTTTGTTTCAATATCTACAAGGGTTGGATGAAGAGCAATAGCCAAGTTGGCGGTTCAAGCAAAGAAGTATCGGCCAAGAGGAAGAGGGACAAGGACGAAGTCAAGGACGTGGACGAGGACTCCGAGTAAAGTGGCAGTGTCGTTGCTCATGGCGGTTCTAAACTTCTAATGATGTGTCCACTAGATTAGTTGCATAGTTTAATTTCAGGTGTGCTTAGTTTAATTTGAGGGGTGTGTTGTGCTGAGCCCCCAGCAGAACTATGTTATGTTTCTTCTCGTTACTTTAACTCTTCAGTATGTACATAATAGTACTAGTATTTCTTTAATAGAATTTAGCACCCCAATTAAGCACGTACTAGCTTTTTTAATAGTACTATATGCAAATTTGGCGATGAGCGCTCTCTATATGTACCACCTTTTTTTAAAATTTCAATCTTTGCTCCATGGCGCAATCCATCGATAGTACTACTGTACAAAAGTATACATTTTTTAAAAGGCTAGCGTACTGTTCATCACATATATATATATAGCCAATTACATTCTCAACCTAGAACAACGTGCATGCCATGTAGAAAACCGATCCTAAGGAAGTATAGTAAAAATGAGCTAATTTTACCGAGCGATCGGCGGGGGAGCATGGCCTGTCATGTGGTCCCACGTGTCATGATGTACCAAGGAGATGCGCGTGTCCCTCTTGAGGCAGAAGCAATACTAGTACGTGGTTTGAGATGTTGTCGAACCGAAGTGTGAAATAATGGTTGCTTCGTCCGTCTGGGAAGGTGCGGCATTGTGATTTGACGTCTCATTTCTCATTACTACTACTGGGCCGGTACGAGTGGGGTGCGTCCCCCTGCTGTTCTGCACTGTTATTTGGTGCTTGACACGTCGACCCGGTTTCTATATGTCCCACATGTCGGCGATAGGAAGTACAGAATTCATGAAAGGGAGCGTCGATGGAGGAGTATACTACAGAATTCATGAAAGGGAGCGACTTAGTTTTGGAAAAATCTGTTTTTACGGAGTATGTACCCACTAGGGTTTATAGGGCTCATCTAAAAAACATTCATTTTTCCGTTTGATAAGTCTCAATTCTACTATACTAGTAGTAGTACCATTACATGTTGGATTTCGAGGTGTGTTAGATCGCCCGACGCAAGCAGTGTCAAGAGGAAACTAACCAATGCATGTACAAGTTCATGGAAATTTAGTGGTCATTCATGCATTCGTTCTAATTAATGCCTCGGTAAACATAACTTCTTGAGAAAAATGAGCGTACTGTGCAAACTACGAAATTAATTCGACCACTCACCGTCTACCTTGGTTGGAGAGATTTTGAAATTGAGCCATAAACTAGAAAGGCTTGATTACTATTTGTGGCCTTGTATAGATGCAAAATGTATTTTTTTATAGTGGCCTTGTATAAGTAAATGGAGGGAGTACTAACCAAAGTACGTACGTAGTAGGGACGAGGAGTAAACGGAGGGAGTAGTAAAAGTTTCTCCTAAGTGATGACTAACCTTATAGCTAACCTTGTTGTAGTATGAGTGACTAAGTGATGACTATGTATGACATGCCAATATCAGATAGCCTAACGCACCATGTTAGGCGCGACCACGCGTGCGACACGACGGTCGTGGTAGGTGCGACCATGATACGGGGTGCTGGCAGCCCTTGGATCTGAGATCAAACGGTCGCATGCTAATTTGTTGAAAATTTGCAGAATAACCCTCCCGCGGCAACCGACAAATTTCCTCCCGCGGGCCGGAGTAGGTTTCTCGGTTTGCATGCGGGTTTAATGGAGGCGAGGAGGCGTGTTCAGCCGGGCGTGCAGTGGACGGTGCAGTACTATTCGATTTGACAACTACAACTAGTATATTATAAATAAAAAATAAGAGTAGTAGAGATAGAGATAAGAATAGAGACTAGGGAGGAGCACCGTCTACTGCTTCGTGGGCTACTCCTGCGCTCCATTCGGTGGCCGCAATGTCCCCTACAGCCATTCCCTCCTACGCTCCATTCGGCGGACGCTGTTGACATTTGGTTAGCGCACTCTCGCGACTGTTAGCAGCCACGACTTCACCAACAACGAATTCTTCCCTGACCTCGGCAACCTCTTCCTCAACGACATGGGCGACAACCTCAATGCCAATGGTGCTGCTCCCGTTGCACCGTATGTGTTTCTATCCTTCCTGTTCAAAATCGTGGTAGAATTCATGTTTCTAGTCTGTGTCCTAGACTCGATCGGTTCATCTTCTATGCTAGTCCGCATGATTAGTTTAATCTTTGTTATAGTCGTCATGATTTATTTTGTAGTAAATCTCGTAGTAACTTGTTCATATATTCAACTGGCGAAACGTCCCCTACAGCCACTCCCGTTTCATGGACGGCCTGGTCGATGCCTCCAAGGAGCCCTTCGTCTACTGCTATGAGTGCCCAGTGCCGTTTTGTGGCTCGCCGGCGGACATCGTGCATCACCTGACGCAGGCGTGCGGCTATCACTACTGGACCTTGGCGTAGAACATCAAATACTAGACGTGCTACCCGTTCACCGTGCCGGAGTCGCTGGAGGATCAGCGCCGCCTGCTAGTCTCGGAGGAGGACGACAGCGTCTTCCTCTTGATCGTGGCCACTGGCGAGGCCCGCGCAGGCCGTCGCCACATATCTGTAGTGTGCGTCAGGGGCGACGCCACTAACACTGACACTGACATGAGGCCGATGTATGGGTGAGTGCTCACTATTACTACCCCTCGGAGGTCCGTGGGCGGCGACACTAGCTACGTCAAGCTGACTTGGACTCTGCCGAGCTGGGACCTTCCCGCCGATGTGGACATGGAAGACGCATGGTATTATTTGACCCCCAACAATGTGCATGGGGACTCCAAGGAGGTTCACCTGGACATATGCATTACTAAGTTAAATGTTGATCATTAGTCTTCGCTCAATGTAATTTGCTGTCTAAGCATGTGGACACTTCCATGCATGATCTTGCTCTATTGGAGTATCACGCATGAATAAAAGTGTATCCATTTATGGTTTAGTCTAAAATCTTCCATGTATGAATTTTTACTATAGTACCAGTGAAAGACTTATGATGAACCATTTCCTGCAAAGCACAATAAGAGTTATTTCTTCACAAGTTTTGGATGCAGGTTGAACAGTTGAATGCTTTTGTTTGCAAAAGATACTTTTTTATCTATTTCACCTGGATGTTTCTGAGCTCTAGAGATGAAATAATATCCGAAGAAACCTATCGATACCTGTTACACATGAGATGACCCCCACATAATTTGTCAAAATAAACAACACCCCGATCAATGCATTTCACTCTTCCGTGCAACGGACGGGCACCTTACTTGCTCCTACATGTGCTTAAGCTTGCCACATAGGCATAAAGTCTGATGTGGCAAGTTAATCAAGAAGAGAGAGACTAGTTGGTGGCCCAAGGAAGAAACGGTGCAAGTGCGTGTACCTAGGTGAAAAGACAATTTTTAGTCTATAGCTAATTAAATGAAGCAAACTTAGCAACACCATTTCATTGGAAGAGGTCACTCCTTGGCAAATGCAATAAATACTAGTAATCCCTGTGTCCCATAATATAAGAATGTTTTTGGCACTACACTAGTGTCAAAAACGTTCTTATATTATGGGACGGAGGGAGTACGAAGAAAGAGATAGAGAGGAGTAAAAAATACACTTATAGCCAACCTTATAGCCAACCTTGTTGTAGTATGAGTGACTAAGTGATGACTATGTATGACATGCCAACATCAGATAGCCTAATGCATCGTGTTAAATCTCCAAGGGCGCGACCGCACGAGCAACACGACGGTCATGATAGGCGCGACCATGATACGGGCTGCTGGCAGCCCTTGGATCTAAGATCAAACGGTCGCATGCTAAGTTGCTGAAAATTTGCAGAATAACCCTCCAGGATAGGATATTCACCCATAGGTCTAGAATCACGCCATGCAACCGTTCGATCTCCGATCCAAGGGCTCTCAGAAGCCCGTATCATGGGAGAATGGAAAGCCACTACCGTACCATTCGCACGCTGGCAGTTCGCTCCTACTCTTCCCCGCACGTCCTTTAATACTACGGCGGTTCGCTCCTATTTGTCCCGTCCATTCACATTACGGCAGTTCCACTAGTCCTAACCCTCCTCCCAAATCCATGGTGTCCCAAATCTTCCCGATCGGCGGTGAGTACAAGGTTAGAACCATCACCGGCGATGAGTTCGACGTCATCTACACCCGTTCTTCCGCGACGGTGAAAGAATGCCTTTCTCGCTTCAGACGCATGTTCGAAGACTTAGATGATGAGTGGGTCACTGGGCTAGATGTTGAGTACACCACAGTCGTGGGATGCGAGAAGGATCTAAAGGATGAAGAGAGGAAGAAGCCCGCCGTGATCCAGGTTTGCGTGCATGACTTATGCTTGGTCTACCACATATGACATGCCGACGTTGAGTGCCAGGATTTGAAGGACTTCCTCGAGAGCAACCTAGTTGTTGACACCTGATTTTGGCAAGGTACAGAGTGAAAGGGTTTTCAGCATGAAAAGTTTCACATCACCGAGTGGAACAACTTTGATGTTTAGGTTATCATCGTCCGACTCCATTCTTAGGGGCCGAAATTATATTCCGAGTGGCAGAATTCAATATTCCGAGTGGTTTTCGGCCGATCATGCCTTCAAGACGACCTCGGATGAAGGAGTACTCTAAAGGAATTGTCTTTGTCTCGTCGAAGCAATCAATTTTGATATATAAATCATCTCAATCCGAGTTTGTATGCAAAAGTTACAATCAATACAGACCAGCCCTACCAAAGACCAAAATATTACGCTCGACACCAGACACATGTTAATGAGTGTCTGATACAATGCGTGAGCAATTCGGCCTTCTGGATGGCCTTGAATGGAAAAACCTTCAACATGAAAAAGTTTCGTCTCGTCGAGCCGATCGATTTTCATATACAATTTGTCTCAATCCGAGGTCATATGCAACCTGGAGAGGCAAATCAAGATCAGGCTGTCTTTTCAGTCGGGAAATCCGAGTGGAAAGTTTTACCATCCGAGTGAAAACCTACCGATCGAGTAAAAGGTCGAGTGAAAACTTACCGATCGAGTAAAAGGTCGAGTGAAAACCTACTGATCGAGTAAAAGTTCGTGAAAACCTACCGATCGAGTAAAAGGTCGAGTGAAAACCTAACGATCGAGTAAAAGGTCGAGTGAAAACCTACCGATCGAGTAAAAGGTCGAGTGAAAACCTAACGATCGAGTAAAAGGTCGAGTGAAAACTTATCGATCGAGTAAAAGTTTGTCTTCCGAGTGAAAATATAGTCATCCGAGTGAAAGATTGTTTTCCGAGTTAAAAGGTCGAGTCGGATGGTCCGAGTGAAAGTCTCTAATATCCGAGTGGATGAGCTCGAATCCGAGTGAAATTGAACATGTGCCTGAAAGTTTATCAAGATGACCTCGGATGAAGAAGTGTTCAATACAGAAGTTATGCATATCATCAAGACGGTAAACTTTGGTTTTGGAGTCATCATCATCAAAGATAGTATATGGCCTACAAATTCACTGCGAGACTCGGATAATCCAGTCTACTGCAAGACCGAGTCTGACTGGAAGGTAAAGATGACCTCAAAGAGCATTCAAGATGGCCTTATTTGAAAAAGTAATCAACATGAGAGTTGTTCGTATCATCGAGGCGCACAAGTTTGATATTTGGGCTGTCTTGATCGGAGATCATATGCAAGCTCGGCGGCCCGCGCAAGAAGGAAGACAGAGTTTGGACCAGATTCAGACTGAATCCGAGTTGGAATATAACTAGGACTCTAGGACGTGAATTGATGTAATTTTTCTTGTAAGGAAAGCCTAGATGAATCCTTTACTTGTACGGGGAGTCCAGCCACCTCTTATATATGTTGGGGGTGACGGCCGATTGAACAACACCAATCGAACCAATCAATCTATTACTTTTTCATCTACGTTTTATCTCTCCACTGTTTTCTCTCTCGTTCTTCGTTGTTCTCACTACTAGGAAAAGGGCTATAGATGGAAATGACACTAATGGCGCACCAGACACGTGGTGCGCCATTAGTATATACTAATGGCGCACCACCTTCTGATGCGCCATTAGTGTTGAAACTACTAATGGCGCACCCTGCCCACGGTGCGCCATTAGTACCAATTTTATTTTTTGAACTAGTGCGCCTGTCCAAACATACTAATGGCGCATCCACTGGTGGTGCGCCATTACTAGTTGTAACTAGTAATGGCGCACCAGCCAGAAGGTGCACCACTAATGTTATTTTTTTATTATTGTTTTTATTCCTTTTTTTGCAAAACTACTAATGGCGCATCACCAGGGGGTGCGCCATTAGTAACCTGGATTACTAATGGCGCATTTGTTGCTGGTGCGCCATTAGTAAGTGGGCAGCAACAAGATATTTTGGACAGCCTCTCCTCCCACACTCACTTTCTCCCCACTTCATTCTCTCCACCGCCTCCTCCTTGTCTCGGGTGCCTCCTCTTTTTCACCTCATTTCCACCATAGATTCATTCAAATTAAGTGGTTAAGTTACCTTGTTTTGCTAGGTAAGTAAGGGGGGAAGCTATATTTATGTTGTTCTCCCTACAACAATGTGCACATGCACTTTTTATGGCCTAGCTAGATCTATGTATGTTCGTGGTGTTGCATATGTTTGTGGTGTTGCATATGTGTTTGTGTTTGGAGGTGTACCGGTATTTGAAATGCGATAGTTGCCAATATTTTGCCGGAATGTTGATTCATTTCCGTTTCGGCGAGAATTTTGGCATTAAGCATTCTTTTTGGTCCTATTTTTAGGGAAAGTCATGCCAAATTTTTTCTTGGTTCTAAAATATCGTTTTGCTCTACCCCGTAGGCGACCATGGTCCGCACGATGACCGAAGGCATCGTGAATAGGTTTTTGAGGTCCGCGAAGGCCGAGATGCTTCAAAAGAACGAGATGGAGATAAGATGTCCGTGTCGAAGATGCAAGCCGAATAGCCTTATTGCGGACCCGGATTCCGGGCAGGTGCGGGACCACCTGCTCTTGCATGGTTTCATGGATGGCTATCGGTGGCAAGGTGATGAAGATGACTACGAAGTCGTCCATGGGGGCCGGGCAAGAAATGAGGAAGGGCAGCAAGACAACCACCGCGGCTCGGGGGGGCGAGAAGACGAAGAATCCCCAGGAGATGATCACGACGGTGATGCTGTACACAGTCATCATGTAGAAGATGCAGGACATGATGATGATGTCAGCGGAGCAGACGACGCTGGACCATCGATGGGCTGGGTGCAGGACCCTCATATTCAAGAGCTGCTTCTCAAGCAGACGGATAACGCAAGAGCTGCCGCCCGAGAGAAAGCCAAGATGGATCAACTTGAGTTAGACGCGGTTACTCCATTGTATGAAGGATGCAGGCCCGAGGATACCCGCCTGAAAGTAACGCTCATGGCTCTGGAGATGAAGGTAAAACACAAAATGACCGACGCATGCTTCGACGAGAACATGTCATTCTGGCACGAACGTCTTCCCAAGGGGAACAAGTGCCCGACCAGTTTGGAGGAGGCAAAGAAAATCGTGTGTCCTCTGGATTTACCGCACGTGAAATACCATGTGTGCATGAACAATTGCATCATTTATCGGGACGAGCACGCGGAGTCTACCATATGTTCGGTGTGCGGTGTCACTCGATACAAGAAGAGGAAGAAAGCTGCTCGAAAAGTGGTGTGGTACTTTCCGATCACTCCTCGTCTGCAGCGGTATTTTGCGGATCCTAAGGTAGCAAAGCTCCTGCGTTGGCACGCGGATAGGGAGGAGAAGAAGCGAGAAGATGACGCAAATGATCCGGAGATAGATAAAAAAGACAAGATGCTGAGTCACCCTAAGGATGCGAGCCAGTGGCAAGCGTTGAACTTCGAATACCCAGAATTTGGGAACGATCCAAGGAACATCGTGCTGGGCGCGAGCACCGATGGAGTCAATCCGTTTGGCAGCCAGAGAAGCACACATAGCACCTGGCCTGTGTTTGTGTGGATGTACAACCTTCCCCCCTGGTTGTGCATGAAGAGGAAGTACATTCACATGAGTATGCTAATTGAAGGGCCGAAACAACCAGGGAACGACATCAATCTGTATCTGGGGCTGCTGAAAGAGGAGCTTGACATGCTGTGGAAAACGCCAGCCAATACGTGGGACGCTGCAGAGAAAGAATATTTCCCTATGAGAGCCGCACTGCTCACGACGGTGCACGACTATCTCGGTTACGGATATCTTGCGGGGCAGGTAGTCCACGGATTTTCTGGATGCGTAAGGTGCATGGATGACACAACGTATCGCCAGCTAGATAGAGATCCCGGGTCTTCGAAAACCGTGTTCATGGGACATTGAAGGTGGCTTCGCGACAATGACCCGTGGAGGAAACGCAAGGATCTGTTCAATGGTGAAACCGAACCCCGAAAACGCCCGTGTACGAGGAGCGGCGAGGAAATAGATAAGCTGTTGAAAAATTGGAAAGACTGCCCACTGCCGGGAAAGAAGCAAAAGGCGCCAGAGCCGGGAAAGAAGCGAAAGGCGCCAGAGCCGGTGCTGAAGGTATGGAAAACGAGGTCTGTTTTCTGGGACTTGCCGTACTGGAAGATCCACCGTGTGCCTCACAGCCTTGATGTCATGCATATCACGAAGAACGTGTGCGAGAGTCTGCTTGGTACCCTGTTCAACATGCCAGAGAGGACCAAAGATGGGCCGAAAGCAAGGGTAGACTTGAAATCAATGGGCATCAGGCAGGAGCTTCACGCTATATATGATGATGATGATGATGATGACGATGATGATGATGATGATGATGATGATGATGATGAGGCGAAGCAGGACACAGAAAGTCGTCGCAAAGGCAAAAAGGCCAAGAAGACCGGAAATGACTACCCTCCCGCGTGCTTCACTCTAAGTCAGGAGGAGATCGAGCAGTTTTTCACCTGCCTCCTAGGAGTAAAACTTCCTTACGGTTACGCGGGGAAGATAAGCAGATACCTAGACCCAGCGAAGCAGAAATTCAGCGGGATGAAGTGTCACGACTGTCACGTGCTGATGACGCAGATACTTCCAGTTGCAATCCGTGGGATCATGGACGCGCACGTCCGTGAAACGCTATTTGGCCTATGCAACTTCTTCGACGTCATCTCTCGGAAGTCGATTGGCGTGAGGCAACTCAGAAGGCTACAGGAAGAGATCGTGGTGATACTATGCGAGCTTGAGATGTACTTCCCGCCCGCATTCTTCGACGTTATGGTGCATCTGCTGGTCCATATAGTGGAGGATATCATCCAACTCGGGCCGACGTTCCTGCACAGCATGATGCCGTTCGAAAGGATGAATGGTGTCATCAAAGGATACGTTCGCAACATGTCACGTCCAGAAGGAAGCATAGCCAGGGGCTTTCTGACCGAAGAGTGCATCTCCTACTGCACGAATTATCTAGGCATCGAGAACCCCGTTGGTCTGCCCGACAACAGGCACCTCGGCAGGCTCGCTGGATGGGGTCACCGTGAGGGTCGCCGCGAAATGCATGTCGACTTCGAGGGTCGACTCGCCGACTTTGAAAGAGCAAACCTAGTCGCGCTACAACACATAGACGTGGTCGATCCTTGGGTGGTAGAGCACAAAACCTTTATTAA
>NC_041389.1:129481514-129482104 GCF_002162155.2 Triticum dicoccoides
CGAGCACCCCCCAGTCCACCGGTCGCCGCCGCCGACCCCCCGCACCCTCGATTCCCCTACTCAACCGCCGTCGCCGACCCCCCGCACCCCGCGCACCGTCTTATAAAAAAAATAAGTATCAAACAGCTTTTTAAATGCTACTGTCTTATAAAAAAATATTACTGTTATTATTTAAACAAGTTTGAACATATTTAAACACAAATAAGTATCAAACAGCTTTTTAAATGCTAAAAAAGAATTTGTGGAGCCTAGGAGTTGAACCTAGGACCTCCTGGTGTGAGAACTGGCTGCTGACCAGTCGAGCTACTAGAGGGGACTTGATGTGGATCAGTTCTGGTGGTACATAACCTGTTGGCTCGAGTTGAAATAAAAAAAAATACTAATGGCGCACCACGGTGAGGTGCGCCATTAGTATGGATATACTAATGGCGCACCACGGTGAGGTGCGCCATTAGTATTGTGCCCGATCCCCCCTTCCCTCTCCCCCTTCGCCCGATCCCCCTTTCCCTCTCCCCCTCGCCAGTTCCCTCTCCCTCTTGATCCACCGCCGCCGCCGCCGCTGCCCTGACCCACTGCTTGCCCTCGCCCTC
>NC_041389.1:129484148-129526778 GCF_002162155.2 Triticum dicoccoides
CACATGTGCACCGATCTAATTTGAAACATCAATGAAAATTGAAAAAAAATTACTCTCATAGCACTACTTCTATTTGCATTTCCCAAACATATGGTTCTGTCCATCCTCATTTCCTGTCTTCCCTAATAACCATCATTAAGTTATAGGTTTGCTGTGTGCCTGTGCTATTCCCTGTCAGTAATTGATTTCAGAAACTGGCAAGCTTTGATAATGTAAGAGTTACTTACTTGCTAATTAGCCAAGCAGGCATGTATTATAACGGTGGAATTTCAGCCATGATACACATAACGGTGAGTAAAGATGATAATATCATTTATGAGTTAGTCAACACAAGACAGTGCCACATACTCTAATTACCTGGAACTTGCAGTATAAAAACAGAACCTTAATCAGCATGATCCTCTGACCTGTAATTTCTACTTTTATGCCTCTGTTACTCCAGTCAAAGATGCGAACCAACATCTTTCATTGTTATGCATATCAAACACCAAGGGTTATTTTCACTTAAAGTTTTAGAATGGGTGCATTACAATTCAGTCTGATATCTAATAAGACACTCTAGGCTGATATAATTATGGAACAGAACCAACCATGATAAATAAAAGGTGATGTTGTCTATGCATTACCAAAAATGTATCTTTGTGAACAAATAAATTGGTACCAACAGCAATGCCATCTTACTGTAGAATTAGAATACATGGACATGATCAGCTCAGCTCCCAAACTGCCATTCATCACATCAATTTCCCCTTATGTAACTCCAGTCAAAATTTTATGTTGGTCTACCTAGTAGATGCCCATGGTTTGATTTTATGTTTGTTCCTATCAATACAAATGCTGAGCTATGTTCCATTTTTACTGTTCTTTGTGATAGTTTTTGCAACTTTACTTCCCATCTTAAGGCAAGCCCCATTTTTACTGTTCTTTGTTAGCAGAGCTGCTTGTTTCTAGTAGTGGCAGTGAAGTCCTCATAATAATCAGGCGGATGTTAACTTTCTGATGTCCCCAGAAGTTAACTAAGATTGTGGTGCTAGTAGAGGCACATTGTGGCCTTTTCATCCATATGAAAGTAGAGGCCCTTGAGTTTGCTGGGTTTGTGCTAGTTTGCTGGGTTTTGTCTCCGACCATCGTGTCGTGATGATATTGCAGGTACCCCGAGAGGCCCTTGAGTTTGCCGGAATGTCGATTAACTTCCGTTCCGGCAAATTCGGGTACTCCATATGTCCTATTTTCAGCAAAGGTCATGCTGAAATTTTCCGTGAATTTTAGCATGACTTTGCTAAAAATAGGACATATGGGGTACTTGTGACTAATGCATGGGCCGGGGTATCTTAGTAGTTAATTAAGTAGGATCAAGTGCCCCGGCGTACTTGTGACTAATGCATGGCTTTTAGGGTGCCTCGGTGTCGATAAAAACCGAAATGATGAAAGGTTAGGCTTTTAGGGTGCCTTGGCGTCGAAAAACCCTCAATGATAAAAGCTTAGATTTTAGGATGCCTCGGTGTTGACAAACCCTAAATGATGAGACCATGATCTTGTTCCTTGACAATAACCAACTTTTTGACCAAACTTTGTTTCTATTTAGAGCAGGACCGGCGCCCGATCGTGCTCCGCACCCTCAAGGAGGAAGTTACTGAAGTGGACTCCAACGGGAATCCAACGGCGCCCGAACGAATAGTCAAGGGGTACTCGCTTCAGCTCGGGTGCATTGTCCGGAGCACCGTCTCGATCAACACCGAGAACCTGAGGCATCCTGACCGAGGGAATTTGCGCAACCTCCTCTTCACGAAGCTGCACGAACGATACAAGTTCCCCGCTGAATTTGAAAACACAAGCCTCAAAGGGAATAAAGTGAACAATGCTGCCCTCACGAAGATGAGCAAGGCCCTGTCTACTTGGAAAAGAAATGTGAAGAGAATGATCGAGAAAGGTGAGAGTTATCAGAAGATCAAGGAGAAAAATCCTTCGATCACCGAAGATGACTACAACGACTTCAAGATCAATTGCTCGAGCACAGCAAGCTCCCAATCAAGTGAGTGGGGGAAACAAATGCGGGAGCTGAACATAGGGGAACACACACTCGGTCCCGGCGGTTATAGAGTGGCGGAGCCTATATGGGACAAGGAGGAGGCGGACCGTGCCGAGCAAGGCCTACCGCCCCTCTTCGATAAATACGGTGACAAGCAGACCAGGAACTTTGTCAGGGCCCGGTACAAGAAGGACCCGAAAACAAAGGAGCTTACCACGGATCCGAAGACCAGGCAGCTTGAGCTTATTCTGGTAAGGAATACACCCCCGCGTAATTAGCTCCATATGGTTGCATTCTAATTAATGAAGCCGAATTTCTAAATGGTTCACATTCCTTCCGCAGGCGACTGAAAGCAGTAGCGCGGGGTCGACTAAGAGCAACCCTTGGGACACCACTCTAAATAGGGGGTTGAATGTAATGAAGAACAAGGATAAGCTCAGTAAGCCGACGTCAGCTGGTCGTGTGGCCGGCAAAGGCTTGTCGACAAAATGGGGGTCATACTATACCGCTGGTGTGCGGAAGGAGAAAAAGACCAGGTCGGAAAGCCAGGCGCGAGAGGTTCAAGAACTCAAGGCACAGGTGGCGCGGATTCCGGAGATTGTCCAAGAGCAAGTGGAACAACGACTCGGAGCGACGATCACTGCCCTTGTGCCTACCTTGATCTCGGGGTTGAGTGCGTGGATTGTGGGCGGCCAACAGGGGCCGCCCCCGATTCCTAGCTTCACGGCCAGCAACTCGCATAATGCGATGGCGGGGCCATTGGTGCCTCCGGCGGAGGCGGCATTGGTGTCTCCGACGCCGGCACGGGAGCTTAATGCACCCGGGTGTACGCCGGCCGGCACCTCTTCAGCAAGCGGCCCCTCCCTCAACTGCACGCCCGCCGTTGGCGGTGCGTCGACATTAGCCAAGCTCGACGCCATCATCACGGTAACTAATTAAGCCTCTCTCGGCCGAGGACTTCATCTCCTTGCCTTTGACTGGGCATCCCTGACGCCCTACATGTTTTCGCAGGGCGCCGCCGATGTTCCGTGCACTCTCCTCCACTTCGTGAACAACGAGTTGGTCGATGTCGCCAAGGGCAAAATCGTTCAACCGGGCAACCCCTTGTTCCACGGTACCCAGATGCCACCCAACTTGTTTAGGGTTCAACTGGTTCGGGTGCTGCCAGGCTGCGACGACTTGTTACCTCCGATTCGACCCGTCGGGGCCGACGATGAAGACATGATGACCCTCAGCACCTGCCTGAGCTGGCCCCTGCTTTGGCCGAAGAGCCAGATTCGTTTGGGGGCGGGGGACACCACCCCAAAGACAACACCGCCAGTCGTGCCGGCGCCAAGTCGGCCCCATGGCAAGACCGCCGTAACGGTGCCGGACATCCCTATGCCACTGGATCCAAACATGCATATGGCACAGGATCAGAACGACGACGACGACGACGATGATACATTTGGCAACGTCGATCAGTACTTTGCCGATCATGGGTACGATGGCGACTTCATGGGGCCTCCTTCTCAAGAACCAAACCCAACAAAAGACGTGTGCGATCTAGCTGGTACCGCGGAGAAGCCAAGTTGCAACAGGTGCCGTCTGGCGTTCAGCTCTCAGGAGACGCCTCCAGCTGCCGACTTCACCGAGCCTCAGATAGGCGAGGTGCGAAATATTATCAGCCCCAACACACTCAAGAAGGCGGTCTGTGAGCAGAACTCGGTCCCATTACAGGAGAAGAAGAAGGCACGCAAAAGAAAGACTAAGAAGGGTGCGAGCCAGCCGGCACCGAGTATGATCCGTGCTCAGGATGGGCCACCTTCACCGCAGGATATCTCGAGGAGGGTGCATGTGGCGGGTAGGGCGATGCTACCGACAAATATGCTCAATGCTGCAACCGGTGCTATGCGGAGTCTGCATGACAGTGTTCTTGCTTTGGAGAAGCGACGTCTCAGAGAGAAGGATGTGGCATACCCGGTTTTCGCGGCCAAGGTGCCAGAGGGCAAGGGCTTTATGGATAACTCCATCGGGCGTACGATCGTCCTGCATTTTGATGACATCCATGCTATGTTGAACCTTCATCCGCTGCACTACACCTTCGTTCGGCTATTTTCGCTGAGTATGGAGATGCGGATCATTCGCGACAAGACCCCGGACATCGTGATAGTCGACCCCTTCTACATGCGTGCCAAGATCTTGGGCAGCGCTGGGGACCGGCAAGTCGCGAGTTCTTACCTCGAAGGCGTCATTCTGGCAAACCAAGATAAGGATAACTTCCTCGTGCCTTACTTTCCCGAGTAAGTCCTCCCCTCAACCGGCCCGTAACATATGAATTCTTACATTTCGATCGTTTTTTTTAACATTCCGTGTTTTCTGCAGTGACACACGTTGCACGCTCATCCTCCTAAGCCCCAAATATTCCATGGCCACGTATTTCGACCCGGACCGTCAGTCGAACGTAGACTACACAAATGTCAAGAAGGTTCTTGATGATGTTCTCCCCGGCTACGCCAAATCTGGAGGCACCTTCACCAGGCCTATTCGTAAGTACGGCAAGCACGTATTCTCCCACAATATGACGTTCTGCTGCGTCAAGCAGCCGCCTGGCGGTCAGAAGGGTGCCTACTACGCCATCCATCACATGCGGGTGATCGTACGGGACCATCATCAACTTCTGCTACCGAGTAAACTCAAAGATTGGGCAAAGAGCGTGTCGGCAATCCAGGACGCGGACCTCCGACAAGAATTCTTTCGCATCCAGTCGGAGTTTGCGGAAATCATCCATCAAGATGTCCTTCGTACCACGGGGCAGTTCTACCTCAACAATCAACCGTCCAACAGTGACATCGACACAATGCTACAAATGCAGGCTGACAACGACCGTTATTTCATGACTCCCACGATAGACGGCGGCTTCATCCACGCTCCGGTCCCTTGAGTCGAGTCGAAAGCAGTGATGCTGTGTCTAGTTCTGAAACATCGATTGGCTCATGTTGTAATTAAACTTTAATGAACTTGTAGTATGTCTCTTTAGTTTCGAGAGTCGTTCAACTTAGATGTAATCGATGCTATTAATGTCTTGCTTTTCTCTTTCGATCGTTCTGTTGCATACTTATATATTGCTTATGTATTGTCTGTGAATTGGTACTAATGTTTCGTTTGGCTAGTGCATAGCGATGCCGACGTATGTCGTGTACAAGGGTAAGGTTCCCAGAGTCTACGATGACTGGGAGGAGTGTCGGAGACAGGTTCACCGATTCAGCGGTAACAGTTACAAAGGGTACACCACTAGGGCCGAGGCCGAATCTAGATACGCCCGCTATCTAGCGAGAGAGGGGAGGGAGCGTTGGAGGAACCGGATGAAGACGAGTTTCATTGTGATGATGCTCATCGTGATGACCGCAGCTCTCTTCTATGTGATGGTAGTTTAGATGATCGATATCGACTTGTAATGTGAAGACAAACTCGCTACTCGCGGTCTCGAGACTTGTAATATAATGTTCTATCTTTGTTCGGTCTTTTCAATTCGGAGACTAATATGATGAATTGTATTCGGAGACTAATATGATGAATTGTATTCAAAGACTAATCTTCTATTGTATTCGATGAATCTGTTGTTGATGTGTGCTGTCTATATTTTGTCAAATTATACATTTTGTAACCTGTGCAAAAAACAGAAAATAAAAAACAAAAAAAACTAATATTCATACTAATGGCGCATCACTGGGTAGTGCGCCATTAGTATGCCGCGGTTACTAATGGCGCATCCACTGGTGGTGCGCCATTAGTATGCAAAAGCACCTGGATATACATGGCCCCTGGGAGGCATACTAATGGCGCACCCTGGCCTATACTAATGGCGCACCCGCGGTGCGCCATTAGTATACCAGATACTAATGGCGCACCAGGTGGTGCGCCATTAGTAAAAATTACTAATGGCGTGCTATTAATGGCGCACCACAGATGCGCCATTAATGGCCATACTAGGTGCGCCATTAGTAGGGGTTTTTCTAGTAGTGTCTTCGTGTTTGAGAGCTGCGAATCTCGAGGCTCTAGGGGCGAGCGAATCGACCTAGGGCAGCCCATAGCCGCCGCACTCCCTGACGGGGTCCCTCCCGGGCGTGTGGGGTTTTCGGGTCTTCAAAAGCGCCCGTCGACTGTCTTGCGTATCACGCTGTCGGTCGGGTCTCCTTCGACGTGAGCTGCGGTGCATCACCCCCGGCGTCGAGGGTACACGTGACGTGTTCGTGTGTCAACACTAGTCAAATTTGTTACTGTAGACTTTGGTAACGACAAAGAAGTCCTGCATCGGATAGGCCTCATTGTAGGCAACACCTTCGACCTCCAAAAGAATCGGCTGGTGTCCTCTCGTCAGCCTTCAATGCTGACCCTGGCAGGAGCCATGGTTCATCCTTCGTACGGTAAACTAGAGAAACCTCCATACACGTTTCATCGTCATGCATGGCAGCGGAATGTACTAGATATAGACCACATCCACTACGCTGCAATGGATGGCTACCTTTGTTTCAGTATCTACAAGGGTTGGATGAAGAGCAATAGCCAAGTTGGTGGTTCAAGCAAAGAAGTATCGGCCAAGAGGAAGAGGGACAAGGACGAAGTCGAGGACGTGGACGAGGACTCCGAGTAAGGTGGCAGTGTCATTGCTCATGGTGGTTCTAATGCAGTGTCTACCGGAATAGTTGCAAAGTTTAATTTCAGGTGTGCTTAATTTAATTTGAGGGGTGTGTTGTGCTGAGCCCCCAGCAGAACTATGTTATGTTTCTTCTTGTTACTTTAACTCTTCAGTAAGTACATACTAGTATTTCTTACATTTCATCTTTTAGTTGGTATAGTACTACCACTCGTTTCTTCACATTATATACGTACAATATATATGGCCAACATCATATAGCCAGTAGTTTAGTTGTCAAAGAATTTTAGGTTGCTTAGTTTTGTCAAAGAATTCCAGGGTGCTTAGGTTTATTTGAGGGGTGGGTTGTGCTGGACACCATTATTGTGACTAGCCTTTTTAATAGTACTATATGCATAATTTGGCGACGAGCGCTCTCTATATGTACCACCTTTTTTTTAATTTCAAGTTTTGCTCCATGGCGCAATCCCGATACTACTGCTGTACAAAACTATACATTTTTGAAAAGGCTAGAGGGCGGGGCAGTCTAGCTTGGTCGGTTTCACGAGAGGCAAGGGCCTTTGTGATTAGATGGCTTATTACTTCTAGAAGGCGGGGCCTTGTGATTTGACTGCTCGTATAAATGCGCCGATGACCTGATCGAGGAGGAGCAAAGAACCGTGCGGTATACTCAAGTTTTCTACTGGAGTAGTACTGCGACGGAGGAGCACGAAACACGGCAGCCCAGTGCCATATGGCGATAAAAAATGATCTAATTTGCTAGTCATCTCATTGTTAGCATTGTTCTATTCATTCCCTCAAAAAACAAAGACAATTGTTCTATTCATGCCTCGCAGAGAACGTGACACGTGCGGCGAAACACCCGAAGCAAAAGATGAAATACAACAGCAAAAGAAGAAGGAAGATTATCACCCCAAATGATCTAATTCGCCGCGGAGTCGTAAGTGCTTCTTCATCGCCTCCACGACCTCCATCTCCTTGCGCGTCTCCTCCGCCATCTTCTTCATTCTGTCCATGACGCGAGATTTCTCAACGCGAGCCTTCATCATCTGTTCCATGGCCGCATTATGTACCTTGACAGCAGTCGGGTGCTTGATGTGAAGCTTCACCAACTCCTCCTTCTGTTCCATAATGAGCGCTTGCAGCATCTTCATCGAGGAACTACTATTCTCATGCAGCTTGTTCCAGCCGGCGTTCTTCTCCTTCAACAAGTCGATCTCGTGGCAGAGCTTCGCCTTGTCCTCCTGAAGTTGCAGGATTTTGCCGGTCGCCTTCTTCTCCAAGGCAATGCTCTTCTTCAGCAGCATCACCAAGCCGGCGGTCAACTCCCCCTGTTGATTGAGCTCAGCGGGCATGTCGTCGAGGCTCTCCTTCAGCAACTCCGTCAAGCCTTGGATGAACTCCTTCTGCTTATTGAGGTGCTTATTGAGATGATCAGGCACGCCGTCGAGGGATAACGACTCCAGCACCGCCGGCTCGGCATGTTCGCCTCCTCGGCTAGGGCACTCCTGGGAGCCATCGCCTACCCGTGAGAGATCTTTCGAGGTCTCTGCGTGGCGGCGAGCCCTCTCTTTTTTTTCGCAGCCTTGGTTGCCGCTCCCTTGTTACGAGTAGTCCTCGACCTAGAGCTCTGCTCACCGGCCATGGCAACGACGGACGAAGAAGAAGCACTTATGAGAAGGAAAGGTAGAGTAATTTTCGGTTAGGTAGTTCCCCTTTTTATAACCTAAGTACTAGCACTAGTAGTACTAATACCTGCATAGTGGGAACACGTTCAGGTTTGGTACGTACTAGTAGGTGTGAGCAGGCTTTCAAATGTGATGGGAACAAGGTAAAGATTAATTGATGGTTTTGGTTTCGAGGCCCGAAACGGCTCCCGATGAGTTTAGTGGAACATAAATTTCAAGTACTACATTGCTTAAATGCGTAAATATTATGTTACTGTAAAAAATTGGCACAAAATACGAAGGAGACCAATGGAAATAGTACTAGCAACCCATGATTTAACTACTCGCATGCGCGCAATGGAGTAATAATGTCTTTCTTCCGCCCTCACGTCCACTCAATTTGCATGCGCTGTATTAATTGACCATCAATGAAGTGAACAACTTTACACACGTTAAATTATCACATGGGGTGGATCTTGGTACAAAATTGCGTACGCCCGTGTACCCGCGTGTGCGTGTGTGCCGTGCGTGCACATCGTCGCTTCATGCGTGTACCACCAGTATGGCTCAGGGAGGACGAGTACATTCTTCTAGAACCAGCAGCACGTCACTGTGATCAATCCACGCAAGGAGGTCGCGACAACGCCTTCACATGTGCCACGTGGCTTCATGAACTGTAAGAGAGACACTGTGTAGTGTGCCATTGGTATTCTAATTTACGTGTTTTGCACATACTCGAAGTACTAGTAATGTACACGTGCATTGCACGCATCAGATTTTGCAACCAAATTATGAATAAATACCACACTATAGCATGTAAGCTCTGAGTCATATATGCGTGATGTAGCCCTTCATTTAATTCTTATAGTTCATCTCATTCAAAATCAATTAGTTTTTATAAAAAAGCTAAGAACGCGTGAATAGGAAAAATATGGAATTATAGTGGAATGTCGTCTTCAATCCTATAGGATTGTACGAGTGTTTGATTGTGCATAGAAAAAACGCAGAATTCTTTCAAAGAGGTTTGAGTGGATGGGATGTTTCCTATGACATCTAGTGCAAATGAATCATATGAAAAAATTCCTATGGTTTACAATCCTACGAATCAAACAATCAAGATAGGAAAAATTCCTAATGATTAGAATCCTCTAAAATTCTTTTGAGAATCCTTTGAATCTAAGAAGCCCTTAATCTATTTTATGATTAGGACAATTAAAGTTTTACCCCTAGTTGGTTCCTACCCACGGGTTTTGCCCTTACTTTTCGAGCTTGCTCAGTTTTGCCCTTACTTTTTCCGTCGTGGTCCCTTGAATGCCCTTTGACCGTTTGACCAAAACTTTGAAAATTCATAACTAATTCATATGAACTCATAAAAATGCAAATAAGATATCAAAATGTTCAGATAAACACTACCTTTATGTGCATATCATTTGCATTCAGGAGAAAAACACCCTTTAAACTACCTGAGGTAATTAATGCTATTAACATTATTAAAAATAAAAAGGTATAACCATATTTTTTTCATGAATAAAAATTACATGCAAATGTAGGTGATGTTTTCTGAACATCGAGATATCTTATTTGCATTTTTCCGAGTTCGTATCATCTTGTTATGAATGTTCTAACGAGTTTGATCATTATTTGGAAACTTCATAACAAATTGATACGAACTTTGAAAAATGCATATAAGATATTAGGATGTTCAGAAAACATCACCTACATTTGCATGTAATTTTTATTCATGAAAAAAATATTGTTTATACCTTTTTAATTTTAATAATGTTAATAACATTAATTACCTCAGGTAGTTTAAAGGGTGCTTTTCTCCTGAATGCAAATGATATGCACATAAAGGTAATGTTTATCTGGACATTTTAATATCTTATTTGCATTTTTCTGAGTTCATATGAATTAGTTATGAATTTTCAAAGTTTTGGTCAAACAGTCAAAGGGCATTCGAGGGACCTCGACGGAAAAAGTAAGGGCAAAACTGAGCAAGCTCGAAAAGTAAGGGCAAAACCCGTGGGTAGGAACCAACTAGGGGCAAAAATGCAATTGTCCCTTTATGATTCATGGAATTGTGCGTTGTAAAGCATAAAGTAAAAACAAATAATGGCAATTCAACTAGAAAAAAGTTTGGGCAGTTATGATACGGAAGATTCTAGAACAAAAGAGAACCACTGTTGTTTTGAGGTTTGTGCATTATGCTTAAGTTCAACCATGGAGTCTGCTAGATTGTACATGTGGCAAAATCCGGTGGGGGGCTAGAACATGGTGCGAGGGGCCGAGTGGAGGGAGACTATGAAGGAATGCACAAGTGCGAGATCGATATTTAGAGAGAGGGGGCGAACACGTGCGTTGTTGCACGCAGTGGCGGAGCCATGAAAAATAAATGAGCTAGGGGGCCAAGAATTGCTAATCCTTTACGAGGAGGGTCAATTCATGAAATTAAACCTTTTTAGAAGCAATTGTCTAATGATCACATTCATATTAGCCTCGATATATAGTGATGTTAGGGGGGGCAGGGCCCTTACTGCCCCTGTCTTCGCCATTGTGCACGCGTCTGAGAGATGAAGTGGAAGGCATGGATGATGAGAGGGGGACGTTGGATATATAATTTATGTGGGTGTATTAGCTATTTATGTTAATCCTATATAGAGAGGTATAGATTGATCGATGTGGACGTGGGAAAGAGGGTGAGACCTCACTGGATATATCGATTGATCGGTTTGTGTGGAAAACTATGAAAGACCTAGCTATATACACACATACATAGAGGAACATCGATCGTTGCGCATGCACGCGTGAGAGATAAAGAATGCCCAGTATGATGGAGAGGGGGATGTGTGTGGGTGTGTGCCTTCATGGGAGACCGACCTGAAGAAAAAGATTGCATGCGTGCGATAGATAATGCCGACTGGTAGTGTGTGTGCATGCATGCACGAGAGAAAGTTAGCGGTACAATTATAAAGAAAAGACTATTGTGTGGGTGTAAAAGAATAGGTGAGGTCATAATCATTGTAAAGTTGAATTCAAATATTTGAATAAGAGATCCTGATGTTTGAAACCCATGCATGCATGAATATAACGGAGATCTGCGTGGTGTGGTTTGGAAACGAGCATGTTGTAATGTATACACATTGAACAAGGTCAGGCTGATTTGAATTCGAGATACCGATGGCAGACATCTATATCTATACCCCTATATATATATATATATATATATATATATATATATATATATTATATTTTTTTTATATTGTGTGCGGGTAACTAACTTTGAAAGATGGTCGTTGGATGAGGCAAATCCGATGGTCCGAAGATGGCAAATTTGAGCACTATTGGCCGTTGTATATCATCTAGATTCCACCAGATTTCGCCACATGTATAATCTAGAAGACTACATGGTTGAACTTAAGCATAATGCACAAACATCAAAACACAAGCACTTCTTATTTGTTCTAGAATATTCTGTATCAGATTGCCCAAATGTTTTTCTACATGATTTGCCATTATTTGTTTTTACTTTATGTCTTACAACGCACAATTCCATAAATCCTAAAATAGATTAGCTTTCTTATAAAAACTAGATGATTTTGAATGAAATGAACTATAAGAATTAAACGAACATCTACATCATGCATATATGACTCAAAGCTTGCATGCTATAATATGGTATTTATTCATAATTTGGTTGCCAAATCTCATGCGTGCAATGCACATGTACCTTACTCTAGTCTAAATGGTGTTTGTGTGTGTGTTGTGCGTGTTGAGGTGCAATTTGTCTTTTTTTGGGTACACGTTAAGCTTGTTCTTCCGAAATTTCAAGCCACGCCTTGTTATGCCGAAAATTGAAGCTAGCGACTCTGTCTATCGTGCTGCGAAACTCCCGCCTCTTCAACCCGCGCCTTGTTAGTCCGAAATATTTAAGATATATCTTTGTCTCGTTGTGCTCCAACAACTCCCTCCATCTCAACCCGCGCCTAGCTATTCCGAAATTACAACACGTGCGAAAACTCCCACCTCCTGTGAAATCCCGACACGCGAAATGCCCGTGGTACCCCTGAACCGAAAGAACCGCCTCAAATCGGTGGGGGGTACTTTCATAACTTACCCCACATTTCGGACAATCGCGTCTCTAAGCCATGGTTCCCCAATGCCATCCCATCCGCCCACCCATTCGTACACCGAGGCCGCAAAAACCCGCGACGAAACCCCACACCCTACTCCGTCCGCCACCCAGCCGGAGCCTCTTCCCCGATGACGTCGTCCACAGCAACACCTCGACGTCCCTCATCCACCGTACCGGATGAGGATCCATCGTCGATCTCATCGTCCCGCAGGTTCAGAAACCCCGTCCTCCACCTCCAAGGAGTTGCCCCGACGTTCCCCTCGTCTTTCACACCACCTCCATTCCCACACCGCCGTCTTCACTGCACCACCGGAAGTGTATCATCATCACCGTTTCTTCGGATGAAGCTGCGGCCTAATCGGCGCCACCAAAGAGGTTGTACACTAATCGCCGCATTTTCTTCTTGATTCGATCTCACAGTGCTGCCAGCGCTCGGTCCCGAGCCGACACGGCGCGGCTCCATCCACGGTGGCTGAGGGAGTCCTGAATTAGGGGGTATCCGGACAACCGGACTATGTACAACGCCCGGACTATTGAAGCGTGAAGATACAAGACTCAAGACTTCGGCCCGTGTCTGGATGGGACTTTCCTTGGCGTGGCAGGCAAGCTTGGCGATCCAGATATTATATTTCCTTCCTTGTAAACCGACTCCATGTAAACCCTAGCCCTCTCCGATGTCTATATAAACCGGAGAGGTTGGTCCTTAGAAGGCCGATCACAATTACATTCATACCATCATAGGCTAGCTCTTAGGTTTTAGCCTCTACGATCTCGTGGTAGATCTACTCTTGTACTACCCATATCATCAATATTAATCAAGCAGGAAGTAGGGTTTTACCTCCATCGAGAGGGACCGAACCTGGGTAAACATCCGTGTCCCTTACTTCTTGTTACCATCAGCCTTGACGCACAGATCGGGACCCCCTACACGAGATCCGCCGGTTTTGACACCAACATTGGTGCTTTCATTGAGAGTTCCTCTGTGACGTCGCCGTCAGGCTCGATGGCTCCTTCAATCGTCATTAACGACGTTGTCCAGGGTGAGACTTTCCTCCCCGAACAGATCTTCGTGCTCGGCGGCTTCGCGCTACGGGCCAATTCGCCCGGCCATCAAATAAGGTTCGGAAGCGTGAACTACACGGCGGATACCCGAGGAGACTTGATCTTCGACGGATTCGGGCCAGTGCCAGAACCGCCGAAAGGTCATGATGAGCACGGCTTAGACCAGCTGTCAGACGTTGTTTGGGATATCATCCCGGCAGAAACCCCAGACCTAAATCCGGGACAGGTGGCGTTGCCTAAGGACGGAGGATTGGACCCCGACCCACAGGCATTACCCTCATCGGCGATGGAGCCGAACACAGACCTCACTTTTGAGGAAGCCGGTGACCCTGGGCCCCTGGACTCGTGTCCGGTTGTAGGCTCCAGTCCATGCATCCCCGGGCCCGCCGATCCCGGTTGGGCCCCAGTGATGGAGTTCACCGCGGCGGTCATCTTTCAGCACTCGCCCTTCGGCGACATGCTAAACTCATTCAAAACTCTGTCTTTGACAGAGAATCCCGGGACAAATTATGTCCGGCTCTAGTGGGAAGCAGACGACGAAGATATTCGTTGCCCACCCACCACCCACTTCATAGCCATGGTTGATGATTTAACCGACGTGCTGGACTTCGACTCCGACGGCATCGACGGTATGGACGATGATGCAGGAGAAGACTCGGAATCTATGAGGTGCCGGATTCACGCCTCGCCACATGACATATATATGGTGGATATGCCCAAGGAAGGCGACAGTGACAATTCGGAAGATAACACCCCTGGGCAAAAACTGAAGCGACGGCGCAGACGCCGTTCCAAATCTGGCAATAGTGACAATATCAGCAAGAGCGCCAGAAGAATGGATACTCTGGTCAACCCCGATGGCAATAATGACCAAACAGAACCAGCAATGGAGCAGGATGAACCAGGTCACGCCGAACATAGTCCGGGTCATACGCCCGAAGAAAACGATCCAGATGGACGAGATCACCAATCCGGCCCAGGACAAGAAGACAGTCTTGACGACGACGCATTCATCGTCCCGGAAGAATGTGTGGATCGAGAGAACCTCCATAGAAAGCTTATGTCCACAGCAAGAAGTCTGAAGAAGCAGAAGCAACGACTTAAAGCCGCACAGGAAACGCTCAATCACAGATGGAACAAAGTACTAGACACTGAAGAAAGATACAGCGATGATCGCCATACAAAGAACTACCCAAAATGCAAGCTACTGCCAGAATTCGACGATGAGGCCGTTCCACCGAAGAACAACACGACCAGGAGACCAAGAGTACCACTTCATAACCGCAACAAATCAGCCACCAAAGACACCCACGATCTACGTGAGCACCTGGAGAAGAAAGCTAGCGCAGCTAGGTCCATTTACGGATCTAAAGGACACACCCCGGCAAGGGACTACGGTCGTCAAAACAATTATGACAACCAAGCACCAGTTAAGAACAAACACCGAACACAACAACAGTCGACGGCATGCCACAGCGCGTCCAGATACAGAGGGGCTGCTCACCCCCTGTGCTTTACTGATGAAGTACTGGACCATGAATTCCCACAGGGCTTTAAACCTGTAAACATAGAGGCATACGATGGAACGGCAGACCCAGGGGTCTGGATCGAGGACTTTATCCTCCACATACACATGGCCCGTGGAGATGATCTCCATGCCATCAAATACCTTCCCCTCAAACTGAAGGGACCAGCCCGGCATTGGTTGAAAAGCCTCCCCGAAAATTCAATCGGGAGCTGGGAGGAACTAGAGGACACTTTCAGGGCCAATTTTTTCAAGGGACTTATGTACGGCCTCCGGGCGTTGACGATTTAAGTCACATAATCCAACAACCCGGAGAGTCCACCAGCAAGCTTTGGAACAGATTCCTCACTAAGAAGAACCAAATAATTGACTGCCCGGATGCCGAAGCCTTAGCGACATTCAAGCACAGCATCCGGGACGAGTGGCTTGCCAGACACCTCGGCCAAGAAAAGCCAAGGATAATGGCAGCCCTAATAAGCCTCATGACCCACTTTTGTGCGGGAGAAGATAGCTGGCTTTCCCGTAAAGGCACTAGCGATCCCAGCACATCCGAAGTAAGGGATGGCAACGGGAAGCCATGGCGTAATAAAAACAAACGCCAAAACAAGGAAGAGAGCCCGGACAACACAAGGTTAATGCCAGATTCCAAGGCTCACGACCTAACCAACAAAATAAGCAACCTAAAGGCAGTAAAGAGGGACCGTCCGGTTTAAACAGAGTTCTGGACAGACTATGCCAAATTCATGGCACCCCCGACAAACCTGCGAACCACACGCACAGAGAGTGCTGGGTCTTCAAGCAGGACGGCAAATTAAACGCCGAACACAAGGAAAGGGAAACACCAAGTGAAGACGAGGATGAACCTCGCCAACCGAACACTAGGGGACAGAAAACATTCCCGCCAGAGGTTAAAACAGTGAACATGATCCACGCAACTCGCACATCCTTGGGAAGGCACGAATGCGCCCACAAGGACGCCCGCGATATAGAGCCCATCGTACCCACACCTAATTACTGGATGTCTTGTTCGATCACCTTCGATCACTTGGACGGCCGAACTAGTATTCGGCGCGAAGGATCAAATGCCTTGGTGCTTGACTCAATAATCGACGGATACCACCTCACTCACGTCCTCATGGATGGCGACAACAGTCTAAACTTAATACCTGAGGACACTGTCCGCAGGATGGGGATAGACTCATCCAGAATCAGCAAGATTCACACCACCTTTGAAGGGGTGATACCAGGCGTTGAAGCCTACAGCAAGGGCTCCGTCATACTGGAGGTAACATTCGGCTCTCCAGGTAACTCCAGAAGCGAAGAACTAGTCTTTGTCATTGCACCCTTCCAAAGCAGCTATCAAGCATTGCTTGGAAGAACGGCCTTCGCCCGCTTCAACGCATTACCGCACTATGGCTACCTTACACTCAAGATGCCCGGTCCGCGCGGCGTCATCACCGTCAGCGGAACAACGGAGCGCTTTTCGCGCGCAGAGGAATACGCGACGGCCCTAGCGGCCGGACTATAAGCGGCCTCTAACAAAATTATACCAGGTCGTTAAGACCACGGACACGGTTAGACGAGTCTGGTAGCCCACATTAAACCAGGGCATCGTCTATGTAATCCTATAGTGGACACCAGGGGCTAATAATAAAGCCCCACATTCTCGGCTCAACCTTATTGGCAGGCCAGCATTTTACATTTTCTACTATCCATCGCACACTTACGTTGCACTCTTCTATGAGATCCCCTCTTTCCACAGACAACGTTTGCGCGATACCCTTCCAGGATGCGGCACAACGGAGAGAAAGGCGCAGACGTGCAGCAGGGCCCCGTCCAACAGGTTTCTTTTTAGATTAAGCCCCTGTGTAAACCTTTTCTATTGCCTCTTGTTGTTTCATTATCGCATGGGTTCCATACCCATAGAGGATACTGTCATTTTTGGCATTACACCACGACAAATTAATGCACGCACCTGTACATACAGGGTTTATAATGAATGGGCATTCTTGAGCTCATCATCTGTTAAAAAGTCCGAATACCTTCGGAAGTGTTCGGCGTCATGAGTTTGGCCTTATATGCATCAGCTCCGAATCATGTCTTTGGTCAAATGTTGGGATTGTCCGTCTCCTGTGTTTGCCGCCTTATGTTCCGTTATAATCGGCTAAGGTGGCCAAAGGAGAACTACTGCGATTGTGCCCTGGTTATTCCGGATGAGCGCCTCAGTAGAGAAATCCAAAAACTGACCGTCATGATACAGCGAGAGACTAATCAACCACTCGACGACTCACCGGAATCTCTAGGATTCCTCCGCATTAACGAAGGGCCATTTTCCGGCCAGGTACATACACGCCCGTATTCAGATGCACGCGACGGTACCAGGGGCTACATAGTAGCCCCAATATTAGAATCCTGCGGCTAAGCGAAAGTGCTACAGCTATATAGTCCGGTTGCCTAGTTCGACGTGCGATCACCTCCTTGCCGGACCAAGACGTTGGATAAAGAGTGATCATGCACATTTTTTCGCGAACACCCCCGCATCGTAGGCATGGTGGCTGAAGCCAACGACTGCTATCTTTCGGATTACACACACACACACACACACACACACACACACACATATATATATATATATATATGTGTATATATATACATATATACATATATATATATATATATATATATATATTAACGGCCGCACAGGGGACACGGTCATATTTTCAGACACAAAGTATAAATATAACCTTCTAATTAAAATATGTTTACAATGATTTGAATCATCACTCGAAGAGGAGATTCTTCGAGCACTACGCCTCTATCAGGCGGGCACCCTCCGTGACCTGCGCCAAGTAGTGCCCGGCCGGATATTGGCCCCTACCGTATCCCGAGACGCTACCATAGTGGCATCCATGTCCGTCCAATACGCTTTAACGCGTGCAAGGGCCATCCGCGCACCCTCTATGCATGCTGACCTCCTCATGGCATCGATCCGGGGCACGGCCCCAAGGAATTGTTGCACTACACCAAAGTAGTTGTCCGACTTCGGCTCCTTCGGCCAAAGATGATCTATTACAGACCGCATCGCAAGCCCGGACAGCCTGTGAAGCTCCGCCACGGCAGCCATCTTATCACTCAACGGCAGCGGGCGAGTGGGAGCATGGAACTGCGACCAAAAAAGCTTCTCCACCTCCTTTTCACCCTGATCTTTGAAGAACTCCAAAGCATCAGCCGTATTCTTTGCCAGGTCCGCGTAGGCGTCCGACGAGCTCCAGCGTCCATCAAGGGGAGCGTACTTCTGATCGAAGAATTTCGTCCGCAGCAAATAGGAGCCTCCATCCGTGATTCTTCCGGCCTGTTGAAGCTCCTCCCGCGCACCCCTGAGCTCGGTCAGTATTTCCTTGGTGGCGTTCAGCGCCTTGCTCAGGTCAGCCGACTTATCTTCATGCTCCTTCTTCAGGAGCTCATACCGGTCAGTGGCATGTTTTAACTTGATAGCCATTTCGGCTATCTTTTCCTCGCTTCGGCGATGAGCAGCCTGTTCGGCTCTCAACTCCTCGCCCGCCTTTAGGGCAGCCGCATTGCTCACCCGAGCTTGTTCCTTGGCTAGAGCAAGTTCAGCCCTTAGGGCCTCCACGACAGCAGCACTATCTGCAGTCCGAACAAATTATATTAATACATGTGACCTTCATTTTTTCTATACAACTAGTTGACCCATTGCGCCAAATGGCGCAGAGACCTGCTGAAGACATGTTGTCGATGAAAATAGTTTCATGCTACAAGAACCTTCAACTAAATCATGCTATCTTTTAAACATGTTTACATGTGTTAAACCATGCTATATTGAATATATGTTTAGCATGTTGTGTAATCCGAGTTTGAAAAAAAAGTGTATGACATGTATAGACCAACTAAGGAAGCTTTTTATTAGCTGAAAATATGATTATCATGATGAGAAATTTGATTAAAACAAACATATTTGTATACAATATAGAGCCAGTTAAGGATGTATTTTTTTAGTGGTGTTTGTATCAAACTTTTATTTTTCATGTGCATGATAAAAACCCTCTTTGTATTGTGCATATGGAGGCATAGGTATTTGAAATGCCCATATGCTACCTAGCCCAGTCCACGAACAAAGCTGTGTGGCCTGTCAGTAGTAGAATATGAAGCGACACGGACTGAATCCATCAAGCTTGTTTATCCCCTTTTCCTCCTCGGTTCCTCAGTTGGGCGAGATAAGCATTCCGAGAGAGGCGTACTCAACTGGTGAAATTTCTCCTTTTCTTCGATTTTGGGTTTCTCTGCATGCATGGATTTAGTTCTCATTTACCCGGATCTTGCATTTCTCCTCTTTATGTGGCGATATGTACTTTTCTCATATCTTTTTTATCATGTATTGTAATTCTCTCCTAAAACATTTATGGATGTATACATATGCAAATAAATCCTTGTAGTTACTTCTGTTGCGCCAAATGACGCACAGAACCATTGAATTCATATTCACATTGAAAAAAAAAACTTACTTTAGTTGTGGACAAGCACATATGGTAACAAATTTAACCCTTCTTTTTGCAAATAAAATCAATCCTTTTTAATAAAGAAATAATGAAGGTTTGTTGACTACAATGAGATGTACCTATAGATTTTAATTTGGTAGTATAGAATCTCATTGAAGATCATGCTATGTTGAAAATGTGTATTTTTGAGTAATCTCCCATTGCGCAAAATGACACAGAGACCCACTAAACACCATTTGTGCTCTGACATAAAAATCCATTTATCAGTAGGACTATTTGTCTACTACATGCTTCATAAAAGTGTTTTATTTGTTTATAAAATGTATATGATTGCAGTTCTTTGATAACCTGATACAACATATAAGTACCATCGACCACTGACATGAAAAGGAAAGTAAAATACTGCTGTTACTTTGAAAATACCTCAAGCTCAACTCACACATGTCATTAGTTGAGCTCATTGAGACTGAATTTCCTGACTGACCAATTATATTATCTCCACACTTGTGCTTCTATTCTTTCAACATGGACTGTTTACAAGTGGCACACACTGTTGGCGCTTTTCAAATAAGCTAGCATGTGAAAAGTAGCAGCACCAGTACAGTAGAAAAGGCCATCTAGTTACTGAACTGGCCGTGCATGTACAATGCACATAAACACTGAATGTTCAACACCACAGATGCCCCAAACATTTTCTCTTCTTCTGCCTCCAATGCGCCCTGATCGATCGCTTTATCAAGATAGATACTGCACCTAAGAACTACTGCCACAACCCAATCCATCATGAGACCCACTAAACACCATGTGTGGTTTGAAAAAATTCCATTTGTCAGTAGATTTAGTTTTGAGCAAGCAAGCAAGGTAACTATTTCTAACCCCTCCGTATAAGAAAATTGAACGGAGTCTTATATCAGGGTAACCGAAGTTTAAAAAAAGGTGTTGTATGTGTTGGATTTCTGATGATTTAGGTCTTGGAAGACCTGAATAGGCAAGCATAGTATTGCAAGTAAGAAAATGTGAAACATTGCTAATAACGTGCCTCATCTACCAATAAGGGCTTTATTTTATACCAAAGTTTTAAGCAGCTACAGTTTACAATTCAAACCTATGACTGCACTCAAAGCTGCAGTGACATTTTTCATCTGGTTCAGCATCCCAATCTAAAGCACACAATAATTTCCTACAATGGTGAGGCAACTGAATCAATAACACGTAGACCAGATCGAGAGTTGAAACTCCACACTACAGGAAAACCAGAGCAAGACAGATGGCTGAAGACAATATTTTATCCGAATAATATTCATTGCATCCATGCTTACCTCCCTCTTCCCCTGTAGCTCCAGCCCATAGCATTCCACAGTTTAAAACAGAGCAGATAAAGGGTGAGACAATACCTCAACAACAATTGCTCAACGACTTAAGTGTCATTTAGTTATTCTTATATAAAATTACACTCTAAAGTATCTAGGCTTCATTGCTCTTGACTGAGTACTCGTGTTCACTGACATCCTCTATTGCTAAATTGCTGATGCGTCATCATTCCTCAGGTTTCACAGTTCAGAGGAAGAAATGCAATTGATTATTTTTAAGTGGTTGGCTGACATATTGACCTAGCATAGATCAAGCAATTCCATGACAATCTTAGTATCAAGACTAACTTGTGCATTCATGTCAACAGCACTCTGTTTTAGAAGGGAAATGCTTTCATCCAGGGAAGCTTGTTGTCCAGCCTAATACATAGCAGAGCCATAGTCTCAGTTAGCCTCTAGCACAACATAGGAGAAACAAATCAAGTCATTCAATCAAAAGGACCTTAAAGCCCTCCTCTTTGGGGCTTCGGGATGCTGAGCGCTCGCGGGAGACATGGATCGCGCCATCACAATGCCCTTGACACATAAGATTTTAGCACCTGGGACATATAAAGAAAAATCAGAACAAAGGTGAATCTATTCTGATAGACATCGAGAGTGAAGGGGGGAGAAGGATTGAGAGAAACTTGCCTTGACATCAGCCATCCCTCCATGAGAGTGCCGCTTCGAGCTCCTCCCGTGCACACCATCTTCAGCCGTCAGGATCTCTCCTTCGCTCCAATCCATGACGCTGCAGCTCCTTGTCTCTAATCACACCAAAAATGATTCAGTATTGCCATAACTGAATCTATCAGAAAAATGAACCAATGTTTCGTAGTACTCCTAAGTTGGAGTAATCATGTAAGAACATGCTTGAGCTCTTGCAATGGAACCTAGAGTTAATTACCTTAATACCAAAGTAAGCTGGGCCTTCCATTTTTTACTTTTGTTCTACAAATTTCATATAGAAAAATATACAATCATCAAAATGTAACAAAGCCGTAGTTCCACAAGCAAATAAAGCATTGAAACTATAAGGCATTACAAACTAAGTAAGTACAATTCAAATGTAAATATGAAATGGTGACGCAGAAATTAACAAAGCGAACTGCAGTTCAGTACCAAACACTGTCTTTTAGTTCTGTGATGATCACATAATTAACAAAGACTGGACAAACACCATTCTGAGAAACTCTACTGGCGCAACCAGCAAGCCATACACACGGTGATCAGCCTCTGCAATAGAAACACATGGTGCCCGCACGCCTCGGTTTGTACATGAAAACATACGAAACATTAAAAAGCAGAGAAGCAAGATATGTAGTGTTCCCATCAACCATTGAAAGATTCAATTAGGAATGAATTAGTTACTTTTACACACAGTAAAGAATGAAAGCTTTAAAAACCATCAAAACATATTCAGTCAAATCAGCAGCAATCTGAAATTACAACTACCATGATATTTTTAGAAACCAATCTTGCAAACAAAGTAGGATAATTACCACAATCTTCTAGGAATTCATGGTCCCACCTAGCTAGTCTCAATAAACGCCAAAAGTTGGTGATCCCATAAATGTATTAAGTGATTGTCTTAAAGTTTGGACCAGACTCACACAATTATCCCTGCAAAAATTGGACAGACTGAAATTACTAATACTTCGTACTTGCACAAAACAGAAAGGTATATAGTCAGAAAATAGTCAAGTAAAAAACCCTCTCCATCCCAACCACTTCATTGCAATATTAAAATGAGACAGATTCCTTAGCCAAATTTATAATGGTAACACATAGTTTAGAGATTGAATGATATCCCTAATAGTAAACTAAACTATAGAAGGTGCTACAGCTAGCCATCTTTGCTGTAACAACACGATGATATTCCTAAGAAACTATCATCTGCATTGGTACTTTCTCAGGTTTAGGATATCCATTCCTTACATGGTAATGCAACCCAACATGATATCCTTTATGCTTATGGTTAATACGAAAGATTTAGTAAAATAAAAAGTATCAACAGAAATAGGGTCATTACTAAATTGTTAATCTACTTATCTGCAATCCATCTTCAGAGATCACTCTACACGATGGTCATAACTTCTATATATTAATTCCTCTATACTTCCATTTTGTGAAATGATCTGCGAAAGTATTATATGTACTCGTTAGAAAAATACTCATGAAAGTACACTGTTCCAAAAATGGAACAATAAATTTGACACAAACTTGATGACAGTCTGAAGCTAAACTCCTACCGTGAGGCCATATATGCATTTTGTTATGGAATGGTCTGAATCATAAATTCGCTGCCAGGAAAGAAACCTGCACAATCAGGATTATACACTAAGAGGAAGGACTAAAGAAAAAAAAATGCAGACAAATAAAAATATTAACACAAAAAGGTCAATCGGTACCAAGAAAAGGGGTCGCCAAAAGATGTAGATCCAAACTGAACTGAATTTTGGGGCTAAATGACACGAACACATCTATTTAAGGAGGAGCTCAAGTGGACCTGGTGCTTCAGCGTAGTCGAGGGCACGACATCCCCTGATGCACTCACGAGAGGGTTTACTGGATTCAAAGAGAAGAGGAGGCGGCAGCCGCTGAACTCACCACCAGTCATTGATAGTTACTAGAAGAGAAGAGAAGAAGAGGGATTACTGGAATAATTTTTAGAGACTGCAATGAGCTACAGCTAAAGCAACATTATTATCACAAGTCATTGATAGTTTTCTGATCACAAAGAACAACATGATGGTTGGATCAATGTCGATGGAATAATTTCAAGTTGCAAGAGAGATGTAGACCGGAGAGATGTGCCCCAATGATGATGACACCAATCTGTAGCATGCGAGCTCTTTGTGTCTAGGTAGGCGAGCACCCACAGGTTGGGAGCACAAGCGATCCTAAGCCCCACCACACCATTAGGCGGCAGGAGCAAGAAGAGCCGCTCCAGGAGTGGCGTGTCCACCACGGTGAACTCCTTCGCCTTGGGCAGACCAACGAGCGTGCAACTAAGCCCCACCACACCATTAATTATGCCCACTGCGATGAAAATTTCTTCATTTACAGGTCCGATATCAACCGCGAGTCCGCGACCCACCCAAACTCTTCCCAATGCATGGGCTAGACACCTAAACTCCATGCCATTGGCAGGCTGTAATTTAGGCACCGCAAGCAAAACTATCAAAGCTATGCATCCAAAAAGTGCAGGAAAGTTGCTACCAATTTCCCATTGACTGAACATGCAAACCTGAAACATAAACAGAGTAGAAACAATGAACATTTCCTCTGATATGAACTCTCTTTGCAAGTAGGTAAGCAACACAATAAGTGTATTATGTTTAAAGGAAATGTAACTCTGTTACGCACATGTTAAATTGCACTTGAATTATGTTTGTATGCAGTTTGCATCTGCTTATCTGACAAATAGATGTTAATTTAAGTGTTCATGCTGTTACATTTCTGTCCATTTGCTTGCTTACCGCCCAAACTTTCACCAGATAGTGCTTTCTGTTGTGTTTTTGATGTTGTCGCATTTGACAAATAATAGTACTATATCATCTGTTGATTAGAAATAAGATTTGTAGTCTAATTTCCCAACTGTAAGCATTCTCAGTATATCTGTCTAGTGAGGCTAATAGCGATGTGATAATTACCAAGGAATCTTATTCCTGCTATCTTAATAGTTGTTCATAAACCATGCTCTGTTACACTATGCTAGTATATACTATCCTGCTATGTTAAAATCAGTACCATCTCCCTCCTTCCCTCTAGTTCTATTGCTGTAGTGATATACCCCAGATCTTTTGTCCACCTCACACCTATTGAAATTCCTAGATTTATACATCTTTTTATTTGACTCCAAACTAACAAAAACACTGGCCTGTAGAACAGAGGGGCTGCTTGCTGGTTGTCTGCCTCTGCATGTTGGATCCAACTGGGCCAAAGCCATAGCTGAGTGTTGCAAGCACTAACTGTAAGAGCCATAGCTGAGTGTTGCAAGCACTAACTGTAAACCTGTGTGCTCTGGCCTACAGGCCGTTTTACAGGTTTAGAGAGGTCCTTGGTCAGAAAATTCAGTTACCTATTCGCAGAGGGCTCCGAGCCTGCCCATGGCCAGTCATCTATTCTGCCCAGTGACAACAGCGGTGCTGACCTGTATGCACGAGAAAGTGATCAGATGGACCCGACGAACAGAAACCGATTTACTTAGCCAATAAGCAAACTAAAATTTCCTAGTAGGACAACTTAATTCTAGGACCTGATGTGCATATGTCACCAGAATGACTGTCACGGCTTCCATTGACACCACTACTTGACAAGTTGATTATGCAGAAAATCACAAGTAATCTGCAGCTGTAAAAACAGTAAACTGAACCAACTGATAATGAGAAAACATAACTTGCAGTACCATGGCCGAGAAAGATATAAAACCAGGAGTATATGTGGAAAGAGAGAGAGTGGAGAGAAAATGAGATGGGGAGGCGAGGAGCACCTGCATCACATTATAGAGGGGAAGAACCAAGGGGATGGAGCAGCACGAGGAAGAAGCGAAGAGGAGGTCAACCACGAGGGTCTTGAAACCCGTAATCCCGTGCCAGATCCGTCCCTTGGTGGCCGCCTCCGACCCTCGCGCTCGTCCATCTTCTTCACCTGGCGGTTCTAGGCGAGGGGGTGCATGGATTCGTCCGTCCCTGGTGAAAGCAGAGCAGCAAGGGAGGGATGATGAACTGGGGGGGCAGCGATCTCCGGGCGGAGCTAATTTGGTCGGCTGCACGGACAAAGATGGGGAAGGGAGGAGTTGTAGCGGCGGCTGACAACGGAGAGAGGAAGGAGAGAACAAATGCGGGAGGGGCGGCGGCAATGGGGAAGGGGGCTATGGTTCTTGCTGTGGCGGCTGACGAGGGAGAGAGGAGGAAGGGGAGCCGGATCCCCTGACGTACGGCCACCTGACGTTGGGCCACTGATGCGTGGGTCCGGGTCCACACGTCAGCGAGTGCGCCGTACGTCAGAGGAGCTGCGTCCGGAGGAAGGAGGGGCGCGGGCTCGGGGATGGTCGGTCCCACGACGCACGTCACGCGCGAGGAGCGGACTGGAAAAATCCCAATCGCACATGGGCGGACCTCACCCAGCCAATGCACTTGCGAGACGAACCCATCGGTCATTGGGCAAAGAAAAGCACCGTGGGGTAAAAAAGAAATTAGTGCCAGGTGAAGATCGAACGGACAAAACAAACCAGAGGACCGAGTTGACCATGATCTAACAGCCATCGAAGGAACCGATCGAGGGATAATTCTCGGAGGGAGTTGGCTAGCTTCTGTTTTGTTTTAAATGGGAGGCAGGGCACATACCTTGAGAGGTATCCAGCCACTCATTCATCAGAGCAATATCGGCATCAATCGACCCAATTTGCCTTGATAGTTCGGCAACTTCAACGGACGGGCCGGCGGCCGGACCCACAGGTACCTGCACACATTTACAGCACTATCATTGGTTTATGATCCCCCGTTTGCCGCCTAGGGCGGGCAACCAGAGTCTCAGGGGCTACTATCTATATGGAGCACACCTAGCGCGTGCCCTACAACCAAAGAAATAGTGAGTTCTCCATTACATACCTCAAAGCCTCTGAGCAGGCTTGTGAATGCTTCATTCAAACCGCTTGTAGCGGATGAAACCTTCTTGAGCACCGCGCTCATTAATGAGCGGTGCTCGTCCGAGAGCGCAACTCGCTCCAGTAATCCCGTCAGTACGTCCGGACTCAGGGCGGCTGATGCATTGTCTTCCGTCCTCGGCGGATCCGGGCTCCTCCGTGACGACACCTCGGTGTCGCTCGCGTCAAGAACCGGAGAGACGGGTGGGGTCTCGCTCTCCATCATCTCCGTAGGAAGGTCGCCCGAAGACGATCCCTGTTGGGAAGAGCTGCCAGCCGGACTGCAAAAAGGTGAGTCCTGGTCACTGATCCAGGAGAAATACAGTACCTTCAAGTTAATGACTGACTTACGACTCGTTGGAGGGTTGGCCCGTTGGAGGGCATGATGCGGTGAGGGTGCTTGTCAGGGCAAGGACCCCTGGGGATCCCCTTTTCCCCAGTTTGGGCATCTCTGCCTCCAAATCTTCGGAGGCGGCCCTCTTCTTCCCGCGTGGGGAGGCAGCCTCGACCTCTCCTCTCCGATTATCCCCGGTTCGGATGCGTAGTGTGTGGGGTTCGGATTTTTCATCCTTCCCCTTGTCTTTCCCCGAGGGCATTCTGCTGAGTACCCGGTCGAGCATCTTGGCCACGGTAGGGGCGGACGAGCCTTCGGGAAGTGGGGCCGGACACTTGATTCTCTCCGCCTTGCTGAGCCATTCCTGGACGCGGATGATGTTCAGAATAAACAAGTATGACAAACACAAAACAGGGTGTCCGGCATCAAGGCTACTTACTTGAGTATCTAGGTGATTGTAGCTTAGGCCCGCATCCTCGATGGTATACGGACACGTTACTTTCCGTCCGAAGAATAGTTTGCACATCTCTTCGAGCTTTAAGCTGAAGAAGTGCTTCACAGTCCACGGACCCTCCGGCTTGAACTCCCACATCCATAGAGCCCGGCGTTGGCACGGCAACATCCGCCGGATTAACATCACTCGCATTATGCTAACGAGGTTGATATCCCCCTCGAGAAGATCCCGGATGCGGTTCTGCAGTATTGGTACATCACCCTCGGGACCCCAATTACATCCTATGTCGGTCCAGGACACCAACTGCGACGGAGGGCCTGAGCGGAACTTAGGGGCGGCTACCCAGTTTCTGCCCCTTGGGGCCGTAGCATAAAACCACCTCCGCTGCCATATGTGAGATACTTCTGGGAAAGAACCCTCCGGCCATGGGGCATCGGCGTCCCTGTTTATCACAGAACCTCCGCACTCCACATGTCGCCCCCCGATCATCTTTGGCTTCACACTGAAGGTCTTGAGCCATAAGCCGAAGTGCGGGGCGATGTGAAGAAAAGCCTCGCACATGATAATGAACGACGAGATATGGAGGATAGCATCCGGAGCCAGATCATGAAAATCCAGCCCATAATAGAACATGAGCCCCCTCACGAAAGGATGGAGGGTGAAACCCAAACCACAGAGGAAGTGTGGGACAAAAACGACACACTCGTTGGGCTCCGGCGTGGGGATAACTTGCCCCGGAGCAGGAAGCCTGTGCCGGATATCTGCAGTTAGGTATCCAACCTCCCTAAGCTTCACAATGTCCTTCTCCTCGATCGAGGAGGCGACCCACTAGCCTTGAGGATTAGATCCGGACATACTGGCGGATTCCGGAGGGGTGGAGCTTGGGTTTTGGGTGTTAGAACTCGAGGTGCAAGAAGGCGCGATGGAGGTGAAGAAAGAGGCGTATGTCTCAACCCCTTTATAAAGAGGGTGAATATCAAGAGTCCCCAGTGTGACCGTTTGAGGTTTATCTAAAAGCACACGGGGTAATACCAACGGCCGTCGTGGGGCCGCGCACGCTCATATTGATGGAAAATCTCGTAATGAAAGGAACACGATCTCTGCCTCGATGGGACGTGCCAATAAAATTGCCTCGTAGTGAGAGTCATTGTGGGATAGGAGACGTCGGTTCACATTGGACCAAGCCGCGATCCGAGGGCAAGATGCACGAAGATTGCCAGCAAATCAAATCTATACCATACAAAGATCATCCTGCGGATCCTGACAGGGTCTGCGTGTTCGATAACCATGTTGGAGTATTCGGAGGAGGAACCCGCCTTGCAATGCCGAAGACAATACTGCACGACGGACTCATCGTCATTGAAGCCTGGTTCAGGGGCTACTGCGGGAGTCCTGGATTAGGGGGTATCCGAACAGCCGGACTATGTACAACATCCGGACTATTGAAGCGTGAAGATACAAGGACTCAAGACTTCGACCCGTGTCCGGATGGGACTTTCCTTGGCGTGGAAGGCAAGCTTGGCGATCTGGATATTATATTTCCTTCCTTGTAAACCGACTCCATGTAAACCATAGCCCTCTCTGGTGTCTATATAAACCGGAGAGGTTGGTCCTTAGAAGGCCGATCACAATTACATTCATACCATCATAGGCTAGCTCTTAGGGTTTAGCCTCTATGATCTCGTGGTAGATCTACTCTTGTACTACCCATATCATCAATATTAATCAAGTAGGAAGTAGAGTTTTACCTCCATCGAGAGGGCCCGAACCTGGGAAAACATCTATGTCCCTTACTTCTTGTTACCATCAGCCTTGACGCACAGATCGGGACCCCCTACCCAAGATCCGCCGGTTTTGACACCGACAGCGGCGTCGCTGGCCACTTCCTCCACGACGTCGCTCCCTCGGCGGCGACGTCCACATCAGTAGGAGCTGCTGCTGCTTTAGCTCTCACTCGCGCTGCTGCTCTGCTCTTGCTCTCGATCCCCTACCTGGTCTTCTCTTGCTATTGCTCTTGCTCGCGTTGCTGCTCTCACTCTTGCACTTGCTTGCAATGCTGCTCCGATTTGGCTACACTTCAGTCAATTGAATCGACTTTTGGGTCAGTCGATTTTCAAGGGGTGGGCTCGCCTGGGTGAAGGAAGAACCAGCCGCAGCGGGGAGGGGGCTCGCCGGAGAGGTACCCCACTATCTATCTTGGGGTTCAGGATGGGGGCGGTGGTCACCGGTGGTGGCGGGGCGTTGGCGGGGCGGTGGCGTGGGGATCACCGGAGAAAATGCTCGGCACGGGGGGGCCTACAGGGATGGCCGGGGCGGCGGCGGACCGGTGGTGGGGAGTGTTTTCAGGGCGGGAGGGGCGGCGCACCGCTGGCTGCGGGCGGCGGGGGGCTGCTGTTTGACCGGTGGTAGCTGGCGGCTCAGGGGGGTGGAGGTTGAAGATGAACCGCAGGCCCTTGATTTCGTATCCAACGGCTGCAAAATCGACTGACTAGAGATGAAAAAGTCAGTCGACCGACGTGTAGCCTCACCTTGCTAGTGCATTCAGTTTGGACAGCAAAATTCAGTTTCGACAGCAAAATTCAGTTTCGACAGTTAGGTTCAGTTTCGACAGTTAAGTTCAGTTTCGACAGTTAAGTTCACAGATGAGCGGCTGATGTATTTTACATCTAGCACTTTGTGGTTATGTATTTTACGTCATGTATTGGAGATGCTATTAGAATTCCACTCAGGTTAACGTTGTTCGTTGTCTCTCTTGTCCTGCTTCAGCCTCGGCGTCGTACAACTCACCGGAGCTGCTCCAACGACGAAACCCTCCATCACAGCGGAGCAGTACCTCGGGTTCAATCTCCAGACGCCTAAGATCTTCTTCCCCTCCTCCGACAGCAAAGTCAGCCGGAGCATCCTCACCGGCCAACCCAATCACGCTGAGATCGACATGGCTTCGCCAAAGAGGTTGTACACTTGTTGCATCTCTTTTTACTCTACATGTTATATATATTGTCCACTGAGCACTCATAGTAACGGGAAATACGATTATTTTATCCTACTATATGACAAGAAGTGAGGTACCAGGCAACTTAGCTATCCGTGATGGACTCTCTTGAACGCCATCATTATTTATCTCTGCGCGTTTGAGCTGTGCATTTGTCGATGGGCCTGGGAGTTGAGCTAGTATGGCAGTGGCCTGGGTCCAAAGTAATAGAAGTAGCACAAAAACATTTTTTTAGTGTAGGATTTTCCTTGCTCAAGCCTGCCTACTAGAATCACCAGTGCTTGAAAGGAAAAGTAAATGAAAAACATAGGAATTGGAAATTTTCCTATGGTACTACTTTTCATGAATTCTAATTGTAGGAATTCTAATTTCCACTATAGGATTTGTTCCTTTAGTGTCTCCTTGAAAGAAAAACCGTAGGAATTCTAATTTCCACTTCTCCTCCTTTTCATATTCCTATTCATCAAGCACAAGACTAAGAGATGGTAGCATAATAGCATTATAACCGTACATTTTCTTGTGGTTTGACTTAATCTCACCATGCTTTTTTGCATCATGTGATCTTCCAATTGTTGTGAATCAAACACCCAGATTGGCAGAAATCCTGTGTTTTTAAATTCTCTGTTTTGCACGTGCATTCCTATCCTATTCCTATCTATTTCCTATCCCTGCATTGTTAGAATCCTCAAATTCAAACAAGCCCTTACTCAATTACTTCTGTTACAGATATGTGTAAAAGAAAACCGTGTGTGGTTTGTCCTGCTCCTGCGGTGCTATGTTCCACCCCAGCTCAGCTGCTCCAACGACGGAAGGGTTCACCACAGCAGGGATCCGCTCTCCAGACTGTCTTTCGCCGCCTCAGATCTTCTTCCCCGTCGCTGGCAGCCACGACAACTGCATTACCATCATCAACTGAGCAGATGACCTTGAGGACTACACGGGTCCGCAAGGGAGGTCGCACTCTTCCATGTCTGCTTATGTTATGCGTCGCTTAATATGATGACATGCTACATTATCGTCGTGTTCACCTATTAGACTCCGAGTCAGGTCCAAAGTAATGCTGAAACTTGAGTTTTTAAATGGTTGTGGGGTACATATTGGGGCAGCAATCAGTACTATCTGTCTACTATCTGGTTAATCTCCGGTGTCTACTATGAGTTTCATGTTGGGTGCAAACAAACATTAAAGGAGCCATAATCTGTATTTTTTAACTAAAGCTATTATCTGCCTGCTATCATTGGTTTTGGGTCTATCCACAGTTTGCTACGATCACTCTGGATTTGTGCATGCCAGTTTGCTACCATCCACAGTTTTATTCCTATGCATGCCAGTTATTGTACACAATGGAACTGATCATGTAGAGTAAAAGAGACGAGCCTTGCGTGGCAATAAAATTTCATGCAGACGTTGTTCCATGGTGGGCGCAAAGGTACCCCCCCCCTCCACCCATTTCGGATCGTAATCAAGAGGAAGATAACTGTTCTGAGGGGGATTCAGAAGGAGAAGACCACTCATATTTACCCCATGAGGTCTTCGCTCTAACTTGGCATGCTGATGTTGGTAATATCATGCATATGGTACCTTGCATTGCTTATTACTGTATACATTAAGGATGTCATCTGCTTAGTTTAGACATGCTTTGTGTCAATGTCATCTGTTTAGTTTCTTTATCGTATATGTGAATCATGCAATGCCATCTTGTCTAGCCAGGCATCATATATGTGAATTTCGCAATGCCACCCTGGTTAGCCAGTCATCTTATATGTGAATTATATCATGCCATCATTTTTTATTATGTGTTAAATTTGTCAACAATTTTAGTACATTCAATTACTCTTCGTGTGCATCAGCCATTCGGCACGGTCATGGAAAAATCTGGAGTGGAAACAAGGTCTTCAGAGCAGACAATGCTATTTGACGAAGCGCATGTCTTGCTGGTTACCGATAGCTCCTCAAAGGAGGATTCAGAGACAGTTGACCAGTCATATTACCCCCCTGAGGTGCATACCCTAAATTGGCAGGGTTATGTTACTCATATCATGCGTATGGTATCTTGCATTGCTATGTCATTTGCTTAGTTTAGACATGCTTTGTGTGAATGCCACCTGTTTAGTGTCTAATTACCATATACGTGAATTACGCAATGCCATCTTGTTGAAGACATTATATATGTGAATTATGCAATGTTATCTTGTTGCAAGGCATTATGTATGTGAATTATGCAATGCCATGCTGTTTAGGCAAGCGTCATATATGTGAATTATATCATGCCGTCCTTTTTTTGTATTTCTCATTGCTTTTGTCGACAATGTTTGTATATTCAACTGCTCTTTGTTGGGGAACGTAGCAGAAATTCAAAATTTTCCTACGTAACACCAAGATCTATCTATGGAGAGACCAGCAACGAGTAGAAAGGGGAGTGCATCTACATACCCTTGTAGATCGCTAAGCGGAAGCGTTCAAGTGAACGGGGTTGATGGAGTCGTACTCGTCGTGATTCAGATCACCGATGATCAAGTGCCAAACGGACGGCACCTCCGCGTTCAACACACGTACAGCCCGGTGACGTCTCCCACGCCTTGATCCAGCAAGGAGAGAGGGAGAGGTTGAGGAAGACTCCATCCAGCAGCAGCACAACGGCGTGGTGGTGGTGGAGGAGCGTGGCAATCCCGCAGGGCTTCGCCAAGCACCATGGGAGAAGAGGAGGAGGGAGAGGGGCAGGGCTGCACCAACGAGAGATCAAATCGCGTGTTATGGGCAGCCCCTAGGCCTCATATATATAGGGGAAGGGGAGGGCTGCGCCCCCTTTAGGGTTTCCCACCCCAAAGGGGCGGCGGCCAGCCTCCAGATGGCATCTGGTGCGGCGGCCAAGAGGGGGGGAGGAGTCCATCCTCCCCAAGGCACCTCGGAGGTGCCTTCCCCCTTGAGGACTCTTCCCTCTAGGGTTCCCTAGGCGCATGGGCCTCTTGGGGCTGGTGCCCTTGGCCCATGTAGGCCAAGGCGCACCCCCCACAGCCCATGTGGCCCCCCGGGGCAGGTGGCCCCACCCGGTGGGCCCCCGGGACCCTTCCGGTGGTCCCGGTACAATACCGATGACCCCGAAACTTGTCCCGATGGCCGAAACAGGACTTCCTATATATAAATCTTTACCTCCGGACCATTCCGGAACTCCTTGTGACGTCCGGGATCTCATCCGGGACTCCGAACAACATTCGGTAACCACATACAAGCTTCCTTTATAACCCTAGCGTCATCGAACCTTAAGTGTGTAGACCCTACGGGTTCGGGAGACATGCAGACATGACCGAGACGTTCTCCGGTCAATAACCAACAGCGGGATCTGGATACCCATGATGGCTCCCACATGTTCCACGATGATCTCATCGGATGAACCACGATGTCAAGGACTTAATCAATCCCGTATTCAATTCCCTTTGTCTAGCGGTATTTTACTTGCCCGAGATTCGATCGTCGGTATCCAATACCTTGTTCAATCTCGTTACCGGCAAGTCACTTTACTCGTTCCGTAACACATCATCCCGTGATCAACTCCTTGGTCACATTGCGCATATGATGATGTCCTACCGAGTGGGCCCAGAGATACCTCTCCGTTTACACGGAGTGACAAATCCCAGTCTCGATCCGCATAAAACAATAGATACTTTCGGAGATACCTGTAGTGCACCTTTATAGTCACCCAGTTACATTGTGACGTTTGATACACCCAAAGCACTCCTACGGTATCCAGGAGTTACACGATATCATGGTCAAAGGAAGAGATACTTGACATTGGCAAAGCTCTAGCAAACGAACTACACGATCTTTGTGCTATGCTTAGGATTGGGTCTTGTCCATCACATCATTCTCCTAATGATGTGATCCCGTTATCAACGACATCCAATGTCCATAGCCAGGAAACCATGACTATCTGTTGATCACAACGAGCTAGTCAACTAGAGGCTCACTAGGGACCTATTGTGGTCTATGTATTCACATGTGTATTACGATTTCCGGATAATACAGTTATAGCATGAATAAAAGACAATTATCATGAACAAGGAAATATAATAATAATACTTTTATTATTGCCTCTAGGGCATATTTCCAACAGTCTCCCACTTGCACTAGAGTCAATAATCTAGTTCACATCGCCATGTGATTAACACTCACAGGTCACATCGCCATGTGACTAATACCCAAGAGTTTACTAGAGTCAGTAGTCTAGTTCACATCACTATGTGATTAACACTCAATGAGTTTTATGTTTGATCATGTTGCTTGTGAGAGAGGTTTTAGTCAACGGGTCTGAACCTTTCAGATCCGTGTGTGTTTTACAAATCTCTATGTCATCTCCTAGATGCAGCTACCACGCTCTATTTGGAGCTATTCCAAACAACTATTCTACTTGGAGCTATTCTAAATTATTGCTCCATTATATGTATCCGGTCTCTCTACTCAGAGCTATCCGGATAGGTGTCAAGCTTGCATCGTCGTAACCTTTACGACGAAGTCTTTTACCACCTCCATAATCGAGAAAATTCCTTAGTCCACTAGTTACTAAGGATAACTTTGACCGCTGTCCTGTGAGCCATTCTTGGATCACTCTTGTACCCCTTGACTGACTCATGGCAAGGCACACTTCAGGTGCGGTACACAGCATAGCATACTGAAGAGCCTACGTCTTAAGCATAGGGGACGACCTTCGTCCTTTCTCTCTATTCTGCCGTGGTCGAGCTTTAAGTCTTAACTTCGTACCTTACAACTCAGGCAAGAACTCCTTCTTTGACTGGTCCATCTTGAACACCTTCAAGATCATGTCAAGGTATGTGCTCATTTGAAAGTATTATTAAGCATTTTGATCTATCCTTATAGATCTTGATGCTTAATGTTCAAGTAGCTTAATCCAGGCTTTCCATTGAAAAACACTTTCAAAATAACCCTATATGCTTTCTAGAAATTCTACATCATCTCTGATCATCAATATGTCAACAACATATACTCATCAGAAATTCTATAGTGCTCCCACTCACTTCTTTGGAAATACAAGTTTCTTATAAACTTTGTATAAATCCAAAATCTTTGATCATCTCATCAAAGCGTATATTCCAACTCCGAGATGCTTACTCCAGTCCTTAAAAGGATCGCTGGAGCCAGCATACCTTTTAGCATCCTTAGGATCGACAAAACTTTTCTGATTGTATTGCATACAACCTTTCCTTACGAAAACTAGTAAGGAAACTTGTCTTGACATCCATCTGCCAGATTTCATAAATGCAGCTAATGCTAACATGATTCCGACGGACTTTAAGCATCGCTACGAGTGAGAAAATCTCATCGTAGTCAACTCCTTGAACTTGTCGGAAAACACTTCGCCACAAGTCGAGCTTCATAGACGGTGAAATTACCGTCCATGTCCATCTTCTTCTTAAAATCCATTTATCTCAATGGCTTGCCGATCATTGGGCAAGTCCACCAAAGTCCATGCTTTGTTCTGATATATGGATCCTATCTCGGATTTCATGGCTCCTAACCATTTGTCGGAATTTGGGCCCACCATCGCTTCTCCATAGCTCGTAGGTTCATTGTCAATATGACCTTCAAGACAGGATCACCTTACCACTCCGAAGTAGTACGTGTCCTTGTCGTCCTACGAGGTTTGGTAGTGACTTGATCCGAAGTTTCATGATCAATATCATAAGCTTCCACTTCAATTGGTGTAGGTGCCACAGGAACAACTTCCTGTGCCCTGCCACACACTAGTTGAAGAAACGGTTCAATAACCTCATCAAGTCTCCACCATCCTCCCACTCAACTCTTTCGAGAGAAACCTTTCCTCGAGAAAGGACCCGATTCAAGAAACAATCCATATTGCTTTCGGATCTAAATTAGGAGGTATACCCAACTATTTTGGGTGTCCTATGAAGATGCATTTTATCCGCTTTGGGTTCGAGCTTAATCCTGAAACTTTTTCACATAAGCGCCGCAGCCACAAACCTTTAAGAAACGACAACTTAGGTTTCTCTAAACCATAATTCATACGGTGTCATCTCATCGGAATTACGTGGTGCCCTAGTTAAAGTGAATGTGGTTGTCTCTAATGTCTAACCCATGAACGATAGTGGTAATTCGATAAGAGACATCATGGTACGCACCATATCCAAAAGGGTGCAACCATGATGTTCGGACACACCATCACATTATGGTGTTCCAGGCGGTATTAATTGCGAAACAATTTCCACAATGTCTTAATTGTGTGCCAAAACTCGTAACTCAGATATTCATCTCTATGATCATATCATAGACATTTTATCCTCTTGTCACAATGATCTTCTACTTCACTCTGAAATTACTCGAACCATTCAATAATTCAGACTTGTGTTTCATCAAGTAAATATATTCAACATCTACTCGAATCATCTGTGAAGTAAGAACATAACAATATTCACTGCATGCCTCAGCACTCATTGGACTACACACATCAAAATGTGTTACTTCCAACAAGTTGCTATCTTGTTCCATCTTATTGAAAAACGAGGCTTTTCAGTCATCTTGCCTATGTGGTATGATTTGCATATCTCAAGTGATTCAAAATCAATTGAGTCCAAACGGTCCATTTGCATGGAGTTTCTTCATGCATATACACCAATATACATGGTTCGCATGTCTCACACTTTTCAAAAACGAGTGAGTCCAAAGATCCATCAACATGGAGCTTCTTCATGCGTTTTATACCATTATGACTTACATGGCAGTGCCACAAGCAAGTGGTACTATCATTACTATCTTATATCTTTTGGCATGAAAATGTGTATCACTACGATCAAGATTCAATAAACCATTCCTATAGGTGCGAGAGCACTTATTCAGGTTTAATACTAATCTTGATGGTAGAGGGAGCGTGCGATGTTAGATCACATCAAACTTGGAAACACTTCCAACACATATCGTCAGCTCACCTTTAGCTAGTCTCCGTTTCATTCCGTAGCTTTTATTTCGAGTTACTAACACTTAGCAACCGAACCGGTATCTAATACCCTGGTGCTACTAGGAGTACTAGTAAAGTACACATTAACATAATGTATATCCAATATACTTCTATCGACCTTGCCAGCCTTCTCATCTACCAAGTATCTAGGGTAATTCTGCTCCAGTGGCTGTTCCCCTTATTACAGAAGCACTCAGCCTCGGGTTTGGGTTCAACCTTGGGTTTCTTCACTAGAGCAGCAACTGAATTGCCGTTTCATGAAGTATCCCTTTGTTCCCTTGCCCTTCTTGAAACTAGTGGTCTCACTGACCATCAACGATTGATGCTCCTTCTTGATTTCTACTTTCGTGGTGTCAAACATCGCGAATACCTGAAGGATCATCATCTCTATCCTTGATATGTTATAGTTCATCACGAAGCTCTAGCAGCTTGGTGGCAATGATTTTGGGGAAACATCACTATCTCATCTGGAAGATCAACTCCCACTCGATTCAAGTGATTGTTGCACTCAGACAATCTGAGCACAAGCTCAACGATTGAGCTTTTCTCCCTTAGTTTGCAGGCTAAGAAAATCGTCGTAGGTCTTATACCTCTTGACGTGGGCACGAGCCTGAAATCCTAATTTCAGCCCTCGAAACATCTCATATGTTCCGCGACATTTCGAAAACGTCTTTGGTGCCTCTACTTAAACCATTTAATTGAACTATCACGTAGTTATCAAAACATGTATGTTCGATGTTCACAACATCGACAAACGACGTTGGGGTTCAGCACACTGAGCGGTGCATTAAGGACATAAGCTTTCTACTGATCGCATAATCGCTACTATCAACTTTCAACTATATTTTCTCTAGGAACATATCTAAACAGTGGAACTAAAGCGCGAGCTTCGACATAATTTGTAAAAGGGTCTTTTGACTATGTTCAAGATAATTAAGTTCATCTTATGAACTCCCACTCAGATAGACATCCCTCTAGTCATCTAAGTGATTACATGATCCGAGTCAACTAGGCCGTGTCCGATCATCACGTGAGACGGACTAGTTAACGTCGGTGAACATCTTCATGTTGATCGTATCTACTATACGACTCATGCTCGACCTTTCGGTCTCCGTGTTCCGAGGCCATGTCTGCACATGCTAGGCTCGTCAAGTTAACCCTAAGTGTTTTCTCTGTGTAAAACTGTCTTACACCCGTTGTATGTGAACGTAAGAATCCATCACACCCGATCATCACGTGGTGCTTAGAAGCGACGAACTGTAGCAACGGTGCACAGTTAGGGGAGAACACTTCTTGAAAATTTTGTAAGGGATCATCTTATTTACTACCGTCGTCCTAAGTAAACAAGATGCATAAACATGATAAACATCACATGCAATCAAATAGTGACATGATATGGCCAATATCATTTTGCTCCTTTTGATCTTCATCTTCGGGGCTCCATGATCATCATCGTCACCGGCATGGCACCATGATCTCCATCATCATGATCTCCATCATCGTGTCTTCATGAAGTTGTCACGCCAACGACTACTTCTACTTCTATGACTAACGCGTTTAGCAATAAAGTAAAGTAGTTTACATGGCGTTCTTCAATGACACGCAGGTCATACAAAAAATAAAGACAACTCCTATGGCTCCTGCCGGTTGTCATACTCATCGACATGCAAGTCGTGAATCCTATTACAAGAACATGATCAATCTCATACATCACATATATATCATTCATCACATCCTTTTGGCCATATCACATCACATAGCATACCCTGCAAAAACAAGTTAGACGTCCTCTAATTGTTGTTGCATGTTTTACGTGGCTGCTATGGGTTTCTAGCAAGAACGTTTCTTACCTACGCAAGACCACAACGTGATATGCCAATTTCTATTTACCCTTCATAAGGACCCTTTTCATCGAATCCGTTCCGACTAAAGTGGGAGAGACTGGCACCCGCTAGCCACCTTATGCACCAAGTGCATGTCAATCGGTGGAACCTGTCTCACGTAAGAGTACGTGTAAGGTCGGTCCGGGCCGCTTCATCCCACAATACCGTCGAGACAAGATTGGACTAGTAACGGTAAGCATATTGAACAACATCAACGCCCACAACTACTTTGTGTTCTACTCGTGCAAAGAATCTACGCAATAGACCTAGCTCATGATGCCACTGTTGGGGAACGTAGCAGAAATTCAAAATTTTCCTACGTAACACCAAGATCTATCTATGGAGAGACCAGCAACGAGTAGAAAGGGGAGTGCATCTACATACCCTTGTAGATCGCTAAGCGGAAGCATTCAAGTGAACGGGGTTGATGGAGTCGTACTCGTCGTGATTCAGATCACCGATGATCAAGTGCCGAACGGACGGCACCTCCGCGTTCAACACACGTACAGCCCGGTGACGTCTCCCACGCCTTGATCCAGCAAGGAGAGAGGGAGAGGTTGAGGAAGACTCCATCCAGCAGCAGCACAACGGCGTGGTGGTGGTGGAGGAGCGTGGAAATCCTGCAGGGCTTCGCCAAGCACCATGGGAGAAGAGGAGGAGGGAGAGGGGCAGGGCTGCACCAACAAGAGATCAAATCGCGTGTTATGGGCAGCCCCTAGGCCTCATATATATAGGGGAAGGGGAGGGCTGCGCCCCCTTTAGGGTTTCCCACCCCAAGGGGCGGCGGCCAGCCTCCAGATGGCATCTGGTGCGGCGGCCAAGAGGGGGGGGAGGAGTCCATCCTCCCCAAGGCACCTCGGAGGTGCCTTCCCCCTTGAGGACTCTTCCCTCTAGGGTTCCCTAGGCGCATGGGCCTCTTGGGGCTGGTGCCCTTGGCCCATGTAGGCCAAGGCGCACCCCCTACAGCCCATGTGGCCCCCCGGGGCAGGTGGCCCCACCCGGTGGGCCCCCGGGACCCTTCCGGTGGTCCCGGTACAATACCGATGACCCCGAAACTTGTCCCGATGGCCGAAACAGGACTTCCTATATATAAATCTTTACCTCCGGACCATTCCGGAACTCCTCGTGACGTCGGGGATCTCATCCGGGACTCCGAACAACATTCGGTAACCACATACAAGCTTCCTTTATAACCCTAGCGTCATCGAACCTTAAGTGTGTAGACCCTACGGGTTCGGGAGACATGCAGACATGACCGAGACGTTCTCCAGTCAATAACCAACAGCGGGATCTGGATACCCATGTTGTCTCCCACATGTTCCACGATGATCTCATCGGATGAACCATGATGTCAAGGACTTAATCAATCCCGTATTCAATTCCCTTTGTCTAGCGGTATTTTACTTGCCCGAGATTCGATCGTCGGTATCCAATACCTTGTTCAATCTCGTTACCGGCAAGTCACTTTACTCGTTCCGTAACACATCATCCCGTGATCAACTCCTTGGTCACATTGCGCATATGATGATGTCCTACCGAGTGGGCCCAGAGATACCTCTCCGTTTACACGGAGTGACAAATCCCAGTCTCGATCCGCATAAAACAATAGATACTTTCGGAGATACCTGTAGTGCACCTTTATAGTCACCCAGTTACGTTGTGACGTTTGATACACCCAAAGCACTCCTACGGTATCCAGGAGTTACACGATCTCATGGTCAAAGGAAGAGATACTTGACATTGGCAAAGCTCTAGCAAACGAACTACACGATCTTTGTGCTATGCTTAGGATTGGGTCTTGTCCATCACATCATTCTCCTAATGATGTGATCCCGTTATCAACGACATCCAATGTCCATAGCCAGGAAACCATGACTATCTGTTGATCACAACGAGCTAGTCAACTAGAGGCTCACTAGGGACATATTGTGGTCTATGTATTCACACGTGTATTACGATATCCGGATAATACAGTTATAGCATGAATAAAAGACAGTTATCATGAACAGGGAAATATAATAATAATACTTTTATTATTGCCTCTAGGGCATATTTCCAACATGGTCATCTTGGTGACAAGCTCGAGTTCATCAAAAAAGGAGTACACTCGCATCTTCTATGATGTTTTCGATGTTGGAGGTTATGACGATTCTTCTCAGTTGGAGGTTTCACTCCTCTATTTGTTGGCATACCTCCCCTGCCTCTTCTTACTATATTATCGGTTCTTGTTTGGTTCTTCTCTTTGTGAGTTTTGGAGCTTATGGTCATCTTGGTGACAAGCTCGAGTTCATCGAAAACGGAGTTCACTCGCATCTTCTATGATGTTTTTGATGTTGGAGGTTATGTCGGTTCTTCTCAGTTGGAGGTTTCACTCCTCTATTTGTTGGCATATCTCCCCTTCCTCTTCTTACTATATTATCGGTCCTTGTTTGGTTCTTCTCTTTGTGAGTTTTGGAGCTTATGGTCATCTTGGCGACAAGCTCGAGTTCATCGAAAACGGAGTTCACTCGCATCTTCTATGATGTTTTCGATGTTGGAGGTTATGCCAGTTCTTCTCAGTTGGAGGTTTCACTCCTCTATTTCTTGGCATACCTCGCCTACCTCTTCTTACTATATTATTGGTTCTTGTTTGATTCTTCTCTTTGTGAGTTTTGGAGCTTATGGTCATCTTGGTGACAAGCTCGAGTTCATCGAAAACGGAGTTCACTCGCATCTTCTATGATGTTTTCGATGTGGAGGTTATGCCGGTTCTTCTCAGTTGGAGGTTTCGCTCCTCTATTTCTTGGCATACCTCCCCTACCTCTTCTTACTATATTATTGGTTCTTGTTAGGTTCTTCTGTTTGTGAGTTTTGGAGCTTATGGTCATCTTGGTGACAAGCTCGAGTTCATCGAAAACGGAGTTCACTCGCATCTTCTATGATGTTTTCGATGTTGGAGGTTATGTCGGTTCTTCTCCGTTGGAGGTTTCAGTCCTCTATTTGTTGGCATACCTCCCCTGCCTCTTCTTACTATATTATCGATTCTTGTTTGGCTCTTCTCTTTGTGAGTTTTGGTGCTTATGGTCATCTTGGTGACAAGCTCGAGGTCATCGAAAACGGAGTTCACTCGCATCTTCTATGATGTTTTCGATGTTGTAGGTTATGCCGGTTCTTCTCCGTTGGAGGTTTCACTCCTCTATTTGTTGGCATACCTCCCCTGCCTCTTCTTACTATATTATCGGTTCTTGTTTGGTTCTTCTCTTTGTGAGTTTTGGAGCTTATGGTCATCTTGGTGACAAGCTCGAGTTCATCGAAAACGGAGTTCACTCGCATCTTCTATGATGTTTTCGATGTTGGATGTTATGCCGGTTCTTCTCAGTTGGAGGTTTCACTCCTCTATTTGTTGGCATACCTCCCCTTCCTCTTCTTACTATAT